>NW_027270909.1:1200000-1750000 GCF_040938485.1 Diadema antillarum | reverse complement strand
CAGAACTCACATATTCTGAAATGCTGTAAGCTGCATCGTGACTGTATCTCTTCGCATATAACATCAAGAATGATTCTGACAATTTACATTCTGGGTGCTAAAATCAGGCTGTGGGCCTAACCGTCCGCCCTATATTTTTGATGGTTTTGCCCTATTTCGAGCGAATCCAAATCTGGACAATGCAACGTTTGCACCCTTGACAGTTTTGAGATATTTAAGATGGCCACCAAAATGATTACCAAAACGGCTGCCAAAAAATCTAAGATACTATGTGTGCGTTTCCTTACAAATAAAATGATACCTCCCTGATAAAAGCGATGGAACCCCCGGATGGTCGGGAATCAGGGATGTAAATGAAAATCCCAATATGAATCACTCCCAAATCACCCCTACATCCTCCATTTCACCTAACAAATCACCCATTTTTTGAACATCTAATATATAGATATTAGAGAATACAAAGTACGTATTTGGTGGAGTAAATTTCCAAAGGTAGGACCCCATTAAAATTAGACAGATAAATAGATAGACAGATAGATAGATTAGATAGATTAGATAGATAGACAGATAGATAGATAGATATAGATAGATAGATAGATAGATAGATAGATAGATAGATAGATAGATAGAGAGATAGAGAGATATATAGATAGATAGATAGATAGATAGATAGATAGATAGATAGATAGATAGATAGATAGATGGTCGGGCAGAATTTTCCCTGTATGGCGCCATGAGTGGACCGAGGACACACCCATCACAGGGGCAAACACACACACACACACACACACACACACACACACACACACACACCGTCCATCATGCATTCCTCTACCCACTTCCACACACCACCATCACCGCCACAATCCACACACTTCCCACACATCACTCTTCATACACTCACCGTACACCCATCACAACAACAACAACAACTACAACAAAAACAACAACAACAACAACAACACACACACACACACACACACACACACACACACACACACACACACACACACACACACACACACACACTGTGACACACACACACACCACCACCACCACCGCCACCACCGCCGCCGCCGCCACGGCCACAATCCATACACATCCCACACATCACCCTTCATACACTCACTGTCCGTACATCCATCACGGGATCAACAGCACACACACCACCACCTCCATCACAATCCATACATACTTCACACGTGTGTGTCTTTCACTTTTCATAAACACATACACCACCACCATCAAGTCCCAACAAGTACAGCAAACACGCAATATTTCCGTTTTCATAATACACTAACTGATATAATAAGCAGAGTACATCTTTTATAGCCTAGATGTTTATTGAGCGTTTTGAAGCCAAAAACTGCAAATCTTATATATTTTCCTACATGCCCGAAATAGTGAAAAATTGAAGAAATGTAATGTTCTTACTCTATTTTAATGGCGTGCTAAATCCGATTCTGGAATTTGCAACTCTTGCATCCTTGAGGACTTTTAGAAATTCAAAATGACTACCAAAATGTCAGCCAAAATCTACTATTATTTGTAGTCTATTATATTGCTTTTTATCATGATGAAACAAAAATCACTGTGTATATCATTGAAAAAGAAAAGATATTGATATGAGATATTCTTAAATTAATCTAAAATAATCCTTCGTTGTAGATGGTGAAAACTGCGTTTTATGTGATTCAGGAAATGGAACCAACTGAAAACTAATACTTCGTACCCTTATTTACATCTCAGTCGAGCAAATTTGTAAATTCAGTCAAAATGGCATCCAAAATACCAGCCACGGGTATGATAATCTGCACTAAGATATCCCAATAATGTTTTATGTCTCATACAACGTTTGGGCTTATACAGAAAAGGTTGAAATGAACAGCTTCTTTAAGAGGTGAGCGTCTGACATACCCATATGCGAAAAAGACGTAAAAATTGCTTTGGATAATGTGTGACATGCACCAAAAAAATAAATAAATAAATAAGTTAACAGGGGGAAAAAAAATCTTCATCAAAAACAACAACATCAACCAATCACTTGGGATCCTCATTTTGATAAATTCCTTGTGACAAACAGATTCAAATGTCGATAATATCTAATATGAACACTATGAAGATTTTTCCATTTTTAGCTAAAAAATAAAATGGTTCCTGTGGGATGCCAGTTATAGTAGAGCTGAATGTGGGCCATCGAGCCATCTTATTAGATGGAAAATGAAATAAACATACAAATAAACTAAAACTGCAGTTTCAATTCCCAATCGCCCTAGATCATATTAGGAGGCATAAACGATGGTAGAAATACCCAAGATACCTGGATTGCATTTCCTTTATCACATCTCATACATAGATTTACATATTGAAGTATAAATGAGGATGGCATTAAAAGTTATTCATTATGCTAATCTAAATTGCTCTGTGTTTATTTTCTGACTTTCTTTTTGAATTCTTTCCTGGGGGGGAGGGGTGGGAGCTAGTGAGATGTGGTGGGCGACGTGGATTTCGGTGTGATATAAGATTGTTAATCTAGGTAAAACATGTTAGCTACTATCCCTTCTGCAAGTTACTTTTATGGTTCCTTTTACGAGTAAAATCACTTATTTTGTCATGCCTAAAATATACACTGCCATTCTATGTTTCTTCATACAAGAGATTTCAAGCCACCGTCGTGTTTGAACATTATTCTTGTGCTCTTCGATGCCTGGCATGTAGGATATGTAGACTTCGAGATCGTCTTTCAGCTTATGAGAAGTCTTATCAATGAACTAATCTCTGTGAGGGCTACACGCATAGAAAGTGTCGAGCGAGACTTCGCAGAATTCATGAGGTGATTTTTCCAAATTGAATGGCGCCATCTACAGGACGTTAAATACGAATCAAGACTCCCAGTCGGTATCATCGCCACCGATTTTGTCTGGACGCCGTTTCATGAAAGTTGTCAACCCAGGCAAGTTGTCAGTCACTGACAATTAATACCAAAGTAACAGTCAGTGACTAGAGCATCTCAGCCAATCAAAACCAAGGATTTTACTGAAATTATCAGAGCTTGACAACGTTCCTGAAACGGTGCCATGGACGACAGAGCTGTGGTGAAAAGTGATTTCGTCTTTGATGTCGAAATATGATTCAAAGTCCGTCATAAAAGAAAGCAAAACAAGGTTTATGGTTGACTGGTAGTGTTCTATCATTACTATGAACAGACAACACATTCTATTATGTGGTAGCTAATGCTTAAAGAGGAAATCAGCTCCAAAATTAATAAACTCTAACAGAAAGAGAAAAAGATCCCTCAGAACGTTTCCAAAATGACAAAAAATTGGAAGAGAAATAAGGAAAAGATGACATTTTGAAATTTCATATTTTTTCGGAATGTATATCTAAACCAGT
Source organism: Diadema antillarum (assembly GCF_040938485.1). Lineage (NCBI taxonomy): Eukaryota > Metazoa > Echinodermata > Echinoidea > Diadematoida > Diadematidae > Diadema > Diadema antillarum. Next base: position 1,746,607 of record NW_027270909.1, on the reverse strand, counting down.
CATTACTAATATTCAAATGAGCGAGTTGATGATGTGATCCCCTCACAGTTTTCCATGTATATTATAAGAGGTGTTTTTTTTTTTTTTGTTTTTTTTTTGGGGGGGGGGTGTTATTTTTAGCCCATACCAAGATATATCAGAGTTAACATTTTGTTCTTTTTTTATTTTGTGTGGTTTTAAGGCAAGTTTTATATTCATCCAGCTGAGATGTGAGATTTTTGTGATTTCTGTATATGAAATGAATAAGAAATTATAAGAGCATTACATTATCAACTTGCTGATTTGAATATTCATAACAACTGGTCAAGAAGTGTTTTCCGAAAAGTTTTGAAATTTCAGAATGTTTTTAACTTCTTTATTTTTTATCCGAGTTCGATAATTTTTGTATTGTTCTGCAGCGATTTTTTTTCTATTTTTTAATGAAATTGATGATATTCAGGGGTGCATTTTTTCTTAGGGACTTGCAAAGCAAATGCATGTTGATTTGTATTGATTTATAATACCCTGATCACCACTTATTGATTATGTGACCAAAAAAAGCGTCTGAATATGCGTCATGTATTTAATAATATATTCTTTATTTTTCTGCAGATCACTTGGATACACACGCACACGTACACACACACACCTACACACAAACAAACAAACAAATAAACAAAATATACTTCCAAACCAAGATTCTGTCTATCATTGCTAAAGTATAGGCCCTATACTATCTACTAAACAAAATGTATTGAACAGTAGACACCTTCCCCTCGACTGAGCATGTGGAATTGCATGCCTCCCCCTGTAGTCTGTCTGGTTTTGAAGATTGTATAGTAACATGAAAATAATGCAAGTTATGCTTATGCAGTCTATAGGGAAAGATTTGTTCCAATATCTTGTGTTAATAACATTAGTACTTTAGCAATGATTGACAGATGATGTCACTGAGAGACTCTTGCTTTGGAAGTTGTGTTTAAGTTTAGTTTAGTTTAGTTTAGTTTAGTTTAGTTTAGTTTAGTTTAGTTTGTTTGTTTGTTTGTATTTTTGGGGGGGGGGGTTTGGTGGGAGTATCCAAATAATCTGAAGAAAGATAGTAAAAAATTTATCATGAAATCAAATGGCCACATTTATGAGCCGGTGTTGAGGATATCATGAATCAACATAAGTCATCGTGCATTTGACAAGAACGGCAAGGAGAAAATAATTTAGGAAAACGATTGTTATATCAGTAGGATTATAAAAAAAGAAGAAGTTACGAATGGTGAAGGAATATAGACAAACACGTGATGTCATTTCACCAGCTCCTATAGTTTTTAGACTTTATGTCCCTTTCGAGCATTTTCGCATTGAATTACTTTGAAGAGTCAACTGTTTATGGGATTCAATATGTTGACCCTTATGGTAAGGCTAAAAAAAAATCTTGTTCCGTCTATCTTTTGGGGATGAAGTATTGACTTTCTCATGTCACTCTCTTATGCTATTATTTCTATTGGTTGTTGTTCTTTAATTGACTTCAAACATTTATGTACATACGTAGATGAAGCCGTATGTCCTCCTTTCATGAAATATCGAAAATCGTGTGTGCTACTTCTCCTTCACTTTCCTTCTTTCTTTCTTTTTTTTTGTGGGGGGAGTGGTTCAAGCGATTCGTGAGTTTTTGTTGTTATCAACTATCCCTTACGAGTCTGACTGATACTACAACGATTGCATTAATTGTTTTTTAACTTTTCCTTTCGCCTTCCGTAGCGAAAATAGCATGACTGAAACAAGATCAAACAACTCCGAGTAATCGCTTACCAGCAGGACATGGATACCCAAATGAATATATTTTTTTGAAATGCATATCTATTTCAAAGACGTCAATAAACCTTGACACGGCATAGACGTCAACACGGCATTAAAAATCATTGATTCTTTGTCATAATGTCGCATTGATTATCAAAGTGTTAGTAAACTCTACTCAACACGACTCTTCCATTCCAGATTGGCCTGGATTTGTGCTTACAGGATGTCGATCTGCGAAAATTGGCTCGTCTTCTCAAACACTGTCAAGCGTTACATTAAAGCTGACGTACATTCACGCGTAATGTGAAAGAAAATTAAATTAATTCGTGCACGAACATACTTGATTAGGAACTAACGCACATGTTACCACGTAGGAGTACACAGGCAAACGCAGTATTAAAGCAAAGTGTGATCGTTAATCCGTATCACAGTTGTATCAAGGACTGGCAAGGATTTTGTAAACAAACACCAACAGCTTAATGCGCTTTCATATGACACGTTATGACAGTGAGAGGAAATTCGAAGAGATTGACAGTGGAACAAACAACACCGGATATAAATACAGCACCCTGATTGTGTCACGGTGTTTGTGTATGCTACGGTGAGGTGCTGTTGCCACGCGATGGAGGACGCACGAGAGAATAAATTATTAATCGTGCATGCATCACTCTAGACAAGAATAACACTTTATATAGTGTCTTCCTGTCGTTACATATCCTTGTCGAGGGGGGCGCACTACTCTCTCCTTCCCTCTCTCCTTTCTCTGTCTTTAATTGTTTTCTCCCCTTCTCCCTCTCTCACTCTCTCTCTCTTCCCCTCCCTCTCCCTCTCTTCCCCTCTCTCTCCAGTTCCCTCCCTTTCTGATTCATTCGCTCTGTCATTCCTTCGTTTACGAAAGCCTTTCATCCAGAGCAACATGATTAACAATGACCTCTCACAAACACACATATAGGGCCCTATCATTTAATTCTATTCGCAATATGAAATGTCTCTCTCTCTCTCGTTCTGTCAATCGATGGGGTGGTACCCTTTCGCTTGAGATGAGTTTTTTTTTTCATAATGAGAAATCTCTTATGAAATATCAAAGAGCATAAAATCCCAAGAGGAATTTAGAGATATTTGATGAAAATTGATTTTAAAATGGCTAAGATATGCAGAACAATGAGATCCTAATAGAAAATGGGACCCACCTTTTATAATTAAGGATCGCTTTTTTTACCTTAATCTTGATATATTGGCCGTTTCACAACCGATTTTCATGAAATAAACTTTGAATTATTCTCAGAATTTTATGCTTTTTCATTTATAAAGTGATTTCTAAGTATCTCGGAAGAAGTTAGAAGCTGAATTCTCACTTCAAACAATACTATACCATCCCCTTTAAAGTAAAATACGTATTCCCCTTTTCCACAAAAAGTGTTAAGCGTTTTACGTTTGCCACACATTACAGTGATTGCATATCACAGTGACATCATAATGTGCCATTGTTTGCATGTGTGTGTGTGTGCGTGTGCGTGTGCGTGAATGTAGTTTTTATGTTTGTTTTCTTTCCTATGGGTGTGATGACGGAGATGTAGAGTCGATTATGTTCTGACAGTTGGCTAAATTGGATTTGTGCTTTTGATGATGATGTCATGTTACGAGGTCATAAGTTTGGATATTGAGTTTTTGAAAAAGACAAAAAGAAATATGGTTTGTTGGCTGACTTCCTACATGAGGCTTCATTAATTTGATACTCGCCCCCTGGAGAAGAGAAGGAGAGAATTCATTGGTAAAGCATATTCCTGATTAAAAAAAAAACAATAACAACAAACAAACAAATCGAAATAATATCAGGAGCCACTATCCACAACTGACTGTTTCTAACTGAATGACGAAATTGTTCTTTACGAGGAACAAAGCCCGGTAGATTAGTTTAGATTTAACTGAATAGTGCATGTCCTGAGATAGTAACAATATCTAGAACCGTGCAGCGTTAGCCAGTAAATCCTAATATATCTTTCTATACGTGATGGATTAATTACTGACACAGCTTCACAATATTCATGTCCTAACGCGTGACTATTGAGACTTAGGCGTGCGTTTTCACCGGCCTATAAGACTATTACTGTTTGTGTGTTGTCTCAAAACAGCTATTATTATACATGAGTCGCTGCTGCCAAGTTAGTGTTAAGGCATTTTTGTCTGATGACATCTCACGGTCCTTGAATCTATTTCTGTTAGACTCGTATTTGGTTTGCTAAACAAACATAGCTCTTCTTTTTGTCTGTGCTTTCACGAGGACATTATCTCGTTGATCCCACTGGCGGTCAAGGTTTCTTGATCTTAAAATCCATCCAAAGTCTTACATAACTCCGCTCTCTTATCATTCATGTCGGAATTCATATTACCTAAGGCAACATGGAGATTATGACTTTCATGTGTTGCTTTGTGGCAGAAAGTACAGGGAAGGATGAGAAAAAATGAGGAAAGATGATGGGGCACATCAGGTATGCGGAGGAGGAGGTGAGGAGAGAACTCTTGACACCTTGTGCCTTATCTTTAAATTACCCTTTTTATGAGGTCAGCATCAATTACTTGCTTCAAAAGGTCAAAAGACGGGTTGAGGTAGAACATTCGGCGATGACATTTGCCCAACATGATCAGGATGTCATTCCATCTATTTCTGCATTCGTTACTGATAAGATTCTACCATCTGCACTACATGGAAAAGTTCACACGCACAGTGACATTCCAAAAAGTCTTATTTGATCGTTGCATTTATCATTTATGGATAAAGAAATAACATTTATCCTACACATGATACACTTTTCAAAATATCAAAGGTATCTCTTGAAACTACATACGTATATGTATCATTTTATTCATTAGATTCATGACATATCTTATTTTTTCAATCGGTTTATTTTATGACTTTGATAAAAGATTGTGCAAAAGGCATCGAATAGTACTACATTGACCACATGCTATGAAATTGAGTGTTAATATCAAAATGATACCTATAGAACAAATTTAAGAATGAGAGAACATCCATAAAAATTTATTATGTAGCCTCATTTTATGCAACTAGACCGTTGCACGGTAACAAATTCACACATCAACAAAAGATTTGTTCAGTTTTTTTTAGAAAACCATGCACTTAACGTGAAGTCATGAAAATCGCTATTTAGCGAAGTGAAGATAAAAAGAAGAAAATGCAACTGCGAGGTCGAATGAGTGCTGTCTTCTCATCACTTTATAATCATCACTAACAAAAAAATAAAGAATGATCAATCACCTTGGACATCTTATACACTAAGTAATCGTACATCTGACACTGTACCCCCCTCCTACCACCACCAACACCTCCATCACTCCCCTCCCACTCCCCTCTCTCCTCTTTCTTTCAATCCCTTCTCATCCTCTAAACAACTTTTCAACTAGAGGCCAAAAGAATAGCTAATAAGTATCGGTGAGTAATCCACCACACAACATCACGTCCCAAGAATCGACGCGTTCGTTCATCATAAAGTGATGGCCCATCAGCTTGGCAAAATGGTGCTGAGTGTATACTTTTATGACCCCAAGATTTCATTGTGATTGACGCGAAGGGTGTTTCTGTGGTTCTAATAGTCCTGACCAATATTGAGGTCCCTTTGTTTGTCTGGTTTTTGTTTGTTTGTTTGTTTGTTTGTTTGTTTGTTTGTTTGTTTGTTTGTTTGTTCGTTGGTTCTTTGTCGTTGTTTTTGTTTGTTTGGTTGATTATTACTCACGATTTGTTGTTGTTGTTGTTGTTGTTGTGTTGTTGTTGTTGTTGTTGTTGTTGTTGTTGTTGTTGTTGTTGTTGTTGTTGTTGTTGTTGTTGTTGTTGTTGAGGTATAATGACTGTGCTGTCACCATGTACAGGCAGACACAGAGTATGGCATCTTGCCAGGACGAGGGATACACACTAATCGGAATGACCCTTCCTGTCTATGAATGGATGTGAGTAGAAAACACTGGAAAGTAGAATGTGTAATCCAAGGGAAGCCCAGGAATAACAGTTGATACTCTTGACCAAACCAGAGGGAAATCCCGCATGAATCCTATAGTACAGAACTGGACTGTCAGTGACTGTGACCAAATCCATTTGAATTCCATTTTGATATCCTAATGAAGACGAAAAACAGAACTACTCGCAACATATTTAGGAAATACACGTATCCTGTCGTGTTCCATCTTTGGGCTATTTATTGACTACTACTGATAGATTTTTGACAAATAAACTTATATATAATAAAAACTAAAATATTTATGATGATAATAAAATATAATCTAGATAGTGCTCAAAACAAAACATTTTAATGTCGATAATAATCACAACAATAACAATTGCAGTCAGTACCATAATCATAAAGATAATAATAATGAAAATACAACATGATAGAAGAACATAACTTTTGAAAGAAAATGAAATGTACCGTGTCAAAGTGCCTTGAAAAGTGGACACTTTTATCTTGCACTCCTTTAGTTCATTTAATGATGTATATTTGTTGTTGTTTTTGTTTTTGAAAGCCATATCGTATATGGCTTTCTCCATCAAGCTAATGACTAATAAGAAGAACGACACAATAAGATATCATGGGGACAGCTGCTGCTCGGCACACTGTGAGAAGGGTGGTGGAGGGGGAAACGAGGCTTCATAATACTCGTCATCATCAGTTTGAAGAGCATCGAAATCATTATCGTCGTCGTCGTCATAAGCGTCAAAAACCAGTCACCAGGGCAAATGACGAATGTAGATAACATTGTTGTTTTGTTCTTTCTTCCAGTGGTCAGTGACACCAAGGGACAGAGCTTAGCTTGACCACACCGACAGGAAACGTATCATTGTGGTCAGTTCACATAGGATTGGATTTATCGGGAGGGATCAATTCAGTCGGACCAGTGAATCACAAGATAGACAAATGATCTCTTCCGATATTGCCTGGGCTTTAATCTAACAAACAGTCATAAGCAAATATAAACATAATTGTTTCCTTGGACGAAACAAAAATGCATATTCACAACTGTAAAAAAAATAAGACGTGTCAATATGTGATATTAACACAACATCTGGCAAGGTTGTTTGGTGTTAGTTGTAAGACAGAACAATATATCCAGTGTTATTAACACCACATTTGGTATTCAACGGAGATAGCTGTATATAGTCACCTCTCTGTTTTTTTTTGTCAACACTAACAAAACATTCCCGGATTATTGTATTCTGCATTTCAAAATAGTAATATTCCACTATAGACAGTCTCGTCTTTCAAATCTATTTGATTTTAACTTACAGCAGTTGTAATTTGTTGTAAATCTGGTGTACATCTGAAATAGATATGAGAGATATCGATACAAGACCATAGGATGGAGGTTATTTCGATTGTTTCGTAAAGATTGCATGTCATAGATGCAAGAGCAATTTTACTCTCAATTTGCCATCACTAGGACAACATAAAAATAAAACTGAAGGATATCTAGGGCATGTTTTTTTTTTCCACGAAATAATGTCTAGTGGATTGCGAAAAAATACTCAGGAAAAACACTTACAAATATAAAGTGTTTGTTCGTTTTGTTTCAGTATTAGAAGGAAATCATAAGTTCAAATACAAGTGATATGAAATGTTTTACACATTAAGAAAAAGGAAAAACTACAGCATATAGCCCATCATCAGAAGTAATAATGATTGTTACTTCTCGACATCCACGGGAAATAAGGTTGAAACTCCCTTTGGATAAAACAAGAAATAATGTCGGGACGTGACACTTGAAAGAGGTAGACACAATACTTGACGCACAGTGATTTCGATTCTGGTTTGATAAATCTAAATGTGTGCATCCCTTATTCCCCAGAGTCAATTTTTTTTTTCGTAAATGTTCTTGATGTTCAGATAATGGTTACATATATGGATTGTTAATGCTTTTTGTAGTTTAAATAGCAACACCTTTCACATTGTCTCTTAAACTGGGCTCAAATGTTCGAGTAAGATAACATAGAAAGCATGTGAAGAGTTTGTTTGCAAAAACCGATAAGTCCATTTTTGAAGATTTTAAAGTACGGTCTCTGTCATAAAGTACAAAATAATACCTTTTGAATGATATATTGGTCACTACATATAAAGGCACAGTTTTGAAGTTATGGTCAAAAGAAGCAAATATTTTCTTATTATTCTCTTTAATCGCAAATACATGTATCTCCATTTGGCAAATATGGACTTCTCGGTTTTTGCGAAACAACTCTTCATGTATAAATCCAGTAATCCCTTTGTTGGGTCAATTAAGAGGAATCTGTTTCTTCTTCTTCATTAATCTTCTTCTTCCCGTTTTAAAAGTTTTTGGGGTGTCACGGACAGTTTGTAGGCATCCCGAGATGCTAAATTCTGATGAATCATGGAAACAAAATATTACAACCGTAGCGTGGAAGCTGTACACATACTAAGTATCTGTCATATAAATGTCAATTTACTCTGTCTTTAAGATATCTTCACAGTGTCAGATGTGCCAAAAGACTGAACAGGACGACCTCACGTATAGCGTAAGATTTTACACACCAACCACCTCATCAACTGTAAGTCACGTAAGTACACTCGGCGAACGAAGGACATAATGGCATATGATACTGCAATCTTACTCTTTTTCATTATCACATGTCTACTCACGACTCCAATTATGTCCATCGTCATTTTTTAACCCGCTGAAGACGAGTCTCGAGTATACTCAGGCAGGGGTCTATGGGAAATGTTGTTTTGTTGTAGCAAAATCAGCCCGTCCTTAACAGCTCAACTACAATGCAACTCTATACTCCGGTTCACTAAAACAGATGTAATCATCTATATTAATATATCAACGACAGTGAAATCAAACAAATAATAACTATGCGTTTCATCAAAATTGGCAATAAGAATAGAATGAAGGTGTTATTTGGTCTTATTTGCTCTTTGACCAGATGCTCAGGTCTTATTTTCTGCAGGGAATTTAGAGTTAGGTTAAAGTTGAGAGTCTAGTTTGGTATGGGGATTATAATTAGGGTTAGGGTTATGTTTGTGGGTGCAATTTAAGTTTGTCTTAGCGTGCAGATATTTCATGGGAGCAATTGTCACAGGAGCAAATGTCTGGAACCGTTGTTTTAATGGGGAACTGCGGTTTTATCCTCAACCACATCAATGCAAATTAAATGAGGTGATATCGACCATCGCCTAGTAAGTACCCAATTGGCCTACACACAAATATTATTCAATTTATTACGTTTTCTTTTTGAATACGCACATCAAGGTATCAGAAAGCCATGCCATTTTTCGGCAGACTGGGCTGATTCGTGACCTGAAAATCAGCAGCGTTCAGTTCTGATGAAAGCAGACCTACTATGGGTTTATAATATCAACTTCAGTGTTGACTTTCGTGCTTACTGCTATATCTTGTAAAGCAACCTAGTTGTCAATTATCGTGGTTATTGAAATTCAAAGGGAGAAATAAGGCTTAGCAGACGCACGATGATTGAAGTGAAGGCGAGGGACTCGTGCGTCAATTACAGCCGTCATTACTCATAGCTGTGCGTCGATCCCCAGGGTAAGGGATTTAGGGTGCTGAAGGGTTATAATTATGCCTATGTGTGTATACATAAGGCCTACATATACACTTTTACACACACACACAGACACACAGAGGTCTACACATACACGTATACACATCCATTGTATATACTATACATATTATATATGATATAGGCCTATACCACGTACATTGTTTGTACATATCGATGAACAGGTGCTTTGGTCGAATAATTATAACTTTAGCATGCGTTCAAAAGTCGAAAGTTTGATAAGTTCACTATACCTCCTGTAAAAAAGTCAAAGTCTAGGAATGTTTAGTGGTGCAAAAAAAAATGTTCGTGAAACATGCAACCTTGACGTTTTTACTGACTTTATTGGGAGTGAATGTCTGATAGCCTGTGGCGATCTATTCACCCTTCATATTTCAGTCACATCCTACACACCTGCTTCTCTTTTTTCCGAACAGCATGTTGTCCAACTTTTATGATTTGGTCGTCAGGTTCAGAACGAATTAACCCCTTTTCATCACGTGAAGTGGCGTCATGTACATCTGACTAGGTCTTAATTGAGGAAATAATTTTACCAGCCTTCGATCTTATACAACGCCTCTCTTTAAGTCACGTAACATATCCCCGAAATGTCAAAGAGCGGGAAAACTTGATACGAAGGCCGCCCTTGTCAGTTTTCAGCCCAGCAGTACTCCCTCTCTAGAAATGAAAGGAAAATCTGCTCAGTTAGCTGTCAGTCATTTTATTCTACCACTGACAGATTTATACATAATCGATTTCTCCATCTGCATGGATGCAGAAATTGGCAAGGACATTTCAAACAGTTTTACAAGCACCTTCTGCAGGTGTGCATGGTCGATGTGACCGTGGCACGAAAGAGAAATCAATATGTCGAAAGAGGATCGTGGTTGTGACGCACTAGATGTTGGGGAGCTACGAATCGCAGGTCATCCAGGGTATTACATAAAGACCAAAAGATAACAATAAATATATAAAAGAATAAAAAAATAACGAAACAATCTGTGCTATTCATGTGGCCAATATTTCATATTTCTCGGCATGATATTCAGGTAACTGTTACTGCTTAACAATTTTAACAGAAATCGACTTTTCTATTGTTTGGAAGATGGCTAAATAATTCAGAGTAAAACGGTATGGGCTAATTGGGTTTTTTTATATTTTCTTGTTTGGCATGAAGGGAGAATGAAGAATAGGACTTTCACTTTCTTAAGAAATGTATGTAACATAATTTTAGGGAAATCGGAGCGGATATAGAGGGCAACAAAACAATTATAAGAAAGAAATACCAGTATACTTTTTCTAAAATTTTAGGCCTCCGGTGAAAGTACATTAATTTTTCGAAAGCAAAAATATTGCTGAGTTGGATCAATCCAAACAGCCTCCCTTAAATCTACATTCTTGAATTAATAAAAAAAAAATCTGAATCATTTGAAGTAAATTAATGAATTGAATAAAAATGTTTTCTTAAAAAATTCAAGCCTAAAGTGCATAAAGCTCAATTCTCAAAAACAAAAAATAAAAAATGAAAAAACTCAAAGACCGAAATTGATTCTTCATTCTTAATATTAAAAAAGGCCTTCCAGTCATAGACCGTGCCCATTCTTTTTTAAATCACACAAGAATGAATTGTTTATTTCCAGTAAATTGCTTAAAAACAAACTTTATTTCTATTACTTTTAAATATTTATGAATAAGTTAAAACTGGCGACCTACCTAGCATATTTTCCTCAATGTTTGTTAAAAACAGTGACATTCATGTTTTGGCAGCAAGACAAGGTAGATTCTACTCACCCCCCCCCCCCCCCCCCCCCCCGTACCGTTTTTCGTTCTTAGGACAATAATAGGCCTACTATAGGCCCTTCATTTTGGAATGACTTAGATTCTGTTCAATCAAGTTTATTGACTTCCTATAAGCAAAATGTCAGTCATTTATATTTTGATCCTATGTATATTCTTCTTACCCTAATAAATGGAACTATTTCTGTGTAATCACAAATAAGAAACGCTTGGATGATCAAATTTGTTTGACTAAAATGTGATTACAAGCTTTGTTACCTTAGTTTAGGTTTGATCTTGATCATAAATACTGCATGTTTTAGTGCATTACGTAACTTCAGTATAGATTATCGACATTCTGTTTCTCGTATATGGTTCGTAATTTTTCGTCATAAAGACGTAGCAAACTTTTCGCAATTGTCAACTTGGAGCCTGCATTCTATACAATATATAGTAGGTTCCTCATATTACACATTATTCATATTGGCTTATTTGTTTGGTTTTTTTTTATTGTTCCATATTCCACATTTCAACAAATACATAAAACATAAACTTCACAATACAAAAGCATGGATGAATTGTCAAGTACAGCTTATAAGACAATAAAACATGTGAAATATGATGAATCTACATAGAAACATTGCTTGTAGGGTGTAGATTTGCTTCTTTCCGTCTCACATTGACTATTTCGTGTTGTTGTTGTTTTTTCTCTCTTGAAATTAAATACATTTTAAAATTATATGAAATGTGGAATATGGAACAACATATAAAAAGAAACGCTCTAAAATCAACTCATGTATTGAAGTTATATTTGAAAACGGGACTTCTGAACCTTGGGTGAATTTTTCCGTGAGTTTATCATCCTGTTCACCAACTTTACGAAGAGATTACACTTCCCAGTAGTGCTTCCCCAATTAATTTCCTTCCGTATGACTCACTAATGTAGAACATTGCAACAGGTAGATTGAGCTGGGAGATAACAGACTATAAGGTTAAGATGATACACAATGAATTATGGAACCGCAACCTGTTGCCTGTCTGCTGGCGTGGCTACTTGTTTCTAAGGAAACAAAATAAAATCCCCAAATCCTACCTTGCCCATGTGTAAACTCAATATCTAAAACAGGACAAATTTGAATCACCATTTCGTGGCTTGTTCCATAAATTGATTCAGAAGAAATACCTCATTAATCCCACAATGCCCGTCATGAAAACCATCGTATGCCTGAAATACTCCGATGAGTTATATGCCTACATGTAAACAGTAACTTAAGTAGTGAAATGCTGGAAAGGGCAATTTCAAAGTATTCACCCAAGTGATGTGATTCAGAGGGTAAACCGATCTGGAGGTGAGGATTTGAGAACGAGGAAAAGTCTTCCCCTTCCTTTTGCCGAGGAAATGACTGCTTAACATTTTATACACTATTTTAAGAAAAAATGCGGCGGGCTAAATCACACATTGTCGTGCAAAGTATTTTCTTTTTAATCTATCTATGATTGTGCTTGAAACAGCATTTAGAATTGTGTTCTATTCGCGGGTTATAATCATAGACTGAACGCCACAATGTAAATTGAGACAAAAAAGTACTTCGAGCAGTCTTTGTTTCAGTTTAGGCTTTTACGTATACCATTGATTTTTTTTTTTTTTTTTTTTGCACGTAATATTGTATTCCCGATGCTTTTCTCTGCATGATAGTAAAACCCTTCTGAAGATACCAAATACTTGTACTCTTGAACAGAATGTCGATTTGAACTTCATGAAATTCGAGACCCTGTATTTCAAATCCAGAAGCGCTTGATGTCTAATGCGGCTATGTATCAAATATCAATATTTGTTATTTTTTTAATGGAGCATGATACACAGGAAGTCTCATTTATCCGTTAAGAAGATAATACGTTAGAAATACAATGGAATAGAATATCAAAATATATCTGATACGTCACTAAAATCGTGACCTCTTCCTATGAGTTCATGCTCATTCTGGTTATCTTTTTTTATTTATGTTGTTTAACTTAAGGAATTTCAGCCATCTATAGCATTCATGTCAGTTGCACGGATGTCAGAGACTCATCTACTACCAGCTTTTAGAAGTGTAGTATTATCTTTGGATTTCAGTTTTTATTCATTTCATTTTTGTCATGGAGCTACGTAGACTGAAAAATTAAACTAATACGGATAAATTTCAATGTGAACATGCATCATTCAAGGCCTTTAACAAACAGCTTACGAATTCCAGTGTGTGTATGTGTTCCTTTCTTCCCCCCCCCCCCTCCCTTGTATCTCACGTGGATACAGCAGATCAATTTCATTCAACTTTGCATGAGATTGCATGCTTCGAATAAAGCTCAGTGAGTCACTTTTATACCCTAAAGATAACTTGGCTTAGAATCACGCGCTATTCCATAGCTTTACTCTCTATCAAAGCATGGGGTATTTTGAGAGATTTACGATGAATCCCACTTCATAGGCTATTTGAATCTTTAGATGGACAAGTGTTGGATTATATCTCGTGATCGCATCCTCAGCAGGTACACAAAGGTTGTTTTAGCATGGATAACAGATACATGACCAACTGGTCGACGGTATTTAACAACCTGTCTTCTGTAGGTATACAGTAAGTTCATTTACCACTTAAACGTTTCTTGACAAGTCAAAGTCGTTTGGGCTGATTTCTTTCGGCTTAATAGTTATTTATCTTCTTTTTGAGTTCTAGTATCATCTACGTTTAGAGGTATCAAAAGATAATAAGTAGCACTGGAACAAAATAATGCACAAAATTTGATGTCAAAGAAAAGAAAATCATGAAGAAATTATCTCTGCATTATAAGATTTAAGAGCACCTCTCAGGAAAGGATGTGGTCATGTGAAATTAAGGGGGTAGGTACGATGGGTATTTTTGAAACGTTTGTTTCATTTACCTATCTAATTGTGTTGAATTTCATATTCAAACAGCAGCAGCTAAAACGCTCATTTTTAGACCGTTATAACACAGCGATGTAAAGAAGTCGATGAGTTTTCGTCATTTGTTGATACGATACTTATTTTCTCTTTCACTTGTTTTGGGAGATAAGCGAATTACGTACCTTTATCCGAAAATAGTCCGTAAGTTATTGGGTCTATATATAACTACAAACAGATGTTGGCTGTTTAGTTTTTAGCATCTACCCAAGAGGTTATAAACAAGAACAACGTATGACAAAAATACAGTGAACCTGCGAACTTCAGAAGTTGTACACGTGATCATAGAACCTGTTCTCAGCACGTAGGCTACAAGTGGCTGCCTTTTACTGACACCAAACGCATGAAGACCTTGACGAGACAAGTTTTGTTTACGATGTCATCACCGTTTTCATCTTTTTTTTTTCCCATTTCCCATTAATTTTGGTCATGTTACCAAAATCAAAGCTAACTGGAAACATTGTGTGTGTGTGCGTGTGTGTGTGTGTGTGTGTCTGTGTCTGTGTCTGTGTCTGTGTGTCTGTCTGTGTGTGTATGAACTTCAGCTTTGTATCCATACCTATTATATAAAGGCAACAGAATATTACCATTTAACTAGAATTGAGTGTAAAGACTTCACTTTACCAGTTGCTTTATTCAAGTTATTATGTCAATATCTACTAAGCAGTCTTCAATTTGTATTGAAACCCTTTCCGTCTTCTCTCTCCCCTCTTTCTTAGTCACTTTTCGTTCTCTTCTTTGTCAACAAAGTTGAATCATGTGAGCCAAAGAAGATGGTGCTCTTCCAAAAATAGACTTTTCTGGTCAGTACTCATTCCGTGTGCCTGTCACTGGTTTGGATAGGTGTGATGTCTTAAAGCAAGACTTCAATGTTGATATAGTTTACACACCTTTCAAGTGGTTTTCGCGAGTACCAATGGGATTAGTAGGCCTATAAAAGGGCTTACAAAATTGGTAATTTAGTTCGCGATCATAAGATGCAGGTTTGGTTTTGCCATTAATAGATCCTGTTTTTTCAGAAAGTATTACGCATTCAACCTAATACGTATCCTGTAAGTGTTTACACAGAGTTTATTCGTTAGATATACAGGTCACACACTTGTCATCGAAACAACAGTTGAACGGGGCTAGATGTTTAATATCATGTACTTCTTACAGAGTATTTTTCTTATTTGATTTGCCTCTCACTATGATTCACATATCCCTTTAATGTTTCTAATTGCCATGTTGTGGAGGAGGGGATACAGTCACACCGCATCACGTACTTCTTTCCTCTTTCTTCTTTTTGTTTCTAAGTAAATGGAAGTTCTTGCAGAGAACAAAGTTAATAGTAATTCCATATTTAGGAGTGTAAAAATGCCGTAGGCATATGTGCGATAATTTCTTTGTCCAAGCAGTGACTACCGACGAGTCACACAGGCAAAACCTCATTTTATCCCCTGTGAATGGGGGTATTACATGAACGAACGCTTTTGGGCAGTACATTATCACAGGCACTCGAAATTCTGTGCCTATATCGTGTCTTTACACTATGATTATTATTATTTCTTTGTTATCATCATTGTTTATCTTTACATTAACGACCACTGAAATATTATAGAAACACAGGTATAGCGAATATCTTGTGATATAGACATTTACGTTACAATGGCCGTTAGTATCATCTTGACCATTATTTATACTGCTGACTACTGGTGGCATTTTCAAAGTAACATTATGCACAAAATAATGTTGTACCAGAAAGCCTGTTCATTTGAGTAACTATCATGAAGCACTTAACTAGTTGAGAAGCTAATTGACTAATGGACATCAAAACACCGGATGAGTAAGCATCGAATCGGGAAGGGCGTTTGTTGGGTATTCCTCGAGTCCTCCTTGCGTCAGATCTACTTTAAGGAATTACCACCAAGTAGTTTCCCCTTCCCCAAATAAATCCCCACTCCCATTGCTGTATGGAACCTGACAGTGACTATACAGTTTAATCCTATCTATTTTAGTTAGATCATTTATTACTGACCGTTGTCATCAAGTGACGTTAAATGTCCTCCTGATGTCGAATAATCATCGTTCATGACCACATCACACACAACGGATGACCAGTACGCATCGGTCATGTAGGGCCACTCCATATAATATATGCAATTGTAATGACCACAATATCAATGAAGACAGCTGTGCTATGGTAGGTAAAGAAATGGAGATATATTGATATCTATGCTGTAATTGTTATGCTACTGTTACGCTTCCAAGACAACTATTGTCTGAGCGGTGGGGAGGGGGGGGGGTCGTTTTTTTTTTCTTCTCTATAGTATCTGGTGAAATAGACTGCGTCTTAACAATCTGCACTGAATCCTCGATCTTCATGCCGGGTATTAATGTTGGTTCTTGATAACTCATGATTGGTTTTTTTTAGTATTTTGAAAAATTTGCAAATATACTCGAATATGTAAGTCCATATTTTGTAAATCAAACAAGCAACTTCGTGTCACGTAACAGTAGCACTGTAACCAAGGGAGAATCTACCTTTTCGGTAAGGGAGGGGAATTGGGGGGGGGGGGGGGAGGGGAACCCAATGACGATGGGCCGTAACAAGCCAAAAAGAAAGTCTTCACAAATTTTGCTACCTTCCCCCCAAAAATGGGCTCACCCCCCCCCCCCAAGAAAAAAATAATTAAAAAAAGGGGGAGGGGGTGCACTAAACTCAATAAACCCAAAACAAAGCAAAGGAAACCAACAAAGGAGACTAGGGAAATCCCCTAATCCCCATGTATTTTATCAAGCAGAAGATCCCATGGATGAACATGAACGGTATCCATAATGGGACGTGCCAACTTTAGCCAACCTCCTCCTAAATTCCCTTCTTGCTATAAGTAGCATTTGTCCCATCAGGCCCTAAAAACCATTGTTCTTTGCGTTGGTTCTGCACCTTCACCTTATCATCGTGAGTAATCCTCTAATATTCATTGAGGAATGTTTCCTAGGGTGAAGTAAAAAAAAGGTCATTTATTAAGCTGATTGTTGCATTATCTTCAAGGGGTCCTCAATTGCTACCTGATTCTCCAGCTGGCAATTCAATTTATAAGACGTACATCGTAAAGTTCTTGTCTCTACTTTAAATTGACATATTTTGAAAATTCCTTTCTATAGACCTCCCTGTCATGAAATCTCTGTTACATTACTGAAAGAACACAATTACAGCTGACAATAACGGTCACGTGAATTTTATGAAGGTAGAACTCACTGTGTTGTATTTTGTAGACCTCGTATATTCTAACGACGAAACCATCTTTTTTTCTTGGGGGTTGTTTTACATATTGCCTTGTATCAAATGTCTTGTTCGGTTTATAGTAAGTAAGAAAACGTCGTGGTTATCACAGATGCGACATAACACTATTTTCGTAGTCGTCCTTATTATCTTACATGAATACGATTTAATAACAAAAGGAAATGTTTATCAATACGGGTAGAGTCACATCGCCTAAGATCTCATTGTAATTGATATGTGGTGAGAAGCAGTATGGGCGCTTACCTTGTCATCATCGCGATATTAATCATGCAAGAATTACGTAAGAGCGTCACGATGTTCTAAATATCATTCCCCTTTCCTCGGCAAAGGGAGTTCGGACAGTGACTGGGCAGTACTAATCCTCAGGTCCAGCATCACTGCATGA
The DNA here is from genome assembly GCF_040938485.1 of Diadema antillarum. Taxonomy (NCBI): domain Eukaryota; kingdom Metazoa; phylum Echinodermata; class Echinoidea; order Diadematoida; family Diadematidae; genus Diadema; species Diadema antillarum. The sequence goes on along the minus strand of NW_027270909.1, from coordinate 1,728,852 downwards.
CAGACAAGTCACAATAGAATGATGTCTGGTCATCATCAGGGTTGGACACTCATCATTACTTGTCATGCGGTTGGTCATCATGGCCTACTCAATTTAACAGGAATAAAGCTACAGTATTATACAGTACACTCCCGTTATAGCGAAAATGGTTATAGCAAAACTCCGGTTACAACGAAGTAAAAATTATCCGCTCTTTGTTCTTTATTGTTTATTTGTTCGGTTATGACGAAATTTCGATATACCGAGAGAAAACTGCCAGTCCCAAGGACTTCGTTATAACGGGAGTCCACTGTAAAAGATTTAGAGACACGTCGGTAAGATGATATGGTTCTTGCCGTGACTATTTACTTACGAATAAGGTTTGTGGCTTGTCAGGAATGACGAAGAAATGCAATAGGAAACTAAGATGGAAATGACTACTTTACCAAGATAACATACATTAACTAGGATGGATACGATAACACCCAAAGTAGTACTTTGGCACTTTACAATAAGGATAATGATTACATTGTAGATTAATCGATAACACAGTTAGTTATATTTTCTATTTATGAAAAATCACGAAGAAAGAGTCTTTCTTCACAAAGTCATAGACACAATGTGTCTCTTTTGTCAAACTTTTTAGATGGCAAAGAAGGCCTTTTGCGTACTTTTGACCAGTATACCATGTGTTATATTACCTCCGTTACAGTCTGTTAGTCCGAAGGTTCGTTAATATGGAAATGAAATCACGTTCGTTATTCAAAAGTTTCGTTGATCCGAAAATAAAATACCATTCCGTTATTTCGAACATTCGTTATTCCGAAACACATAAATTCCATACGATTATAGATGTTCGATAATCCGAACATTTTGTGAGTTACTTCAGAGGTTCGTTATTTCGAGAGTTCGAAATAAAATTCGTTAAATAAGGTACGTTAATCCGAAAATGGAAAACAAGTGAGTACTAACGAACCATCGGAATTACGAACCTTATTTCTTTTTCGGAATAACGAATCTTCGGAATAACGCATATTATTCATTTTGGGATTAATGAACCTTCGCAGAGTTGCATTCAATTTAAGAGTCCTGATATTGGTCTGACAGTCTGGAAATGGGTTTCCATAATAGCTGACTTTGAATACATCATAGCGGAGATTATCAAGTCCAATACAGATTTTCAAAAAAAAAGACCATAGAATCATCCTTTTACATGAAAATAATAAATGATCCTCAAACATTTTATGGATAACGTCTCAATCGTTTGTGAGAAAAGATCAGGAGGGTGACTCACGACGATGCATAAAGTGCGCACGAAGCATTAAGAGTACAAAGTAAGAAAAATAACCCAAATTATGCGTTGATGTAATATCTCGTGTCTTTGTTTACAACACTCTTCCCGACTACCTCAAATACATCCTATACCAGGCACCCATTCCTGCCGTGTGTTCACAAAATGGGATCCACGTAAGTTGCGGCGTAATTTGACATGAACACAGGTTAGAAATACCACGCCTGGGAAGGAATTAATAATGCCACATGCCATGTGTTCTCCGTTCCTTGTCAACTTAAAACCAATTTGATCACATATGACTACATCGATCTCCTTTCTCTATAACTTTCTCCCCTCTCCCTCTCCCTCTCTCTCAATCTCTCCTTCTTATTTTCTCTCCTGTCCTTCCTCTCTCCCTCTCTTTCTCTGCCTCATTTTCTCAGAAAACTGTTGTGCACCATGACGCTGTGTGTAACCAGTTACATACCAAGGAATGGTATGGTATTGGTTGAGGTAAGAATTCAGCTTTTAACTTTTTCAAAGACATTTAGAAACCATTTTATGAAAAGTTAAGAGGTCTATAATTCTAGGAGGAACTCATGTTTATTTGATGAAAATCGGTTCTGAAATGTCCAAGATATCAACAACGTAAAACAAAGCGATCCTAATAAAAGGTGGGACATCGCTTTGTTTTGGATATCTCATCCATTTCAAACCAGTTTCATTAATAAACTTTGAATTCCTCTTAGAATCGCATGCCCTTTCATATTTCGTAAGAGGTTTCTCATTATCTCAAAAAATCATCATCAAAAAACGCTGTAAGACCTCAAACGCCATATCCACCGAATTCTCTAAATATAATAGGTTTGCTCCTATAAAGAGGTTCTATATCCTACCTCTTTGTTTGCTACCAACAGTTGAATGTGAACGTCGTTACACGTATGAATGATTTGCATCTCTGAATACTTTAGTGGAGTCACAAACGTGAATACAATATAAAAATGCAAAGGCAGTCGACGGTTACCAAATCAAATGAAGTCCGTTTGAACATCGCTGTCACCTGTATCCAGGAAAATAGGGGTTCCCTTTAAAAAAAAAGGAAAACAAAACACTAACTACCTTAATTTTTTTTCTTCTGTACAGCTTTATCTGGATTGGAAGACACAGAATTTTTGCTTAAGATCAATTTACATTACTGTATTTCAATCATTTACATTAATTCAATCAATTATTTCAAAATATACTATGTTACTTGAAACATACTATTTTTTCAAGGTTGTGATATCCACATATTGTTTGGAAATGAAAAATAGATATGAATGAATGAATCAAGATAAGATGGTCCTTTTGAAGGAAACGATTTTTTTTTCTACCTTTAACATCTTAAAACAATATTACGTGTTCGCTTGTAAATCCAGTGATATCGTCACTTTGTGCTTAAGTATTGATTATACTTATCTAATAAAAGTGGATTAAAGCTAAAGCATAGCTCTCAGAAAGAATCAAATTCATCTTCCACAGTTTGCATTATATTGAAAGAGTGTACCAAGAAATACCAAAAATGCTGTAAGGTTGCAACATTTCCGATTTACCTTTCTGGGTAATATTTCGAACTTCCATCATTACCTGACTGCATTCATGTTATCGCAACATTATTGCACATATTTCTTGTGCATAATTATGTCTCCATTTTAGTAAGAAAAATGGAGAGTTTCAGCAGCCATGTCGAGACTATGTTTTACCTTTAAACCCAATGATATTTCGCAGTGGTCGGGTCCAACCATAAATTGAAAACTGCAATGCGCTAAAATACTTTGTCACGGAGAAGCCGAGAAGAATATTGTGAGTAACTTCCTTTCTTAGTACAGTATCCAAAAGTTCATGCTGAATAAAAAATAGATAAAATAGTTAAGTGAGACAGTTAAAGGTTTTGGCTTCACATAATTTGATAAAAGTGTACATGCACATACGTACTGATTCATTGCCATTATTGAATATGGCGTTAATTCCGAATGAAAACTCCTTTCCTTGGGGTGTTCCCTCACAGCACCCCTGCCGACTGAGAAGATCTTAAACATTATAATAACCAGAATGTTTTCATAATTCCCCCTTTATATACTGACATCTGTAAATAATTCATGTGGTATGGGTGATTGGGATACCCTGCGGCGAGGGAATTCCGTGATTAAGTCACGACCAAATGCCCACATCACCACTTGAAGATGGGTCAGACCTTGTTATTCATTTCAATCCCATCACAAGACCATTACTATTCGCCTGGCCCGATAGAGTCGGGGTTGCACGCTTTCTAATTTCAGCTACCTAGCTGGAGACCCGGTCAATTTCTCCTTCCTGGACCATCGGACCATGAGGTCTGGTGGTCTTGGCACGGGGCAGACAAATGGGAGGTGTCCAGTATTGGTCATCTCATCGGAAGACGACAATAGATTAGCTAAGGATCATGCGTGATTCAATCATGGGATTAGCGAATGTCCCTGTAATGCTAATAGACTGTTAAACCATCGTGTCCTAATAGCCATGACTGGATGGACCGATTTATCTTTTCGACTTCTCCCACCTAACAACGTTCATTCTTCTGCGAAATGATTGGATATTAAATTTGAGAGTTGATTACGTAAGACAATATTACGCACTAAATTACATTAAGCAGCATCTCTCAGCTATAAATCTAATTGACCGCGAATATAGGCCAGGGGTTAGTTTGAAATAGACTGCATTGTGTACACGTTGTAATGTACATTGGATTGAAGAAAGGTCGAAGAGAGCGAAATCACGCATGAGCGCATATTGTACTACATGCTCTGTCAGTCAGCATTATTTCAAACACGGACATTTCAAAGTGACGATCTTTCATTTGTCATACAAAATTATTATCAAAGTAATATCCCAGAAACGAGTGGCATCATGGGAAATTGAAAGTCAGTCTCACGTTCAGGTTACGGGAGCAAAGTTTATGTGTCACTCAGACGAGGATACCGCACAAGAAACCTTATTATCATATCTCTCTCATTTCCAGCTTACTAAATGATGTATTGTCCTTTCTCCTCTTTACTTTGATTGCGCTGGGTAGCTTAAGCAACCTCAAATCGTGTCAACCTGCCGATTTTTGTTATATTTTTGTTTTCTCATAGACAGTAAGATGACCATTTACAAAGCTGCAAACTTTAAACCCTATGCCGAGAGATTTGTAGTTCGGGTGGCAGCAAAGTCGCCCTGTCATGCCACGGAAATGGCAAAGAAGAAAAAAAAAAGTATAAGAGGAGGAGAAAGTATGTCTGAAAGGTCATCGTATAACCACATCTCAGTCTCCGATAATTACCTGGGGGTTTTCCTGTCTTTTCCACCTTTTCGAGTTATTTGTCGGGGTTTTTTTTCTTTTAGGTAAGCTGGAAATCATGTCCCCTAGATATGAGAACTTGTATATTATCATTGCGTGGTGTTCGTCTTTTCCAATGCAATCGCTTTGAAGCATGGACTTACATCACAGTAGCTTCAGGGTTGTAGGATGGGGCTACAACACGAGTGTTGTAGCCCCATCCTACAGAATTACAATTAGTAAAGATTGTGTCAGCACACAATAACAAAGGCGAAAAGGATAGCAGTGAGTTCAAGCAAGGTAAATGACATCCATTTTACTAGCGAGGTCTTTACTTTACCAAGAGATGTAAAATTTGCTCACTTGGTATTTTATGTATTTGTGAATTTTGTCACAAATCTCATGCTTTCCATCACTCTCAAGATTTGGGATTAATCATACAAGTAAACTCTATGTCCGCTTGTATTTTATGTTGAATTGCCAATTAGATAAATGAATTAATGATGATGATGATGAAGATGATTATAACAACAACAACAACAATGATAATGATAATGATAATAATAGTAATGATAATAATAATAACAATAATAATAATAATAATAATGATAATAATAATAATAATAATAATAATGATAATGATAATGATAATAAACAACAGCCTGCCAACGCATCAACGGCGCACTCTGAAAGAAGATGTGATGACATTCCTTTCATGTTAAACCGTCTGGTATTGAATAATCAATTTGATAGTGTCAGCATCCATGAAAACAAGAAGATCATTTCTGTTTCTTTCACGTTTGACATATACATTGAAATTGTCAGTCCTCTCTGGCGATCATCCCAGATGTTATATACTTTTGTGGCTTTTTAGATTTTTCGGCAAGGTTTGATGAGGTGGATTATCATAACTCAATTTTAGAAACTCTTCGTGCCCAGACTCAATCAAAAATGGAGAAACTGTAAACCCAATATGTATTTACCACGGATCGCATGAGGAATGTTTTGTTTTCTTTTTTACTTCAATATTTATTGTTGTTTACCGTAAAAAAAGTAACCTTAATCTGTATCATTACTGGCATTATTACCGTTAAAATTATCATCATGATAAGATCATCATTGTTATCATTGTATAATACCTCCTATAATACTTCTATCTTTATCATCTGATTATAATCATTGTCATTATCATTATTGTATTCATCTCCTTTCAATTCAGTTCAAGTGTACTTCATTTCCATCCCTCAAAAGAGAATGCATGATGCAACGTATACATTTTGAAAAATTATGATATTTTAAGAATCTGTATAAAAATAGATGTAAGAAGTACAAGAAGTTATAGATTATAATACAAAATAGAGTAAAGCAATGAATGTTAATGCAAGGATGACAAAGAAGTGAATACAGCAATGATGACGAGTAATGTACTGAAAATCGGAGTTTGTAAGACGTGGATTACTCCATAAACAACATGCAAAAAAAAACACAACGACATATTTTTCAAAATTTATTTATGTACACCTCGAGCATCTTTCAACTGAAATATATAGATTTCCAACTGCAAAGGCTGGCATAGACTTATGGAAATCAACGATTACTCTTCATGTAGCAGGGTCATAGTATACAATAAACTCATATTTTGTAACCAGTTTATAGTCGTTTTAAAGTTTTAAAATACAATTGTTACCTTCTTCTTACTTTCTATCATGCTAGGATAAGCATCTAAAGTAGATATCACAATTATGAGGCAACTCTATATTAATGATAAAGTTAAGCCTATCGCTCCAGTTTCAAATTTACTTTCCTGACATAATACTGGCCCAGATATCAGCAACCGGTGTGCAAATATATCTGGCCAAACAAAACAACTTCGGGGAGATCGTGGAGAATTTTTTGAGGTCAAACGTCGGGCTGCACCTCAATGCGACACGGTTTGGGAGCGAGGTCCAGAGGGCTACACCTCAATACGACCCGGTTTTAAGAGCGAGATAAATAGGGACGAGTGAGTAAGGGTTCCCTGGGTTCGCAACCTTAATAAGTCGCCTGTCGGAGGTGACCCATTTGAGCCACGCAGGTAAACTCTCCTCACAGTGATCTGGTCGTGAGTTTGAGTTTAAGCAACCCCAATGTAGATGAATAACGCGGTGACCTTGAAAGAAAAATTCAAATGAATAATCTTCTCGCATTTCTAAATGACAGAGCCAGAGGTATTGAAATAAAGTTACTTATTTATTTGTTGTTGTTGTTGTTGTTGTTGTTGTTGTTGTTATTGACATTATCTTTATTCAGGAAACATCAATCAGCATTCTGATTTGTATCGACGTCCTGATACACACAACAACAAAAAATAACGTGTATAATGATTGCAAGATTTTAAAAAAGAGCTAATCCAAAACAACTGGAGTTTGAATATTTATGCAAAAGATCATATCTGAGAGATATTTTTCTTACAAAATATAGATCGATGTATAAATTAAAAAAAATTGAGGTACCTTATTGAAAGTAACTCTCTCTTATCGTAAATTTCATGCAAGAACTGAATTACAGGTATATACAACAGAAGGGATAGAAGTTAAAAGTAGCCATCTCACATATCATACTGAATTACAACGACGTTAAATATAGCTAGAGAAACAAATGAAACTTCTTGATCATATGATTAAGTGTCTCTCCCCCCCCCCCTTCTTTTTCTCTCTCTACTGAATGACATTCCATCTTGCTGTCAGATTAAGCACTGATCGAATATACCAGACAGTCAAAGGCAGTACATAGAAAGCATTCGGTACGTACTATGAGGATGGAAACAACCCTACACATCAGATTATCACACTTGGTCGAGTCATAGCAGAAGAGTTTGGAAAACATTCCCGCCCAGACAGCGGGGAATATCTCCTCCTCGTAACCATTCCCTTTGACTCAAAGTCACAGTGGTCATAATGAAGAGCTGTTTTAGTCATCTCTCATGTCTTTAAGCCTTTACTTCCGAGGATTTTCCTACCAAACCTTTTTCGCAGCACTACGCATGCGTCGTCGGGAAAAGGTAATTTGCTGATGACACATTGCGGTTGGGAATGACGCTCGTTCGTGTGGACCCTTAGACTTCCTTCCTCTGAGCTTTATTCTTCAAACTTGATGCACACTCTGCGCATTGCTACGAATTCACGTGTCTTTGACGGCTGTATCACAAGTCTAGGAACGGTGCTGTGTACTAAAAGAGGGCGAGTCACAACGTCCCCGAGAGTATATAAGAGAGTTCATTTCCCCTTCCCAAGACAGAGCTAGTTACACTCAGCCAAGGAGACAATGGCATTCCTTAAGCGCTCTCTCGCACGGCTCGATCTTCTTTTCAAGAAGAAGCCTGAGCGAAGAACTAAGTTTGTCGAGTGCGTCGAGAAGGTTATCGAAGCCCGACGCAGCGGCTGCATTGATGAAGATGGCAACATTCTAAAGCCACTCGATGACCTCCTCAACAAGGAGGCCGTTAGTCCTGTGGAAGATGTGAAGCTGAGGGCTCGACCACGAGTGCCAAACTACAGAGTGTCCGTCGTCGAGCCACGCCCAAGGCCACGAGCACGACTCATCCATGGGGTCCCGCCGACTTACTGCCGACCTGACAAGCTGAGGAGGAGGAAAGAACTCGAGCAAATGCAGCTCAGGCGACAACGGCAAGACAAGCAGCGGAGACGGGCATCACCAGTGCTCGTCGATGGCGCCGTCATCAGGCCCATCACCCCGACGAACTCCAGTGACGAGGAGGACGCGCTCGATGTCCTAAAACCAGACAGAATCACGGCAGTGTCAAATCCAATGTACCGGGAAAGCTTCCCTCTTCCTGAGGAGGATGATGGTTCAGAGGGATACGCGTCTGCCAGCGAAGTCGACCACTTCGAGTTCAATCCTACTGCCTTCCTTGAGAGAAATCGAACCTCGGGGAACCCCCTTCATCATCATGTGCACCGCCATCATGGCTTCTCGGATCATTCGAGTGACGAACAGGAAGACGACCAGGACGCACGATCTGCGGCCAGGAGGGTGCGATTTTCCGACGACGTGCAGGAGATCGAAGACTTCATGTCGGGCGAAGAGAGAAAGAAAAGAAGGAGCTCCGTCTTGGATCCCACTGGACTGCCTGTTCACACCAAAATCGACATGTTTGAAAAGGTGAGCCACCACTGTACGAAGCCAGCCGCACCACTTCTTAATCGTCATAGTGATCCTGGTCCAAGGATACCTCCCAGACCACACCTTAACAGAACAGTCAATTCAGTCACCAAAGAAAAAGTCACGCTCTTTGAAGAACTCTCGAATCCTGAGAACCGTCCCGTTCCACCGCCTCGACCACGGAGGAGAAAGCTGGAAACAAAGATGAATGAGACGAAACTGAAAATTCACTTCTTTGAGCAGCTATCGAAAAGCTCTTCAAATTTCCAACCACTGACAAACAGAGCCAGCACGCCATGTCTGTAGAACAATGCTTTTGATACCAAATTTTTGTACCGCCAACCAGTTTGTATTCAAAGCCAAGACTCAAGCTGTATAGAATAATGCAAACCGCGATTTCAGATAAACTCGGGGCCAAAATGGAAACCGAACTGCTTCCTAACCTTTCGCCTTTATCCAATTTCAACTGTTTTCCATTTAATGTTGGCCTAAAACATCTGTGGGCTTCCTCAATACCAACTCCTGACCAGACCTTGGAATTGCTGAATCAGCGAGAGAAGAGGTGTGTAAGAGGGAAGTAGTGCTAACATGCGACCTCCACCTGTGAGTCCATGATCAACGTAGAGTGGGCAACCACCGGCCGGAGGGAAGCTGGGGCCGCCGAGACATCCGGCATGAGACGGGCATGAGGGACGCAAAGGTGTCAACATTCGTGACCGCTGCAAACACCTGAGTGCACGGAACAGTCCTACAGTTCATCATTGAAAGCATCGACTGAAAACCATGATTTTTGCGAACAACGCACGCACGCCCGATCATCCTGATATTCTCACGTCATCAAATATCCTAGATAGACTTGCGAATAGAAATGTACTTTCAGTTTTGTTTCGTTTTAAATACGTGTTACCCTAAGTATTGTATCTCTGCCATCTATGTCTGTTCAATCCTAAGAAAAATGTCGAAAGCTGTTTCTACGTGTTCAAAAGCTGCAGAAAACCAAGCCAGGTGACCGAGGTTTACGAATGCATGATTCTAATGTCATATGGACTCCATTGGCATTTTTTCTTTCATTTGAGGTGAAAATATCTTTCTGAGAAAAAAAAAAATCACATAGACAAAAGAAATCAATTTTGTCAGCAAATTAGATTGATAGACCTGTCACCAAAAATAGTAATTCTTGAAGTTTACGGTATTATATTTGGAACGAATACGCGTGCTATTTTAGAATGTGGAGGCACGAAGTCACGGGGACTGCGTATGTTCTCTGGAGAGAGCGGGGCTGGAGCAGTCAGCCCACAGCTGTGGCGAGACGCATCGCCCATTTGTCAAAGTAGAAAGAGGAAATCACTTTAGCTGCTAAGAACCCAATAGAGATTACAAGATAATTAAGCATGAGAAGAGCTTTGTGCCATTATCATGTGTAGGATAGAGGCAAGAAAAATGTAAGCCGCATATCTCTCACCAGTTCCATTTAAGAAAAGTATGACAATTAGAAATCTGATCACTAAAGTCTACTGATATTTCGAAGAGGATTAATTATCTTATGAAGTCTATGTAAAAGTTTTATTGCATTATCTTTGCTAGTTACACATAATAACGGCAACTGGTCTTGATTTATAGATCAATTTTTGAAAGAACATTTGCGGAAATTGTCGATGTTAAAAAAAAATAAGTGGCTTATAACATAATGGAAGTATTCTTTAGTAATTCCGTCAGAAGTTGTGACTTATGTTACAGGCATTTTTTTCTGCGACAGTTCTGCAGAAGGATACTTTTTGTCGAAAACTTTATCTGGTAAATGCCTATCATCACTTTAATTTGAATTGAGGACCTCGAGGGGATATACAGCCTTGTTCCTCTTCATATATCTTTCCTTCTTTTATTGATCCGATAGGATACGATATAAAATCACTTGGGTCGTTGATAGAAAGCCGGTGAAAGGTTTGATCGAACGATATAGAGGGGCGGGCGGAAACTGTTAGTTGAAGACTTAAATTGTCTCTTCCTGAGCCGGGGTGAGACCATAAAGCTATGAATCATGGATTGGTCAAATGGACAAGCCACCTTGAGAACAATAGGAAGATGAGACGGATCAGCCATTTGGGATCCATTCTATTGTCTGCTTTCTGATGGTCTAAAACTTGAATTTATTACACAAATGGAAAACTGATATGGTGCATATTAATATAAAACAACATAATAAGAGCAAATGATGAAGTTAAAAAAAAAACTCATACTTTTTTTTTCTTTTTTCAGTCGACAAAAAGTGGTCCTTGTTCTTGCAAGGATAAATTCGGCTGGAAGTATGAGAGTAATTGAACTTTTTTTTTTAATGCAATACGCATCTTAAAAATTTCATCGACTATAAATAAACCAGAATTTCCCGTTCTTCTGCAACTTGCCAATCACGTGAATTTTAGACGGAGCCCAGAACTACCGCTACCCGTCAACTTCGAGAAACGCTCAATTTCCCTTCTGGGACTCCATATCTGGCGGCTTCCTTTTTGCTCCATAAGAGGGCATAATGGAGTTGCCTTTCTGAATATGGAAAAATAACGAGAGATGGATATCGGCAGGGCTGCAGACTGCATGAGAAATTTAATTTTTAATCAATCTCCTGCTGACGGGTGAAAGTGCTCCCTTAAGGGATGTAGGCATCAGTTGTTGTTGGTTTTTAATTCATCGCTTCAAAAGAATTATTGAACATGATAAGTTTGAATTGGTTGGCTTCTCTAGGCAGCTGAACTTTGTAAGCACTCTCACAAAGAATCGTGTAACAGCTTTCGACATTATTCCTTGTAGTGTTATTGTGTGCAAAATTATTTCATAAGTGAAATAAATGCATTACTCTCCTTTAAGACTCCAGATGAGAATCACTATTCTTCCTTTAAATTTTTTTTCTTAGGAGATATCCTATGTCATTTTTTGTTCATATATTCTGTTAAAATATTTTTTTTTTCTTGTGGAGAGAAACATATCTGCGTATGGCGAGACAGAAACTGGATACTCACTAGGGTGAATTTGCCGTCCCCATCCAATAGTTATTTTTACTTAGAGGTCTGAAAGATACCTGGGCCCTTGATCTTATGAGTCTAATTATCATTTTATATGTAACATTAATTGTAATATTATGTATTGATTAAAGGCATTATATGTCTTGTATACAATTAAGACATTCTGATACGATAAAAGATGTATGAATAAAATAGCAAGGCTGTGTTAGGTGATATAAAAGATAATTCCTCTTCTGCGTATATACGTTAAATCTTGAAAAGCTGTATAAATTGTGATGATGTGTAATTACCATCAAGATGTTTTTTGTCTTACATAACTGCATTGCATGACCAGTTAGGAGTAGATGTAGATTAGTTCCCTTCTCTGTTAGGTGAATGTATAATACTTTAGAGTAGTACATAAGCTCTGTTCGTAGAGATAGCGTTACTGATTTAATAGCATTACTCATGGTCGGTTTAAAGTTGTTAAGGCCCTGTAGGTTTTAGGTCAGAAATTGTTCCAATGGGGATTGTTATCAACAGGCGATAGGCAAAGTCTTTCTCAAGTGAGCATATTAAGTTAAAATCTCGCCATTCAGAAAACGCAGGATCTTTCTCTCCTTTGTCACCCTGTATCTTCACTTATTGTCTTTTACAAATCCATTTTAATGCCCGATTTTGATGTCATTGCGTGTAAACCATTCTTCATATGCAACGAGCTGGCTGCAAAATTAAAACTTTTTATACAAATGAGAAACTGAAAAAAGGAGCTTCAAATACTATTTTCTTCGAACTTTTATGCTGTTTTGCTGTGACTGGTGGCAGTGATATGATGATGAAAAAGATTATGACGATGATGATGATTATGATGACGATGATGATGATGGTGGTGGTGGTGATGGTGATGATGATAATGATGATGATGATGATGATGATGATGATGATGATGATGATGATGGTGATGATGGTGGTGGTCAGGGTGATGATGATAATGATGATGATGATGATGATGGTGATGATGGTGATGATGGCGACTGTGGTGGTGGTGGCGATGGTATTAGTGATGATTGTTCTGTTATTGGTGATGATACTGGTGAAGGCGCTGACGAGGTTACTAAGATTTTTCTCATGTTTGTTGGTCTTAATGTTGATGATGATAAGAATTGATGATTATCTTTCATGGGTTTTTTTTTTCATTAACGGAGATGGTGATGGTCGTGATATTGATCACGATAAAAAGCAGAGTTTGTCCAGTGGGACAGGAGATGTAGACATTGTCTTGGTTTGAAGATGGCATTATCTGCCACAACTCACCCTGGAAAAAAATACAATAATGTGTGATTGAAAGCCATCATGAGAAAACCACTGAACATTACATCCTCGCTGACACTGAAAACATATTTTTCATCTACTTTCCACACTGATGCAGTAATCATCCAGGCATAAAGTTCACACATAGAGTTCATGATTACTCATACATATACCAGCAATAGAGGCATTTAATAGCACGGATGTAGTGATGAATATTCCTGGTAAACCTGTGTTTTCCTTCTTTGGAAGATGATATTAATAGTTCGATATATCATCGTGTCCGGGTAGGAGAGGATGAAGGGGAGAGCTTTGAGCAGCCTTGAAGATCGGCTGAAAATAGGTTTCCATGGTGATGGACACTCAACAGCATGGTCGATTCAAGGTTGACATCAAAGACGTACTGGGAAGAAATCGTGTATGTCGATTTTGCAAGGGTTTATATCAACCCAAGGTTTTACTGGGGGTTTTTTACCGGCAACCTCTCCCTCCCCTTGTTTTTTTAACTATATATCTCAACACAGAGAAACCAACGAAGCCTATATTTCCTTAACACATAACACTTGCAATAACGAGTTTTCTTTTTTAATCAAAACTGAAAAGCGTCGAACAGGAGACATACCTTCAAACCATTTTCAAAGACATACTTTACCCACCTATGTCAAGACTCATTTCCCATTACAACAACCAGGTGTCTTGAAAAGGAAGCTTTCTATTTGTTTGTTTTTTTATATATCTTGATGCAGGCTGAATTCAGGAAAAATTAGTACAAGTTCCATGAAGGGGGAAAAGAAGGAGGAAGAAAGCAGCTTAACATTTCCGTAAATTGACGCCCAACAGAAGCTCTGGTAAAGGTCAAGACGCTAATATCAATGTAACTGCTGTGACTTCCTTTCCATTGGATTTTGGTGAAATGACGCGCCTTAGTTTCAAACTGATAATAAAGATGGATTCTCCGAAAATAGGTTTATTTCTAATGAATGTAATGAAGCAAAGCAGCCCAGCAGCCGAATGGCCTAAACAGCGATATCAAGCAAATTTAATGAATGACAAGATTGTAGGTAAAATCAAGTCATATGAAGTCCTGCCAGATTCTGAAAACATGACATCTGTGATGATGATGATGAAAATTTGTAAAGAAGTCCTCATTACGTTCATTCGTCTGTCCCCTTCTCTGGAGATTTTTAAGAAATATCTAAAGTCGTTTTGTTCAGTTATTTAGTCTCTAATTGATCTCTAATTAATCTATTGTCGTAGTAAACCCCAACATACACAAACTGCCATAATATCCTACTATGATAATCAGGGGCTCAATTAAAACACTTCATATCCCGACTATCAATAGCATGTCTCAATTTAACTAACGAACTAAACAAGGTTGTATTTAGACAAGATGCTCCAATGGAGAAAATCAATATAATTTGTTTCCTTTGTCTTTCATACCGTATATCACCCGACACAACGATGGAGGGGGAGGGGGGGGGGCGGGAAGAAGCTGAAGGCCAAATGATACCTACCCAATAATACTAATTCTAAGAAATAAAAATTCATCAAATGGCCGTCTTGGAATGATAACGTAAGGGCAACTTATGGAAGAAACTCAGTGTTGGACATAGCGCAGAGCAGGGAGGCTGTGATTCCAGGCAACACGACGTTTTCTCCGCCCCTATCTGCATCTATGCATTTTAGTTTGACAAAGATTTCATTTTTTTACTTCACTTCTTCGTCCCGTCACTGTACAAGCATGCAAACCTGGAAACATTAAACTGCACATTACTTGAATATGAGACCACTCTGAAGCAAATAATTTTCACGCAACAATAGATACATGATGTACTCTTAAATGAATCCTACAAGGATTGGAACGATCATGCCCCAGCATTGCCACTGATTCCCACTAATCAGTTACTAGCCATTCCTATCCAAGAGTGTATTTATTAAATGAATGTGAATCCAAGTAGAGGACTTTTAGTTCTCAGTGTATTGCAAATGATCATACCGTTTTATATATCTATTTTTTTCCAAATGCTACGACTATCAATGCTGTTATTCATATCTTTCCATTTATTTTTTCTTGCTACTGAAGAAGGAAGAGGACCTAATAGTATTGCCATTAAAGAAAATCAAATGAAAAGGAAAATTAGTTGTGAATCCCTCATGACGATTGGAAGAAGATGACGAACTATCACTTGTCACTCCGAAGGTGCCACGCACACATCGTTCTCTGATTAAACATTATTGCAAGTAATTGACCATCCCTGTTCTCACTGATCAGTCAATGCTGCTAACCAGGTCAGGTTTGTGCTCACGGTCCGAGAGGTAAAACTATGGGTGTAATGATTATTTCAAATACAATGATTCACTGAGTAATTTCACCTTTGGTTGGAAATAGAGGTGACAGAGAATGAGAGGTTGACAGATATATTGACAGTGTGAGAAAGAGAGAGAGAAATAGATTAAAACGGATCATTTTGAGAAAAGATAGAGAGAAAAATAGAAATGGGGAGAGGGGGAGAAATAACCGAGACACGGAGATGTGGAAATTTATTTTCAGCTACCGTACCTTTCGGAAGAGCCGTGAGTAGGAACAAGTGACTAATTTTAGGCAGCGGCCGTAACCAGACACACATCAGTAAAAGGGAATATCGGCGACGATATGTGGACAACCTTGAATGTGTCATACCTAAATCCTGCTCGTTTTAAGTCTGTCAATACCACTGTTGCCTGTTACTGCTCTAGAAGTCAAAGCTACTTAAAGTAATGGTGCTGGAATGGGTTAACTCCAAGATAAGAATTGCACTGTTCAGAGAAAGTAACCTGTTAATAAGAAAGATTTGCTTAGGTGAGGTAGAAAGTTGAAGAGGGAATGCTAATGATTAATGCTTAATGCTGAGTATCAGGGCAGAGGAGAGGTAAAGGCTTAGGGCTCGGTTAGAGGATTCTGGGAGTGGTGAAGACAAAGAGAGAACGAGGAGGGGGAGAAGACGAAGGTAATTAAGGAGCAAGACAAAAGATTGCAATTCATGGAGGAAAATAATCAGGGCATAGGGTTTGGACTGAACGGAGGTGTAAATGTGTGTGTGGGTGAGGTCTGAGTAGAGGTGAGTAGGATTTGAGGTTTATAATAGTAAAGAAGCACGATGGCTTTCATGTCAATGAAGCTTTTGTTTACCTTTTCTGGCATCTCATAATGTTGGCACGTAAGTCTTTGAGGCGAAATGTCAAGAGGAATATTCTCGTCTTCTTTATGTGAGGTGAGATGATATGAATAGTGAAAGTATGCTCGCGCTTTGGAGTTGAAACGTCTACAGTCTGACTCAACTTTGTTGTTTGACGTGATTATTTTTTCTTTTGACCTGTCCTACAATCCCGTTTTCACGTCCCCTATTTACACTCTCCCTCTTCATTATCACACCTACCTACTTCCGTCCAATTCCCTCTCTCCCTCTCTCTAACCCCCCCCCCCCTCCCCTCCCCTCAATCGCCATCCCTTTGTCTCTATTTGTTTTCCTCCTTCTATTTACTCTCTAAATGCGCCATTTAGCACGGGGCAATGAAACTCAACTTTCCGATTATTACTTTTTATATAGTTTGCTTCTGTTTGCCGTCTCGTTCATTTCTCGCTCATAAAGTCATTTTGTCCAACATGTAAATGGTATTTCCTTTCTCAGAAGGAAAACAATTCATACGTCGAAGTTGATTTCTCTCCACTTGTAAGCAGAGATCAGCGGGACTTGAAGTCGTCCAGGGCAGGTTATTTTTTCCTCGGACTTACATGGGTGATTAATCATATATTTTTCAGGCGTTGCCCCGACAGTTTAGGCTGACCTCATCCGTAGCTTTCCCCTCCAAACGAGCTTTTACCCCCCCCCCCCCCCGTGCTGCTCTACAACGTGCAGCACCAAATCATTGCTCGTGAACAGAAAGACTTGAGTCGCCAAATTGCCTTCATCATGCTTATCTATGCAAATGAAGAATTATTTGACCGAAATGATAATCAATTTAAATCATGATCGTTATATTACACACATTCTCTATAAGAAGCGATTTAAAAAGTTGTTTAAGGGGCAAGTTTATCATAATATACATGTGGATTGAGTGAATGCAATAATGTCAGTAGAAGACATGATTGAAATTTTGAAGAAAATTGGACAACCTGTTCAAAAATTATGAATTTTGGAAGATTCAGAGCCGCCATCACTGGAACAGAAGATTGGTTTAGTTTGTGATGTCACATGTGTCAATGGTGTGTAGAACGATATGAAGAAAAATATCTATAAATAATATAGGCATATATTCAAGATATTTTCATTTTTCTCGCATAATAAAAGAGCATTTGACTTGCCTCTTTCAGAAGGAATGGGGACTCGTATACGTCAATAACAAGTCGAGAAAATGTGTACTTTTCAAAAAAGAATGAAATTTTGCGGAATTCTCTTTATATTTTTTATACCGTTCTACGCATATGACATCACAAACTGTAGTAGTCTTCTCATCCAGCGATGACTGCACAGAAACTTTAAATTTTCATGACGTTTAAATGGAATGTCCATTTTTCTCAAACTTGCACTGATGTGTTCAATGATACTGCAGCATTCAGTAAATTCACATGTATATTTGAACTTGTCCTTTACACAGGAGAGGGAGTTGGTTATCTCAACAAGAATAAAAATGAATGAATATCAGAATACATTTATATGAACGTGTGTATGTGTCTGTATGACATGTTCGTGCTCACGCGTCGGTGTGATGCCTTCAGATTTTCAAGGTATAAAAAAAAATAAGCACAATAAATTGGTGAATGAAATATGATGAACTTCCATTATTGACGTCTAACTATTTCGACATATTCGTCAAAATAATATATGAAAACCCGAGGGGGGAAAATAATACGTAAAGTGATATACCTGATCTAACTCAGCCAGGTTTGTTGACCCATGCAAGCGAACGAGGTATTCATCATTTGAGCAGATCATGAGTAACTCGGCCCGACCAAATCCCCACAAATCCAGGCTCGATAAACCCTCTAATGCTTGTTTTCGGGATGAGCGATGCGCCAGTTTCGCGGAGTTTCCACTGAGTCATCCGGTTGGCAAATGTTGTCTGCCTCCAACTGATATCAGTTTGGTACGCCCTGGGAAAGACACAAGGGTTAAAGGAATACATGGCATGTCAAGAAGGAAGAATATGATATCCCCTAAATGTAATGAAAGATAACAGAGAGTTCGCCACTAAACGTTGAGAAAAAAATCATACAAATGATAATTAGAAATGTAATAAATATCATTGGTGGTAAATTTGGTAACTTGACGTTGATAAGACGATTTTTGGTCAGTATTGCGCTGGTCGCGTGAATGTAAATATACTGATATACTTGACAGAAACATCATAATTATATTGTGTTTTTGGCGCATGTGTGTGGAAGAAGATGTACATGCACTCTTGCTATTGTTGCTTTGATTTTAAGGACAATTTAGTAATATGCCAATTGACTATCCAATGCATTTAAACATTCTATATCATACTCTATTGCTATACAGCAAGGATGTTTGGGTTCATTTGAAATGAATTATTGAATATCTGATAAGACACAGAAGAAAAGTACACTGGTGTGGGAAGTGTAAAAAAGACAATTTCGGGAAATGTTTGGTGAAGATTTTCGATTCTTCCATTTCGCGTTTGATAGTTATAAAGTCAGGAAACCCATCATATTTTGTAAGAAACTCATGTCTGAGGTGATTGTTTTTTTCTAAACCTTTACAATCACGTGATGTATTCTTGGTCTATTGATTTTGATGAAAAGCATTTTAAATACTTTTTATTTTCAACAAGACTATATTCGGTCTGTGAAGCTTAAAACCCTCCATTGAAACTCACTTACGACCTCTCGAAGTAAGAAAAGTTCGTGGTGCATTACTTTTTCAAATGATGTATTATGTTGTTAGTAGGCCTAAATATCAAATCGAATTTTCTCAGACGTACAGTACAGTAACATTCATCTATGCTTTTACATCTCATAAAAATTAAAAGGTTTCTCATGCAGAATCTTTGAATGCTTAAAGTAGATATATGGCGTCATACAAATGTTGTGGATCATCAACCAAATTGATAAATTCTTATTCCGTTTTTTACTAGCATTATACCGAGTTCTCGAATTACGACTGATTCTAGTCTGATTAATGGTTAGATGAGACGCCAGTAGTCTTACTGTTGTCTGTGAAAGTGGCTGGAATGCGTCTAAATATTAAATGAATTATTTGATTGTTGGACCCCATGGAAGACCAGCTTAGTGTAGCTGAATATGGGCTATCCAGCCATCTTCACAGATGGAAAATGAACAACAACAACAACAACAACACGATTTATTCTTATTCCTCTATGCTGTAACTGACTGTGTTGGTTTCTTGAAGACACGTCAGCTTTTGTAATGTGACGTCAGACGACATCTTCAGATAAACTCGAAGAAACTGTGTAAGCTTGTGCAGGAATGATTACAGCAATATATATCACCTTTGTCATTGTGAAATTGTAGACTACAATATTGCTATCACAGTGAGGGTTTCTGATTGTGGATTAAAGCTTTAACAGATTAAAAAAAAAAAAACCTTTAAAAAAAACGTAAAGTGTTGGAATTGGGCCAAGTGATGGCGTCTACCCGTCAAGTCGTTTCAGCAAATGCAAACGACGTAACATTTGTCTTTCGCGATACAGCTGACCATTATGTCCAAAGTCGCTGTCAAGGCTGTGACGTCTTTGCATTGTTACGTCACTATCCCGTGAATTTGCCAAATTTACATGAGCTTTGCCTGGTTATCCATCTTGGTTGTTGCTTGAGTATGGATAGTCCACCCACATTTTAGGTTGTACGTGAATGTGTGCAGGTATTTTAGCTGACAACCGGATGCCAACTGTATGGCGGAAGTAATGGAGTTCAAAATTGCAATTTTGGGCTTGACGGAAGGAGCCAAAATAGAAATCGTTCGATTTGGGAAATTGATGACTTTTTTATGATCCGTGTAATGACAAAAGATAAATGAGCTCACGTGTCAAACAATAACACTAGGTCAATTTTGAGAGTTTGGGATATTTTAAGTACGCTTAGTCAGTAGTCATCTCCTGATGGTATATTTTGTAGGCCTAATTTGTGTTGATCGGAATCAATTCATCATTGGTCATCAATAAGTTTTGAATGCATGAATTCAGATCGCACTAGTAATATCTGTGACGAGTCCTGGGCCCCGTTGCTAGAAATTTTGCGTTTAAACGCAACTTGCAACTGATTGTCACTGGCCAATCAAAATCATTGTTGCATGCATGTCTTCTTAATAGGGCAGACCCTGAGCCAATCAGAATGGTTGTTTCAAAATAAGCAATTATTTGCGATTGATTGCAACTTTCTTGCAACGGGGCCCAGGACAGTAAGAAATTTTGAGAAGTCAAAATGATCTTTTATTTCCTTCCAAATGTCAGTAGAATCACAACATTTTTTTTTGATATCAAGTAAATGATATAAGTGAGTATCACCTGTGTCTTTGTTTACAGAAGGATGTTAACTATGATAGATATACATAATATAGCCATTCAGTCAATCACCCTGATACGTAAGCGTGCGTTATTGATCCATATGCATGATGGAATATACGCGTGTGTACTCTTGTACGCGTGTACTGAGGTTGCATATACAGTATACACAAACATCTATTGAGTATAAGGTCAGTGTACTGACAGTGACAGAAAGACGATGAGGCGCCGTCTGTCACTCGCCGCTTGTTACATCACACTAGACCATGGCCACGATGGCGGCAATTTTAATCGCTTTACGGAATCACACACCACAATATAATGAGTATTTGAACAAAATAATCAGTACTATACCGCAGCACGACAGACTCTGATGAGCGCCATGCAGTCGTTGATATAATCATTCTGATTGTCAATTCACTGTTACCTTGTTTTCAAGTACGAGCTGTTCCACTATCACAAACACCATTAGTAGACTACTTTTTGACCCAAATCTATGGACAGCATCACCACAGCGTCTGATGATGTTGGCTGGACGCCCAACATCACATAGCTTCTATTTAGGTGTGGTTTTGCGTCATTGACAGGGAGAGTATGATGGTACTTCAGCTATCCAGTATTATGAAGTCCCTGCGTGGGTGTTGTTGTTTGTCACTACTTGTTTGTGCACTTCTTAAAACTTGCAAAATTCTCTTTGCACGCGATACAGCTAATCTCTTGTTTCCACATTCCTTTCTCATCATCATGCAAGCATCATTGCATGTATGATTTGTTTATCTATACATTATTCGTTATAAGAAATGAATGTATGCAAATGGTCAGGCAGAAGGTTGGCTAGACACGTCAGTGTTTTGAATGTTCTCATAGGACTCTCCCCCCCCCCCGAAAAAAAGTAATAAAAATAATGATAATAATAATAATATTGATAATAATAATAACAATAATGATAATAATAATATTATTAATAATAATAATAATGATAATAACAATAATGATAATAATAATAATAATAATAATAATAATAATAATAATAATAATAATAATAAGATAAAAAATAAGAGATATAAATATGACGGCAAACTGCTTGACAGAAGCAGTTACATGTATTTGATAGATGATAAATCAATGAGCATAAAACCGTCATTTCAAAATTTTGTATAAATAAACACACATACATCCGAATACATATTATACAAGTGCACACACAAACATATACAAACACAAACACACACACACACACACACACACACACACATACACACCCATACAAACACAAGACCTTCATGCATCCCATGCCAAATTCTTCGTTCAAAGAAGCAATTCTGTAACTCTTTTTGTGTATGTTTGCCCTTCTCACTAAAGTCAAAGGAAACACATATAGATTTCTTTTAAATTAATACGTCGAATGCAGTTTTACATGAAGTCAACATGAATGGGGGTTTGTGCATTCAATTGTGTGTTCATGTATCACAAGATTGATTTATCATTAATCGTTGACAGTGAGACGGCCTGATCATGACAAGCTTATATACCAAACACTTTGCTGAAATACACACAGAAAAGCAATCAAATGTATTTGCATGGATTTTGAATTGGAGACTCGTACCTGCTAAATTTTCACCTTTTTGATTTTCCTTATCTCCCTTTCCTTTGACGAAAATAATTCAGTCCTTTATAATCTTTCTCAGGAGAAAGAGAGAGAGAAGGGGGAATGGAATAAATAACTGAAATAAAAACACTGCCTAGTCGTCAAACCGTTCTTGGCACGCTATTCGACGGGGAATAGCAAGGACCTCTGGAACTGTCTTCCGGACAAACACGGGCCTAGATATTCCCTAAATAGCTCTCCTTAAACTTATCCAGTCTGCTGAAAGCATGTGAACTGCAGACACAAAAGAAATTGAAAATGTCAAACCGACTGTAGTGAACTGCCACAACAGCTTCAATCAGTACACATATTGTTAGGTTTTGTCAATCTGTTTGTTTGCAAACGTTTCCTCGTATAAACTAGTAAAAGGATACAACGTCGCACCCTTTTCACTATAGGAAATAATCAGTCTGTCAAAGTATTTTTTTTGTGTGTGTGTGTGTGTGATTGACCTCCCAAAACAGTTGTTCGATTCGTCGTTTGGTAAAACCCTTACAAAAAACAACAACACGTATACGCATTATGTCCAAATTCAAATGGGATTTTGGTTCCAGAACTGCAAAATTAAAGGGGATGGCTAGTAACTGATCAGTGGGAATCAGTGGGTATGCTGGGGGATGATTGTTCCAATCCTTGTGGGATTCATTTAAGAGTACATTATATCTATTGTTGTGTGAAAATTTTTTGCTTCAGAATGATCTCATGTTCAAGTAATGTGCAGTTTAATGTTTCCAGGTTAGAATGCCTGTACAGTGACGGGGCGATCGTTAACGGGCCGTTAACGAATATTAAGAATCAAGAATATCATCGGGAATCTTCCTCGCCAAACCTACAAGATTACAGAGATATATGGCAGCTGAATTATTGAATTGACCCACTGAATCTGTATGCTGGCTTCTTTTTTCTGATCACTGTTTTTCATTATTCTCCCCCTCCTCCACCTTCTGCTCCATTATTCTCCCCTGCCCACCTTCTCCAAATTTTCGTCTTCCTTTCTTTGCAATTGCCCAGTGGGAATTTCCTGAAGCTACTGGATATTCATACCGTTAACTAAACTGTTTGACAACTTTTGAAATGGTTTCATACTGCTATAATAACAATAACAATCGTTTATTAATGGTAACTACAGGTGAAACTTGGAGAATAAAGAATGATCAGATGATTCTTCTTCCTGCACTGTAAAAACATCGGTGTTAGATTTAACACCATGGGTGTTAAATCTAACACCGATCAAACTTCAATAGAGGACCACACCCACAGGTGTAGAAAATGCACTGTGATGGTGTTGAAAAGTGTTCACCTGACACTTCGTGGTGTTAATTTGACACTGTACCTGGTGTTATTTTGACACTACTGGTGTTAATTCAAAAATGACACCACATGGTGTTGATTTGATATTTGTTGGTGTTAATATCAATGGTTTAACACCCGTCCAGCTTCAATAAGAGACCACACCAGCTGGTGTTACTGTGGTGTAAATTTATTTTCACATTTTTTCAAAAATCTAGTATTTTAATGTAAAATTCTTGATCGTCTTGTTTAAATTAAAAATCAACAAGAAGTGCAGTTACAAAGAAACTCTTCAAAAAAACAGTTTTATATTTGGAAATGACACCCGGAGGTGTTAATTTAACCCCATAAATGAGCACCGAAAATGTAACACCAGCTCGGTGTTCACTATTTAACACCGGACTTTTTGCAGTGTATCTATTACAAGTAGCGCTCTGAAAATGCGCTTTTATAAATTATGGTTAAACATACGTAGAATGAGGGTGAGTGTTTGAACTTTTTACAGAATCAGGGAAGAGCGAAAACAGAGGGTCATGATTTATCAACATGATCTCCAAACTCGTCTGCAGGGGCCTAAAATGTCGTGTTAGTCACACTGGTGACGACTGTGCAACTATTGTGATGTCATGCTGAAACAGCGCGAAAATTTAGGACATTTTGGCAGAGGAAGTGTTTTTTTTTCCTCCTGCTCCTTCTTCTTCTTCTTTTAGTCTGTTCAGGGAGTCATAGTCAATGCTGTCAAACCAAGCACAACGTTTTCCTTCTTTGTCTTCAAACTATTACTCATCCTGACAGGATTTGTCGCTCCGGCGACAACAAAGTTAAAAGGGCTTTGATACGTCGGGCTGATTTATATCAACAATCATTTAAAGCTCCAAAAACAAACATTTCAATGATTCTATATCTAGCACTCACTTTATTTGCTGTCCTTTACTTCCCCGGCGACAAAAATGTCAGAAAGACTTATGTCAGATGAAGTTATATCAACCATGTAAAGCTCGAAAAACAAACATTACAATAAATCCATATGCCTTGTGATTCCTCATACAATGATGCATAAACGAAGTAATTCAATATGATGATTATCGTATTGATAGTGAGCAAATTAAGTGATGATAAAACTGGCGATATTGACAATGACAATGTTATGACATTTGAACTACGTTTCTTGTAAATCAATGTAACTGTTTGAGCTCGTGTCATTGCGTGTACAAATCGCATTAATTCGATGAAATTATTTCTATGATAACAATGATAATGTTTTAGAATTAAAAGCTGCATTTATGATATTGTTGATACAATTACACAGTTATAGAATTATATTAATAACGTTGATGATGATAATGTTACAATTATCATTACCCAAGTTGTTATAAGCAATGCAAATATAACACATTGACGCCTCGTCATATGTGTAGCACTTCTTTTTGTAAAGACATTACCATTCTTTTAATACACCATCATTCATAATCTGCATCGCTACAATCATCATTAATAATTATCAATATTACTATCATTATCATCGTCTTGTTCACATGACGTATACTGTCGTTACGTTGCTCATTTCTACTAAATAATTTTGTCAAAAACATCTCGCCACAAAGATGTAGTGGACGATCTCTCAAGCTTTATATTATTGCAACATAACAACATCCTGATGGGTATCCATAGAGAGTTTAAGGTTGAGGGGGAAACGACATTAAAATCCATGCATGTTCCACTCTTTACAAAGCTATAGAGCGGGTACTGCATGAAAGTATGGCCACGCTCGGAGGCAGGTAATGGCAGGGAGTGTGGACGTCTAAAAAGGGCGCGTTGTCACTTCGCTAGGTTGTCGACGTGGAGTATGATTCATAGAGCGACGACAACCTCACTCTTGCCCGATGCCCGATAACCATCTCGTGTTCCACTTGGCCTACGTAGCGATATGCCGTCTGGATATAGAACACCGGAACCGAAACCAAAGAGGTGAGGGAATTGAGTCGAACAGGAAGATATGAAAAAAAAAATCCATAGGATGTATTAATACACACAGTGTAAATAAATAAAGTATATATTATATATATACTATAAATATATATTATATGTGTGTGCTTGTATATGTACATAATAGACGTACACGAATACACTGCATTTTAAATTTCCATATTATGATTAAACTCGGATTGCCTGATAATCTTTAATGAGTTAGAAGGGTCCATAGATCCACATGCTGCCAGACATACTAAGGGGAACAACTTCTCACAACTTGTTGGAGCCGCGCTATTTATGAGAGTGGGACATCATTGGGAATTTCTTCTTCATGCTCTGTATAGCTTTCTTCTCTCTCTTTCTCTCTTCAAATATGCTTTAGGCTTCTTTATCTATACCTACAAAACGATTCCATGATTGTTCCTGCCCATCTTATCCAAGAATACCCATCAATTTATCAAAAAGAAAGGGAGAGAGAGAAAAATGTTACATTGTCTATTAGGCTTGACGTGTGCAAAACATTGCGAACAGACTGGCGAAGCGATCTTGTTAACACCTGCCTTAAAGACATGTATTAGTACTTCCCATTGCTGATAATCGACGTTAATCCAGGGAGTGTTGTGATTCGTGTCCTTCCAAGAAGGAGGATATTGTTGTCTTCCTCATCAACAAGTAAAACACAGCGATCATTCAGCAGACGCTGTCTCCCAACAGCAGTTTTTCTCAACCTCTCTTTTTTTCTTTTTATTCGCTCTCTTTACAGTAATTGTCTTACCCTCCTCATGACAGGCCTGACAAGCTTCATTATAAGGTGAGACGACTGATTGTGACCTTGGTCAAACGTTGAGGCCCGGGTTTAGCTTTCTTTCCAAGCGATGTCTCTCAACAAACACAGGATGAAAACGATAACATAATATACCCATAGAAATCACGATGCAATCAACTCTTTCTATAGGCACGTTATATCCACAGTATTAGTGTGATTTTTCAGTTCACTACCCCTTTTCATCCAAGATCAATGAGTAAGAGTATGTAAAATGAAAAAGTGTGAGTACAAGCAAAGTATATATTCATAACCAAGATCAAAACAAACGTTAATGAAGTCAACTCACAACGTTCATGCGCGTACTCCCAACCACACACGTAAACAAAAACAAAGAAAAACCCACCAATACATAGAATATGCCTACACACATGCATAAATACATGTATTCATACACACATACATATATACATACATACATACATACATACATACATACATACATACATACATACATACATACATACATAGGCCTAGATACATTAAATACATATACATTTATGCCTGTTATGTTCTGAATGAAAGGCATATATTTTACGCTTGCACGCATTGGTAAGATGATGCCACTGTCAATACAAACAGGACATAATTTTACCATTTGTATAGATGTATGCATGAGTACATAGGCAAGAACATTTGCACGTTAATGTCCCTCGTCCTCTTAATCTTTATATCTTGATCTGTTTCTAAATCTGAGATTCTGCCCACACTCAAAATATATCTTGATCATTATCTCCACGGATGTCTTTTTATCTCCTCTTTCTTTCTGTCTTCTCTCTGTCCATCAATTTATCCATCTTTCTATCACTCTGCTGAATTTCATCATCTTCACCCCTTGTCATCCGGAGAGCTTGAAGAGGGGTAAACACACACCCATCCTGGCTGTACCGTTTCCTGGTACCCTAATTCGACACGGAGTCGTGAGGGTTACAGCCGCTCAACTTTGACAAAGTGAAAATGCCCGAACGTGATTATAGACATCAAGAAAAGAATTTTCCCAATGCTTATGATTGCTAGATGTGCTATAGCATAGGAGGGGAAGCGAAAGGAAGATATTGCAGAGACGTGAGCAAGATCTTAACGGAATCGTAGACAGATTACGGCTTATAGGCATAGACGTAAATTGATTTTATCAGGCAATTTCTGCGAGACGGGGATTGCATTTTTTTTCTTATCTAGAAATAAGCACATGTGCATATGCGCTTTTCATATACTCTCTCACACACATGTATAAACTGTTCTGCTAGTCATTCTGTTTCGATGAAATCATTTAAATTTCAAATACATATTTTGCAATATAGAAGTCTGTCTAACATGAAAAAACCACAGACCTGGAAAATGCGGGCATTAGCTCCGGTACGAAGGATTAATCTTGGTGTTTTGTTTTGATCTCTGATTCACGGAATTGCTCCAAAGAAATAATTCTTTTCGCCGCTATTCCTGGAAAGTTCTCAAGTAACTCAGGCAGAGCTATCCCCCTGCAAGTCTGACCCGGAAATAATCTATTTCTCTTCCACCTTGGCATAAGGAAACTTGGGACCGACCACGTTATCCGAGCGTGATAATTTTAGCTGCGGCCTGAAACCTCAACTTTCTCTCTTCGGCTATTCGAAAGAGGAAAAAAAAAACACCAAGTAAAGTGTCCTGGTACTCATTTGGGAAGAATATTATGACCACAGGCAATGCGAGACGCAAATTTTAAACAAATTAAAATTGAAAGAAGACACGCAAGTATTTTGACATTTAAGTTGTAATTAGATGGTACCATCAGTATTTGGAGAATTAGAAGTTAGGTCTAGATGGTGAGGTATTCGAAAATATTTTTGTTGAAGAAGAATGCTTAGACTACTAATTATGATTTTATTTTTCTCCATCTTTCCCTCTTTTTTATCCATATACCTCTATCTAACTACCTTTTATCTGCTAATGTATCTATCTCCCCTATATTAACTGTTACTAATGCTTAGTTAGCAGATCAGACTGGTAAGAACTACATTTGACACTGAAAAAAACCCTGAAATATATGTCATATGTGTCTGGGGCAGATATTGATGGCGATTTGGTCGAAAAGAGAGTCATATTATCACATTACTTAGGCCTTGCTCCCGTCACGATCAATTTCACTCACGTCAAACTTTCAATGGTGAGGATGGGATGATGCAGTCCTAAAATGCAGGTTTTGTCTCTTGAGTGTTCGTAATGTTTACTTTTGTTTAGACACAGACGGTGGTTCATCATCAAATATTGAATAACAAAATCCTCGATTGTCTGTCTGAAGGCCTCTGAATGTATGCCTGCCCAGTTAGCGTCTAAAGGCCAGTCTTGACCTGGTCATCCGATGCCAACAATCGGACTTATTAGGCTTATTCTTACAAATAGTTGAATGTATATCAGACAACATTAGTTCTCTTGGGCTTGCTGCACCAATTGTCTACAGACTGATTCGAAAAAAGAACGTTAGTGGGTATACGCGGAGGTAGGATAGGGTTTGACAAATTATATATGGCAGTTTGACATTTCGTTTAGAAAACTCGAGTGTTTGGGGGAAGTTTATTTGTCGCGGTTTTGTTCTGAAATGTTGCTTTTGAGAACAAGAATCTCACAAGAAATTTTAAGATTTTGTCTATACATTGATTTCGAGGATCAGAAGACTAAAATGTGTCATTCTCTCTTGATTTCTTATTCCTTTTCTAAATAATAATAACCAATATTTATATAGCGCTTTTTCTAAACAGAAGCAAAGCGCTTGTCTCGATTTCATTCTGAAATCATGAAGAGCAACTGATCTCAAAGCTTTCAATTTACAGTTTACTTGTTTGATCAAACGAGTACCACTGCGTATTCATCATTAGTATGTTATTTTTTTCTCGTAAGTACTCTGTATGCTTTCATCGATAAAGTACATACCATTTTCACGTTGTTAATTAAGTTCACACAATTGCCATGAAATGGAACGTCATTCGAAGGCAAATGACAATATAAAGCGACGTCCCCAAGAATTAAATTTCCAGTTTAAGAGTTTATCATTAGGCCCTCTTGATGAAAGCAAGGTGAGTTCATTGTCTGGTGTCTTTACTTATCAACCACCCAGCTAATACTAAGCAAACTAATTAATGATTTAAACCGTCCATTTTCAATCCAAATAATCATTATGTAAATGTTCTTTCGACGAAGGTTTTAATCATACTTCTTCCATTCAGATATCTGATACTACCATTTTACCTATAGGGATATCTAACCTTATGTTCTAACGTACTATTCACCACTGATAACACACAAGGGTAGTTTAAGACTCCATTTTTTTCTATATTAAGGTCTATTCCTCTTAAGAATCCAGTCTCTAGCAGTAATACCGTCTTCAAAGTGGTCAGAAAGGAGAAGGATGTCACAAACTTATGAATCCAGCCTCTAGCAGTAATACCGTCTTCAAAGTGGTCAGAAAGGAGAAGGATGTCACAAACTAAATACAGACATGACAGAAGGGGAGAGAAAAGACACAATCTGTTCCTGACAAGATGAATACGGACGTGCGTTACGTCACTCGAAAGTATTTCCATTTAACATCGTCAGCGTTTGTATGAAAGTCGTTCTAAAAGAGGGCTGGGATTAATTTTTAGGATGCTCCCACCAGGAAGTCCCTGGAAGAATGATTATCAGCAGTTTCCTTTGTCTGATGACTGGAGACTCATCCTGCTATTCTCTCAAGACCAGACCATTAAATGCAGATATGTGAAGTCAATAGCTGGAGAAACTATCTGTACATCAAGAGCGTTGCCATAGCTACGTCAAAATACTTAACTGTAAATAAGACGATCCTTTATAACCCTATATGACGTCACGACAGGTAGAACAAAATATTTTATAGTTCCTCAGAATATCAAATTTTTAGGAAGTTGCAGATCCTGCAAATAATATTTGATGATAATTCCTCATATAGATAACGTGTAGGATAAAATGGTGTAATCCCAATCAGAAGAACTGAAAGACATGAAAGAGTCAGAAGGTATCGCTATGATGAAACACATATCCATGCAATGTTTTTTACTCGTTGAAGTGTTCATGTGAAACATGTGCACGTTTACATCAGCTTTTTGTATTTTGTATTTGTATCTATTTATTTACCACTTGTGGGATGGATAGCCCTTTCAGCAAATTGCTCTTTTTCGAAGGGGTCCAACCAAAGTAAGAACAACATAACAATACATAAAACATTCAGTAGGGGAGAGTAGTAAAAAAAAAACAAATGAAAAAAATAACTATGCAAGAAATACATAAATTTAGCTGAAACAGTAAACAAATACAAGTATAGCGAGGTACATATAAGGAAAAAAAAACTTTGTGAGGATACAGCTGTCAACCTTAAGAAGAAGTAATCGATTGTATTCAAGTTGTGACGATAACTGTCTGACCTTTGTTGGCGCATCTCAGAGCAGACAAAAATAATTGTTCGGTGGTAAGAAAGTCATATACCGAGTAACCTCCGCACTTTTTCAGATCAAGAACTCTCAAAGGGGTATGGAATTATATCCTTTTACTCGTCCGCGCCCTAGGTTGAACCCGCACTGAACCTTGAAACTGTATTAACCCTGTTCTAGCCACAGCAGAAACCAAGATGTGCATTGAAATATTATTTTGAAGCATTAATATTGAACGAATTATAGAAACCTATATGAGATGATTGGCACATGAAAGGAACATTAAAAAAGGAGCTTTCAACTATTGTACATTTTATTCAAGTATCACGTTTACCCTAATTCAGCACTGTTAACTTGCAGTCATATTGCCTTCCGAGCGATTACTTAAATCAATTTGATTAGCCTTTATCTGAATTTTAACAGAACATAATCATTCAAATGCAAAACAAATGAGATACATTTCCTTGTTGGCAACACAATATAAAGTGTTTTAAATTTCATACAGTTCTCTGTGTCTCAGTTCTGCGACAAATAGAAAAATATAGAATGAAATGTCTTTAGATTTGGACTCCTGAAAGAATAATCTATTATCCTAAGTTTAAAAAAAATCTCTCTCATCTTCTATTGTAGCAAAGGCTATCTTAAAAACCAATAAGACTGTCGGAGGAGATTTCGATTTCATTTCTTTCAGACATTCGTTTTGTCATGTGTACCAGATACTCAATCGACCCCTGAGGTTGAGGATTGCAAGGTATATCTTGTATGTTTTGTGATTTACCCTTTTTGTGTTACTCTTCTCAATACTTGATTTTTATGTTTAAACGTGAACTCAATAAAAAAAGACCTTGCAAATGTGTCCAAGATATTGAAAAGGGGAATTACTATCACACTTTTATCGTCACTCTATGAAATTTGTCGTATACTTCTTTGATTGTAGAAAACAAAGTATGATATATACTTTATTCATTCAAGTAGAAAATGCTTTATTGCAGGGTAGTTTTGTTTTTGTTGTTGTTGTGGTTTTTTTTTTTTTTTTTTTGGAGGGGAGGAGAGAGGGGTTCTCTATCAGTTGTAACCATAATTCAATTTCGAGTTCAGGTTGGTGGTATGGAGGGGATTTTCTCAGTCTATGAGTCTAGAACCTATACGTTTAGAATCAAGTATCCGCTTTGTCCAATATAGATTAAAACAGTAAAAAAAAAGATATCTATACAGCACAAAATTTCATTACTCAACTCTACTACGTACTGCATTGTAATTCTATACAACTATATATGACCACGGGAATCTGACGCGGTCAACAAAACTGGACTGATTTCTTTTCTGCCCCCATATTGTGGGTGAAATTTACTGAAGCATCCTCCGTATTGTGGGTGGAAGTTTACTGAAGCGTGCCGTGATTGCTCCATAGAAGTGAGTTTTCAGTATCGGTTATCATACGTTATGATGTAGGGAGTTCAGTTTGAATCGCTAAAATCTTCACTTTCTCCATTTGATCCACGCAGCTTATCCGAGATAGCATTGCTTCAATACAAGATTCTGACATTTTGACCTAAGGGCAAAAACGAGCAGTTAGATGAACACAGCACTTTCTTCTTTTTTTATTTTTATTTTGGAAGGAGCATCAAACTAGTAGTGTCGCATTAGTCACTAAATTAAACTACCAGTCGTATTTTAATTATTGTTACGATAGCTGAATTTTGCATTTCTCTGAGGTGAACCTGTACAAACATTTGCAATTGTTTTTTATTAACAAATAAGCAAACAGTTTATAGCAATCTAAGAGAAAAGGGGTTATTTTTCTTATTAGCCGAGGAGTAAAGTCATCCAAATTGCCGAAAAGATAGCAGTAGGGGCCTACTCCAAGAGTATTGTAGATAGGAGATGTACGAAAAGTTCTTGATCAATAAAGAAGTTATTTTACCTTTCAGTGTTGTTGTTGTTATTGCTGCTGCTTTAGATTTTATAATCTACATATCTTTACGACGTAATTATTTTTTATAGATTTTTGAAGGAGGAATATACATCCCACAGGATTAGGGTTAGATTGGAAAAAGCCTTTTTGTGGTTCGGGAACAAAACCATTTCAAGAAAATCATACATTTGAAGTTGGACGGAAACAGAAAGTAAATATTGTTGTTGAAATTCTCTGCCTCATGTCAATTTATAAAAATATTGTTGTTTTTGTTGTTGCTGCTGTTGTAGTAGTTCTCATACACTAATCCTCATGTCAACACGTCGCGTCGCGTCATGATTACTTGGAAAGTTATGGCTCTATATGATTAAATGATCCTCCCCTGACCCAGCAACGTGCCTCTCACCTCCCACCTCAATTTCTCGATGATTTGCTATATCATGGCTAATCTACACTATTTGAAAGGTTTGGTATTTAGAAGGGCCTGAGTGACGGTTTATGGAATTTATCGTCAGCGAGAGGATTTTTGACAACCATGAATTAGCGAAAAACAAACCGTAATTGCGATAAAAACCAGACAACTGCATTAAATGCATTTCTAACAGAAGCGGGCTTGACTGAAATCGAATGTGAAACAGCAAAGAAGAATGGTCGAAAATAACTTAGCTCTGAGTCTTTTCCTCCATTAAATGGGAAAAATACATAAATTACAGCAATGATAAAGGTGATGTTAAAAGCAATAATGATTAACGAAAATTATCAAAATTTACCAGTGATAAATGTCAACTGGAGTAATAACCGTTTAGCATTACAAATGAAGACAAATATAGAATTTAAGAATATATGTATGATACATACATATGATTAAAGATGTCATATAAATCATTGAATTAAATGAACATTAGAATATCAGTACGTTCATTTTCACGTGTCCATCGTTGTCCATGGGCTTCTTAAATTCTATTTATGGTCCCTAACTTTCAAGCTGGCTGCGTGCATAAATTATGATTGTCCTATATTGTCTGTTCATTCTATAACGAGGGTATAGATATAACCTCATGAGGTTTTCTGCTAAAATTTTTGATATTCATAATAAGCTTCCACAACAGAGAAAGCACTTCACATAGGTATTGGAGGTTGAAAACATGCTATGTATTTCTGAGGGCTTTCTGCAGTATATTTTCAAACGGAAACACCTTTCATCAGTCGGAAGGACCATGAATGAAAATGCCATAGGGTCTACAGGTTCTGCTCTTCAATTTTACTGACAAAAAAAGCAAGTCGTCTAAAGTAAGCCAATCATGAAGCGCCAATCGCAATATTGATTTCGTATGTAACTGTTCACATCATGCATTATTGTGTATGAATAGGAGTTAGGAAGGGAAAAGAAGATCATTACACTGACAAGCAGTTGAAAGGCATCGCTTTAAAATTACCCCACCCCGTCTACCGAGTTTTCGAATCTTTCATTTTGTCGCATCAAACTTCCTGCTACAGTTGCGATGCAGACGCTGTTGCTTACCGTCAACTTGCCCCCAAACCAGGCGTGCGTCTCCGTCACGCCCCCGAGGGCGCCCTTCATGGACGTCTTCCGGACTGCCCTCGGAAACATGGCTAGTCTCCGCCTACAGACGGTTTATTTTCGTCCATTGGACACACTTTGAAAGAGTGTATTCCCCCAAAGAACTTCACGCACCATTGATGAGCCATATATGCACCGCCGTAAATATAACCTATCATTTTCTTTTTCTAGTTTGTGTTGTATCTCCTCTCATCGAGAATCGGTTTCCAAAGAGATGTAACTGTCTGTCCGAGAATGACAGCGTGCAAGGGATTCATGATTCACATATTACCTGAACTCGTCAGTCATACCCGACAGATTTGCATGACAAAAAAAAAAAAAGGTGTCATCTCTAAAGAGGTAGAAGAGGATTGCTCATCTTTTCGTATGAGACAAACTGATGTTAAACTTGGACGAACTTGGTATGATACAAGGGACCCGTGACTCACACTTTGGAGCTCGGCAAAAATGAAAACGAAAAAAAAAATGGAAAAAAAATGAAAAGGGGGGCAATTGGGAAGAGACATTGCTTGTAGATTGAGGCAAGAAGGTATGATTCCTCCTTGGATGGGGGAACTGTGAGGCTATATCATCAGCCAAAATAAAGAGACAAGGGCATTGGAGGGGGGTTCTATTCTTTAATAATTCTATTTATACTGGAGGAGAGGAAGTGAATGTGCATGTTTAGTGGATGTATGTAAGCTGGCGGGCAGATTTTTACTGAAACACACACACACACACACACACACACACACACACACACACACACACACACACATGCTCATTGGAAAAGAAACATTTATCTTGGCAAGAATAAAGCGAACAAGAGAAATAAGCTAAATGGGAGGGTGTATTAACAGAATGATAATGTGACGGATTTCGCTTGATCTAGTTGACATCTAAATTAATGTTAATCATTTTGGGTTGTTTTGCATCTACATTGAAGTATTTGCGTAATCAGGCAACATGAAAGGGTTGACCTCTTATGTTTAATCAATTCATTGCTCAAATGGCATGATTTTTGTGTTATCGCACGCCACTCGAGTAAAACTACGAAAAACAGGCGGAATAGTAAAAGTGACATCGATCGAAACTAAACCAAGAAAGTGATGGAATCTGAAGTTGTAAATGTTTTTTTTTTTATGATATCCGTCGTATCATTAAAATGTGAAAGCGGAAATGAATGACGTGACAATGTAATGGTATCAATAATGCTCCCAAAGGTTGTTGCAGAAAGACACTGTTAAAATCATGTCTTTGATAATGATAATGATAATGAATAACATTTATATAGCGCTTAATACTGATGTTTCTAAGCGCATCAATCCGGGGAAAAAGCATATACAACGTAAAAACAAAATACAGCATTATGTACATTATTATGATACAACAACAGCAACAACAACAACAGCATTAAGTTTGTGTAAACAGATAAGTTTTCAACAATGACTTAAACCTATCAACATTTTCAGCGTTACGAATATAAAAAGGGAGTTTATTCCAAAGAAGTGGGGAAATAACAGAAAAGGCCCTATCACCATAACGTGTACATAGGCTGCAGGTGATAATTGGAGAGTGGAGGAAGAACGGAGAGAACGGGTTGAAGTGGAGGAGCGGAAGGAAATTAAGTCTTTAAGATATTAAGATGGAACACGATTATTGCATGTCTTGTAAAAAATAAGGAGGATTTTAAAAGTGATACGTTGATGAATGGGGAGCCAGTGGAGGGATTGGAGAACTGGAGGAATGTGGTCAGATCTTTTTGTAAGGGTCACAAGCCTAGCAGCTGTATTTTGAATTCTTTGAAGTGGTGCAGTACTTGAAGTAGGTAGACCAACAAGAAGAGAATTGCAGTAGTCAAGATGAGAGGAAACAAATGCGTGAATGAGACGTTCAGTGGAAGACTGATCCAATAACTTACGAATTTTACCAATTTTACAAATACCCCAAGCAGCAGAACGACATGAATTCTTAATATGTTGTTGAAAGTTCAGATGCTTATCTACAATACCTCTGAGATCTCTGACGGACTGAGAGATGGGGATAGTACTATCTTCAAGGGAAAATTTATCAATGATTACGTAACTACGACTTGTAAAACTACAAACAATTACCATTATTGCATAGTTACTGCAATGACATATGCTGTGAATGACATTATCTGTCTCTTTACTTTCGAAGCAAGAAGTTTCTTGAAATTTGTTTGCAGGTCAATGGCATGTGCCATTTTATTGTGAGCGATATGACTGTTTAGTAAAAACATGTGGAACTTTAGAATTCATATCAGTCTTATACCATGGCTTTCTTCTGTTTAAGAATTAAGCTCCTGCAGTTGTCCTGCTTTCTTTATTACCGTTAGCTTGAGCATGGAATGTGGCCTTTCACTTTAACAAAGACATAAAGAAATGAATTTCTACAATGTGGAAGAAAGAAGTAAAGAAAGAAAAGAAGAAAACAAACAGGACGATGAGAGACTAACTCAGATGACATCTGAGGAGAAAAGAAGAGAAAAGGAAAAAGAAAATGGAATTTTCTCTTTCCTTCTCTATTTTCATTTCCTTTTCTTTTTTTTTCATTTTATGTCATTATACGGTTATGGTACGTGGACAAGCAAAATGGAAACTGATTGATATTGACTTCAGATAAGTGACTATAATTCAGAATGTATCCCCCAGAAACCCGATTTATGATTAACATTCCAAGGAGGTAATGAGAAGAGAAATGTTGGCACACTCCAGGTTTCTCTCTCTACTTTATATCTGCCTACCTACCTAGTTACCTGGCGATCTAAATACTCTCTTTCAAAATATATTAAAAGAAATATTTTTAAAAAAAACTGCAGAGTTTGCGGCAGGAGTTCTTACTTCCTTCGATCTTCCATGGCATTTAAAGAGAGGATAGAACGGCCGTTCTCAGGGGACCAAGGTCCCGCTAGTACCGGGAACTATTCCTAGCTCCTCTGCCTCCGTCTTGACCCGGCTACCGAGGATACAGCATGCACTTGACTCATACTGCCTGCCTGGCCATGATTTCCATCATAATTCGATTTGTGCATATTTATTTTTGGTGTTCATGACAGTCAACTTGGGTATATCTTATGTGTGTGTATAAGTATGTGTGTGTGTCTACTGGTGTGTGTATTTATTTCGGTGTCTGTATTATGTGCACGCTTGTGAGTCTTTTCTGTCCGTGTGTGTTTCTGTCCGTCTGTTTTCGTCTTGAGAAGGACTATAGAGGAGCTACGGGTGAGGAAGAAAGAATACTGAGGAAGAAAATAGAGAAAAACTAAAAGAAGAAAAAGAAAAAGAAGAAGATAGAGAAGAAGAAATGAAAAATGAAGGTCAGTGATGAGAAGGAGGAAGCAATAAGAAGAAGAGCAGAAGAAGGTTGAAAAGGGGAAAGAGAGAAGTAAAGACAAGATGAAGGAGAAGAGCTGTAGAAAAAAAAGTAAAGACAATAGTCTAACTAAAATAGTCTAACTACAAGAAGACTACAATTAAGAAGGAGAAAATGAAGACAAACTATAGAGCAGCACGTTGAGAAAAAAAAAATATTCGCAGATATAGTTAATATCGTCCATTGTTGAAAATTTCACATCCCTTGTACTTTCCAAGTTACGACAACATAACCAAAACACAAACAGTACATCTCCTAGATGTAGAACAACTAGGTAATCCACCTTGTATTACTTTCTTTCCATGTTTTCTAAGAACAGAAGAGGCCTGGTTCGCACTCAAGTTTCTAAATTACATACAATACGTGTGAGTTCATGTAAAAAAACAACAACAAATTGAAGTAAGATTTGGTGACTGTTGATTATCTTTCACCCTTGTCCTTGTACATGCAATCCCTCACAATAAAGTAACTGAATATTGCCACAGAACAGCAGAAAAAAAATCTTATTACTATTTATAGGTCTCGAACTTGTGTAAGAGCGCGTGAGATTAAAGTGCGTTTTGGGTTCTCCCCTGTAGAATGGGTTTCTTGACCCTTAACGGACATTAACGTCAACTTAAGGACACAGAGTAAAAGGGGGAAAATCCTGATTTCTTGAGAGCGTCTTCTTATTCAACTTGCCCAGCAAGATTGCTGGGGTCTAGGACAATTACCCCCTGGCCAACCACCCCGGACCCCCGCGGCCTTCTCCTGACCTTAATCCTTATCCTAATCCTTAACCTAATCCTAACCCAAGACCCAAACTCTAACCCACAACCTAACCCTAACCCTACGTGATCACCCTGTAATTTCTACTCTAACCTTTTCACCAACAACTAGTACTGAGTATTTAGCAAAGGGGATAATTGCCCGGGGGGGGGGGGGTCTTCTTATTCAACTTGCCCAACAAAATTACTAATGAAAATGTTTTACGTCTCTTTACACACTACAAAGTGACTTTCTGCTTATTGTTAGATTAATCCCATAGAGCAAAATCTTTTTTTATTAATTCCAGGATATTTTTGAAGTGTTGAGGGAGAAAATGAAGCAAGTCAAGTTTAGAAAATAATCAGTGGAAAAATAAAGAACTAAATATAGAAAGCATTAAAATCATAAATAAGATTACATTCTGATGTTGTCCTGAGGACAAGATATTGAGTCATTTTTCACTAGTAAGTAAAGCTTCACACTGGACCTTTCCATTGGTTTGGATGATGTCAAACTGCGAAGGATGCGAATGTCGCGAATGTCGAAAAAAAATATGGCAAAGTATTTTTTAGTCTGCAAAAGATCGCCAAATCGTCATGGGGGGAAGACCCCGGTTCACAAGTTCAAATTTATTTCGTTTTTCCACAGTAACATAATGATTATACAAACGTACATCTCACTTTCTTCAGTGACGGAAATTATTCATGCAAATCTATACGGAATAAACAACAATTATTGAAACCTTTAACAGTGACGATACATTGCAATGGGTGCTGATGCAATGAAAGTGAAATATCAATATGCACTGTGCGAAAAACGGAGGAACCCACTAAACAGACAATGCCTGTAGAGTGTGAGCCCTTCTTGGTCTCCTCTATTCCCCTCCACCTAATCAATGTTATTACGGTTTAATGAAACATAAAAATTACTAACGTTTGCATCCAGATTTCAATTTCATCTTTTTACTTCTCATACAATTTTTATGAGCTTTGGCGCACCTTCCTATTTTCTTTCCTTAACCTACAGACTTCGCTCCAAATAGCGGACTGATTATGTCTTCAACAATTATTTCAACTTTTAAAGCATATGACATTCATACAACAGACAAGCAACTGTACTTGTTTGTTTCTGAATTAGCTATGACAAGCTTCAGTACAGTCACTGTGAAATACAATAGATTTGGATTTGGATATTGTGCATTTATGACAAGGTGATTTCT
This sequence comes from Diadema antillarum, assembly GCF_040938485.1. Classification (NCBI taxonomy): domain Eukaryota; kingdom Metazoa; phylum Echinodermata; class Echinoidea; order Diadematoida; family Diadematidae; genus Diadema; species Diadema antillarum. Next base: position 1,689,295 of record NW_027270909.1, on the reverse strand, counting down.
TTCATGCTTGGTTAAGTAAACATGAGTTGTCTCAGGAGAGCTTGCCGGCAGATTAAACCTATGTATATGATGTAATCAAGTTTATTCAGGCAGAACTTTAGATATTACAACACACCATCACAGAAACCACTAAAATGTAGTCCAAGCAAATATAAACAATTTAAGCACACCATAATTTCAAAGACAGAGATGTACATTATTGAAAAAGACGAGATATGAATAAAGTACATAAAGTAAAATTAGATGAAGAAATTCTTAAAGACAGAAAGGAAAAAGAAAGGAATAAAAAGGAAAAAAGAAAGAAAGAAAGTAAGCAAGTAAGAAAGAAAGAACGGGACGTTGCATGTCATTATTCATTCATCATCTATCCACTTTTAGACAAACACAGCCGAATGTTTTCTTAAAGTGCTCAAGACAATCTATCTGATTCCTAATGTTTATTCCATGCCCAGGTAACCACAAACTTTCACCAGACACCCTAATCATGCCAACGTGTTATCAAGGTACATCGCTAATACAGTATGTCAAAGACTTCTATTTGAACTTGAAGTGCGTTTGCGTTTATCTGCTGACGTCATGGGGTATGTGCGCATTTCCCAGCATGCTCTGGCCAATAGTGCTTCGATCACTATCTGCAACTTCGAGGCATCCCTGTCCCGGGCGCCTTACAAGGGCTCAAGCTTTGTCTACGTCTTCACTACCATGTCATATTTCATGTTAAATGAATTATACACCCTTTGATTATTGTCGGTCCTAGCCCTGGTGTATAAGTACAAAGTACTGTGGCGACGTCGTTCACAGCAGCCCGATTACCAGTCGCACGGTGAGGGCGCTCTCATTTTCAATAGGAAAAACACTCGTTTGTACCACCGAACTAAAACATAGTGGAATGCGTGTTCACCCAGGAAATACGCAGCCACCAAAACTTGCTACCACCGCCATTTTGTTAGGTCAATTTTTCCTTATATGGAGTGCGGACTGTGTCTCCGAAGCGCAAGACCATTATCATGTACAGACGTGCATTGTTACGTCATAATCACTAGCCACTGGACGGCGTACTCTTGCTTGCGCGCGTACCAGTGGCCCAGTCTGACCGCGCCTAAGCGTGCACTCCATATAAGGAAAAATTGACTGAACAAGATGGCGACGCAACACGGTAATTTGGCTGCACGGTCTCGTGTATGTTGGGAATAGGGACATGCATTCCACTATGTTTTAGTTCGGTGGTTTGTACTCGTGTGTCTGAAAGGCGTTCTAAAGGGCTCACACCTGTAAATAAAATGGAATGTCCCAGACCCTTTCACAAATTCGTACCAAAGATACTAAAATAAATGAAGAAAAAATAATTGAAAATTAATAAAGCAGTTTGGCATAAAACTGAATAGCTGCAGATATTGAGTGTGAATTCCTCTAAAAACTGCATTTCGGTTTGGAGATGAAAGCTTTTTCTCATGGAATATGAAGGGACTGTATTTCATTGGGTGCTTGTACAGAAAAAAGGTGATTTTTGGAGTGAAAAGAACTCGTAGTCTGGCTTTGCGGACCCTTGGACAGAGTTTGAGCTGAAGAACCTGCCTTGGAAATTTGAAGGATGACAGGGTATAGCTCACTTATCCAGGTTAGTGAAGATGAAACACCTCATTTCTCCCAGCTATTTTACAGAATTTTTTAAATTCTGAATTTTAACACACGTCTCTATGGGGAATTATTTACCCGTGTGAGCCCTATAGAGAATGCATGCAGTGCACACAAGTCAATGGGAAGTATTCATCCCATACAAGCTCTGCTGGTTTATGTTGATCTTTTCTGTCAAATCCCTACCCCTACCCCCCCCCCTCCTGTACCCCCTCCCCCCCCCCTCTACCCCCTAGCTCTGCTTAACTACAATTTGTTTTCTTATTATGTTCTTGTGGTACTAGATGTTAATAGTCATCAGTATCACACAACTTTGAATGATTGTAGCATTTTAACGCATTTCTTTGTTTGGGCTACCACTGAAACAGCTCAGAATTCATAAAATTAATCTGTTTGATAAATCAAAGTGTTTTTCAGTATACTTTGTAGGCAATAAGGTGATGATGACACCCCCTTAATCAAGAATAACTGCCTGCATCTATGTATTCATCTTATGAAAAACTAATCAAAACTACAAGATTTATTTTTGAAAAAACCCCAAAGGGCATCACTTTCAAAAGTGTCCCTTTGAGAAGCTTTACAACCCTTCAATGTGCAATTTCTCATATGATGTAGGGGCAAATATTATCAAAAACACATTTATGATGTTAAAAGCTCAATTAAGAAATATGACCTCTACTATAGGGCTCACACCTGTAAATAAAATGGAATGTCCCAGACCCCTTCACAAATTTGTACCAAAGATACAAAAATAAATGAAGAAAAAAAATAATTAAAAATCAATAAAGCAGTTTGGCATAATATTTGGCAGATAATATCTATGAGTATGAATTCCTCTACAAACTGCATTTTGGTTTGGAGATGAAAGCTTTTCTCATGGAATTTGAAGGGACTATATTTCATTGGGTGCATGTACAGCAAATAGGTGATTTTTTGAGTGAAAAGAACTCGTAGTCTGGCTTTGCGGACCCTTGGACAGAGTTTGAGCTGAAGAACCTGCCTGGGAAATTTGATGGATGACAGGGTATAGCTCACTTATCCAGGTTAGTGAAGATGAAACACCTCATTTCTCCCAGCTATTTTACAGAATTTTTTGAATTTTGAATTTTAACACACGTCTCTATGGGGAATTATTTTCCCGTGTGAGCACTAAACGTGTCGCCCACCTACAGCTGCAAGTGAGCACAGAAAGTCAGGCAAACCCCGACTGAAAGATTTACATACATTGTATTTATTTTCTTTTGGCGCGTTCTTTGTACTGTCTACTTTAATCGTCAAGCACACATTAAAGTACGAAAAGTGACATCACTGTCAATGACCTCACTGTCATGTGACTACTAAGATGTCTACTAAGATGTCTTTAGGGGCCTGATGCCGTTCATTTATTCCTTTTTTATTTATTTATTCAGTTTTATTTCAACAGGGCAGCCCCATCAGTAGGCAGGTAATGTTCTTCCTGGGGGCCCTGCACAAACAATCATAACAGATACAAAATAATGACATTTACACTACGTACAGCACACGTGGACAGGACGAGGGGCCTACAGTTCTTCCACTGAGCATGAATACATACAATCGCAATTCATCAACAATCTGTGTTACTTTTATTCAAGGGATCACTCTTAAAAAGCCTCTATTTTGTGCTTTTTGTGATTCCTCCACTATCATTTGTATATTTGTTGTTTGTAAGACCATTTTTATAATAATGATAATAATAATGATTATAATAATGATAATGATAATAATAATAATAATAATGATAATAATAATAATAATAATAACAATAATAATAATAATAATAATAATAATAATAATTGCTGATATTTTCATAGGGCCTTTTCCACTGGATACAAAGCGCCATGAGATGCCATTCCTGGTGCCTAATGTTTAATCAAATCAAATTCAACATTCTGATTGTCATGAAACAAATGTCTCTTACTGCAGCTGATTTGTTGTGCTTATTGCGTTGTGTGTAATGCACTGTAAATTTCTCCCCGACATTTGTATCATTTTTGAAATTATCAAAGGATATTATGATGCTGACTTTACAAGAAAATCTGTATCTGACTTGGAATCTCACTCTATTTTCTTTTTACCGTATTGATTTCTGTAATATTTCAATGTTTCGGGTTTTTTTTAAGGGAGGTCATGTGCTATAAATCAACATAATATGGTAAATATAACAGATGTGATCGTAGTCACCCTAATCATTATTTTTTTCAAATGGAACAACAGTTAAGGAACAGTGTTACAGAGCATTTGATGGGAAAACTGTGGTTATGTTAAAAGAGTGTCTGTCGACAGATTGAGTGCGTTTTATTAGTAGCTATCGACAGTTTGACTACGTTTTATTAGTAGCATACATCAGTTGGCGGTCCCGTCCTAAGCACAAAGACCTATATGCTTATAAGGTAGATTGTTTTATCTTCATATTTGAAGGACGTGAATCATCTTGACAGCATTATGAAAGAAAGCTATCAACATTGCAAGAGGAAATTAAAGAATCTGATGAAACAAACTTTGATGCTCATTGGGAATAAAACAGAAAGGTGATTCATACGAAGAAGTGGGTCAGCGCGAACCGCAATCTCTTCGCCTTTTCAAAATCCCGTTTCCCGGACGAAATTCAGTCCCGAAAGTCAGGATGACAATGTCCCTTTGGTAGGATACATAAAACAATCGCGATAAAGATCTGTGATGAACACCGTCGGATATTAATCACAATGTAGTGGTCCACTTTCTTCCCCGTGAGTCCGCTCTTTTGTTCAGAATTGTGACGCCATCACCTAGCCGCAATTGCCAGTCCGTTTCAGCAATAATGCAACACTTTCACATATATCGTTAAATCATGTATTCGGCATTTTTTTTTTCAGTTAGATGGTTATTGCCTTCATCAAATCACATTTTCGACAGTATTTTCATTGCTTGCACGACCTTTTATCTTGCTCTGCAAATTAGTGGTCCAAATGCCATACAATGATTACCATTACTATCCAAGCCACAACAATATTTTAGACTGCAGCATTTTTTTTTTCTGACAAAAGTTTATCAGTATCGATGCGAGTAGTGGCAAAGAAATTATCAATAATTTTCATGTCATTTTCGTTGTGTTTTCTAGCCCAGAATTAATGTAGTTGGAGTTGCTCACTGTACCAACATGTTTTTACCTGTGTAAATGTTAACATAATATAGCCGAAGAAAATGTCCACATTCTTACGTCTGTATGCAAATTGGGGAAGATGAAATTTAAGTTCGCCAGTTTGCTTCTGTTATGAGACAATTGGAAGTCCACTCAAGAATGACCGAAGTTTGATGCTATATGGCGAATGTTTAGAGAATGCTGCAGTCACCCTGGATGTTCAGGTTTCAAATGGAACCAGTTTGGAGAGGGTTTGTCTTGTCGTGCGGCCATAAGACACTGTAAGAAATAATTTCCGCATCGCACCTGGACGCCTCGGGTGAAGGGGGAACACCCCTGGTGCCCATCCGGGTTGCTTGTCAGCACCTAACCACTATGGTTGCTTCCGTTGAATCATAAAATAATAAAAGTGGGTTGTACTGGACCAAGGAAATTAGATAGGAAGGGAAGGGGGAGGAGGGCACAAACTTTAAACAAGGTTTGACATGAGAGGGGAACGGGTAGGGAGAGAGATGGGGAGAGATACACGGAGAGACAAGAGACGGACTAAGACATAAACACGCAAGCATGAAGCACAAACTCACCAGCATTAGGGTGAGTTTGGTTTAGTACAGTTTGATTTTGTTCTTGATATAAAGGAAACATTTACAAACGAGCAAAAGAGTCATATGCTCACACAAAAATTTACCACGCAGAAAAAAAAAATCTTGCACAATAAACCACAAAGTTCTGTAAGCTCGGACATAACAATTCACAAAGCAAACGAGATATATGGGTGGAAAATACAGAGACAAAGAAAAAGAGCAAGCAGACCTTGTTACTTGGTAGAGAAGAGAATAGAAAAAGAAATAAAAGGTAAGTTAAGTTGGAAAGAATGTTTTTCAGCCAATAGAAAGTGGAGAAAAGTCACTAATTCTTTAAGTCAGGTGACAATTGATGACTGATTACATGCAAATAGAATTATAAATCAATCTTACCAAAAAAGTACATTCTGCGAATAATGAAAATATCCATTGAAAAGTAGTGCATGTTTATCATGGACATCGTGACACCCCGAGTGTTGTGCCACTAACTGTACCAGAGGCTGTGAGTGCGTTTACACATTAATTACTGTGACGGAGCCTTTTAAATTTTTCCCTCGCCTGTGAAGAAACTCACTTCAAGCGATAATGTGTTAATAGTTACATCTTCGTACATTCCTATTGTTTGCACGTTAGGCACGAAGGATGTAATATTAAATGGCGTCATTCTGGGAAAGTTTGAATTCACACTCTCTACTCATTCATGGTCGTTTCAATGATGTCCCTTCTGTGACGCAAAGAAATATCAGAGAATGTCAAAGTCGTGACTACAGCAAGGTGCCATAAACAAATCAGTTTTAAAAAAAAAAACGGATAGAGATGATATGCATCAGGATTTCAGGAAGCTGTTCAAATTAGAAAACATGTTCCACCAATTTTTGTTTCTCAGAGGAAAGTAATGTAGGGAAATGAATGTCAAATCGAATAATTGGTCACACACACCAGCCGTGTATCATATCAAGGAGGTGATCCCTCCTTGATTATAATTATGTATTTTACATGTATGTATTCATACACCAGGAGCAGAGAAACGGTACACACACGCGCGCGCGCACACACACACACACACACACACACACACACACACACACACACACACACACACTTAACAGAAAGGCCGCGTGACTTTTGCGAAAGTTCCATCCCGAGTGTCTTTGCCATGGTCAATTAGAAATTTCGACATAAGCACAATCAGACCAGCAAATTTGTATTAGAGGCTTTATCTCATGTGGACTTCAAAGGTGTCCAACAAGCAAATTAATAAATAGTAAAATTACGTTTTCATCCAATACTCATATTACTTATAACTGCGTGAGCAACTGATTGTTCTTCATTAGAGCCAAACTTGAATATAAACTTTACGTTATGGTGAACAAACAGATAAAACGCCAAACACTATCACATTGACATGTAAGTGCCTATTAAAAGATAAAAAAGTATAAAGCCCCAGTTATCCTCCAGTCCCTCCCAGCACTGTTTCAGACTTTCCACCGCGTATTCCTTATTCCCATCTAACACCCTCTATCACCAGCCTCTTGTTATCTATCAAAGAGAGACTCCCATCTAACACCCTCTATCACCAGCCTCTTGTTATCTATCCATGAGAGCCTCCCCCCCCCCTCTCCGCATTGACAGAGGGATGTGGTCTCTTTCTGTCCATCCTACTCACCTTGATACAACCTACATCACCAGCCTTTTGTAATCTGTACAGCTAACCCTCCCTCATACCCCCTTCCATCCTCCTCCCCCTCCTCCTCCTCCTCCTCCTCCTCCTGTTTCTCCTCGTCCTCCCTGCATTGACAGACAGAAGTGCCGTCACACCCCCTGAGAACACCCGAGACAGTCCTTTATCCGATACACCGACAACCAACGAGAGTTCTCCAATTCTTGATTTGGAGGAAAGATTGCATCTGCGTTAAATGTCACGAACATCACATTTGTTGCCAAGACCTGTTGCTTCACCAGTTGGCAGCCAGTCTTTACGATGAAAACAATCAAATTTCAACACGCTAGAGCCTTAGAATTAATCTAACGCAGCTGAAATTTTCCATCACCTTGGCTCACACTTGTAGCTCAGTATTTAAAGATATTTGTCTGATTTGTCTGAGTGTTTCCCTCTAAAGCTAATTCCATTTTCCTCATCATTGTTTCAAATTCTGTTCATTATAATCTGACATTCTAGACTTTCCGGAATCTTCTGTTCAGCGCATTGCTACTCTTTCGTCTCTTCTTCCTGTTGAACGAGCCTAAATGGCTTAGCGTCCTGTCCTTGGTCAATGGGGCCTAGTAAGGGATCGAGAATGTTCCATTTCAGTGAAGTTTCGTGGCTAGATTTTTTTTTTTGCTTTTCTTTTCCTTTTTCTTACTATTTTTCGTCTTTCCCCATTTTTATTCTCATCTTCACCTGCCTCCTCGTTTTTCATACGAGTCCTCAAAGTGTGTTTCAATAATTCGTAGCATGCTCTTCAGCAAAGATAGAAAGAGTCATCAAGAAATATGAAACGATTAATTATATACTCCGGGTGTTTCGTTCGTTTCTCAGGAAAGCTCGCAGAAATGTTTACAGCGAGTAAGTTTAACTAAAAATACATCTATTTGCAGAGCAAACAATACAATCTATACAAACAACTCTACAATCTGCAACAGATTTCAATTTATCGATTTTACTTTTGTTTTTTCAAAGGTTTTTTTTTAATGATTAAAGGAAAATGCTGTTCCATAGCCAGAAAGCTGGCCGAAGCTTAATCGGCGTAACGAGTTTAATGTTTGCCACCTGAATTCCTATTAATACGAGCTGATTAAGTGAATAGCTCTTGATATATACATCATGGGGGATCCTAGCCACATTCAGAATGCCATGTCAACCCCTAACTGGCCTATTGTTAGGTTGTCGGTGACAATTACAAAGATTTCGAGAACTTTATTGATAAGATCAAACGCTACTTTCCTGTGAGAAAATACGTAGTTACTCTTAGGTAACAGTAGCTTTCCCGTTCATTCTTCTCCACTACTACCCTCACACCCCTGCATGCTGGCTGCCCCTTACATCGACACCGCTTTCCCTTATTACATCCGTGAGCGTGCCTACAGATACCAACAGCCTGTCCTTCTTGATGGGGAGCTCTAGACAGACCCGACTCCTGCGTGTCAATATTATCATTTCTCGTACAATAGATCATACTTCAACTCTTGTTGTCTTGCAAGCATCGGGATGAATCCTACCATATGCTTATCTTGTTCCATGCAGAACCGGTGTCATCCAGCTTTCCTTTTTTTTTTTGACAAATAACAAATGAGTGACATCTTTTTAAGATATCTGTTCGGGTTCTCTGAATTAATGCAGTCATTACACTGTGAGACGTTGATGTGAATGACAGACACAGATCATTTCTGATTCATACGAAGTTATCCATTCATCAATGTCTTTAAGCCAAAGTAGAGGAGGCAGAGAGCTTTCTAGGCTACTTTTCTTTCAATTTTCAATTTAGTTTAATTTGTGTATTTTCATTTCAAAACATAAATATCAAGGACAACATCAAGTGTTACGAGATGAAACATACAAACAATCATACATAATTGTTAAAAAAAACCACATACAAAACAAGACGATTACCATGATTACAAGGACAAATTGTTACAGACTACAACAGGAAAGAAGAAAAATGAAAAACGGTGTGCTCATAAAAATCAAGTAAGGCCTGTAGGTGCGTGTGTACACCGTTGCCAAGGTTATCTACAAGTGGAAACTAAGCAAAGCACTTGTCAATTCAAAGTCATCTCCATTTTCACGCGTACACCACACAAACTGAACACGTTGAAGTTCAAATATAAATGGTAATAAGATATACATGATACAACGCAGTTACAAGCTAGCAGGTCAGTTTACAAGTGGGCAATGATTTTTAAATGTAAGCAACGACCTTTAATGGACCTAATGGATACAATGTGAAGTGAATGACGTTCAGTATGACGACATACAGGTGACTGAAAGAAAAGGTATTAATTTTAGGAACTTAGTGAAAATCTAGTAAGCTTGAATAGAAGAGGTTCCTTGGAATCAAATGATTACTTTGGAACACAAAGAGCTGTCAGCATTTAATAGCTTATGACGTTCCAAGCAAAATGTATATGACATGATTATATTCCATGTGTAAACTTATATAGAAACTGAATTGTGTATATGATATGTGTAGAAAATAAGCATTTTGTGAATAAATCAAACCAAATCAAATCAATGAATAGATTATCATCTAACATGCAATTTGAGGAATTTACGTTTCGTTAGATCTGACGTTGATGGAAGTAATATTGAATAAGTGATGTTGCAGAAAAAGGAGAAATATCGTATTAGTCTTTATAAAACATACTACCATCAACCAAATTGATAGGTCTATTCCCTGTTATTTCTGCAGTGTATTAGATCGGTACCTACCTTTAAGATTACTATCTTTAATTCTATTCATTAACCTCTTCCCTTCATAACACATGTGAATTACGCTTGGGGCGAACATGAATTTGACACTAATTAATTTGACACTTCTATCACTCAGGAAAAATATAGCCAACAGCTTGACATTGCTGCTAAACGTAAATACACCTGGCAAAGTGGGCTGCTTTCCTATCTCAAAAAACTCATGCCTATTACATGAAGAAGAAAAAAACCAACCTGAGTTTTCGTGGTTGGTATTATTATCGATCCTGAAATTATCTATATAACAACCCTGAGCAAAAACTGAGGAAAAGAGGTTGACATTTGAGAAACAGAGTCAAAGTGACTGCTTCCTTTTCTTGTTCATTGAACGTCGGAGGGAATAGCTTGAACTCGAAGGGATCATGGCAAAGAAATGCGACAGAATGGTACTTCCTGAAGGTCGCTAAGTTTGTTTGAAAAATTTCCAGGCGCTGCAATACTTTAGTTCATGTCAAGCCCTCTCCAACCTTGATATATGAACCGGACATTGATTATCCACTCCTACGCACCGTTGGGTATTCAAGGTGTCAATAGATACCCCGTACACCTTGACTTGGGTGCCGTAATTCATATGGTTTGCTTTGATACTTTGTGAGAATCTTGATCGTCACAGTTTTGGATGCTGTCAAAACACATTTCCAGGAGTCTTCACGGTGACGTTTGCATCTAATGTACTCTCATCTCCTGCAATTTGTCCTGCTTATGATACACGCCTACTTTGACAAACTGAATGGGACATCTAGAAAGAATATGGACCAAGTGTATTCTATTATATTATGCAAATTTGCCTACCTACGTAACATGTATGGCCTGTTGCCGACTTTAACAACAAATCCATGGCTGTTTACACTCCAGATTGTATGATTCTTAATATTGGCTGATTAATATCCCTCAAAAGATTCTAAACCAAGAAGACTGTGTCTGACAGTATGGTGTCTGCATAGGGCCTACTGTATTGAGGGAATTTATTCTAAAAAATCTTTAAAACACACACACACACACACACACACACACACACACACACACACACACACACACACCAGTTGCATGTATTATTGTAGTAGGAGCATAAAGTATGATATCAATTGCGGAGCGCTTTGCAAATGATTAAGGTACAATGAGATAACATAGTGCAGGAACTTCCAGCAGTACACAGTAAGGATATCTCTCCTCGGCTTAAGTCCATTTTACATTATTACTATTCCACCTGTGCTGTAAGAGGTTCCTATGCCAAAATATTTCAAAATATCTTATTTAAAGTTGAAGTCATGGGAACCATTAGTTACAGGAGCCCTTTGTGAAGATATGAAGATGTGGTTGATGAATTGTGTCTTCAGACGTCTTTAATGTTCGGGGATCAGTAAGGAAGATCAGACGATGACTGCATCACGTTAATTTCCATCACAAAACACAAAGAGATTTAGGATTTCTTAATGTTGGTGATATCATTCTGTCAAGGTTCACGTGTTCAGCATCCAGCGTACATGATTCATCGATGAAAATTGTCCAACCATATACTGGACTTGACGAGTATCGATTATGTTGAATAAGAGGAATGTCGCAACCCTCTGAAAGTCCTCATTAGGTTTTGTTGCGGTTTGGTACATTTTTCGATATTTCAGTACTTTTTTGAGACCGCAGAACCTGGGAGGGGGGGGGGGGTACAGCAGCCAACCAAACTAAGGAATACATGTATCTATGGATAGCAGGAAAGACGTCGGGGCACATGTAGCATATTGTGGTGTCAGGGGGGAACAAAAGAAGAGAGCAATCGTCAGGTCGCTCGTTCCCGCCCATCCTTCCGGGATAGTTTCTCAATCCTCATAAAAGAGACTCTTATGTGATATCTTTATTGCCTTTTGTCATCGACTTTTTCAAAAGTTTCTGAAAAGCAAAAACAAAACAAAAGCAATGGCAAAACCCAAAACAGCCTTAGTCTCTTTCGAGCCTGTGATTTGGCTTGGAATAGGTCGACTGCAATGACCTGGTAATATGTGGTTTAGCTGCTAACCCATGTGGGGATGTCAGGATATTTGTCTATGTTGGAGGCTGATGACAGGTGTTGGATATGTCTTCATCCATAGAATGCAAAGTCCAGACGATCAACTGGCTGTCGTCTGCCCAGGGATTCCGTTCATTTGGTGCTTCCTATCCACGAGCTCAAATTTCGGCTCTAACATTTGGGGAGGGGGAAGGGACCAAAGTCATACATTCATCAGCTGCTCACAGTTTCCTGACTTACATCTATATCTGTTATTATCGCAGTATCATTGTGGATGGCTGAGACATTGGTCTCGACGGTTTGTTGTTGTGCATGTATGTTTGTTTGTCTGTTTGTTTGTTTTTTATGATTGTTTGTGAGTTTGTTTGTTTGTTAGTTTTTCTCCCACAAGGCAAGCTAATGACGTATACAGGTGCTCCAGCCTGAGGAATATTTTCATGGGCTGTTGGTAATGTTGGTGTAAGTCCGCGTCACCTGAATGTATACTGACGAGGACCCTCCGACGCATCCGCGTCAGACCGAGCCAAAGTGCCGAGCTCCTTCATCTAGTATACCTCCATGGTCAAAGGATCTGGTACTAGGCCTTGGTAGGACCCACTATAGCGCCCACATATACACTGACACATACATACACACAAACATGAATACATAAATGCACATACACATAATACGCATGCATACACGCATACATACACACATACATACAAAAAGCACTATACGTGTTCAGTAGCTTTGTGCACCACTAGAATTTCCATAATATCATGATAATATAATAAATGAATATAATATGGCAGCAGAAAGAGCGCATACATGCTTAATATTGCCAAAGATAACTCCGTTTTGCACTTAAGCCCTATTCCAACATCTACGCGCTAAAAGCAGGTCACGAATAGCATACAGTAATGACCGGGTTCTTATATCATATTGCATATTTACTATTAGCCCTCTCAAAAGTATCAGTCGCGCTTATTCACTTATACACAGTTTAGAAAGAGACTATCCCTACCCTAATTTCTCCCCTTTTATGACTTTTTTTCTCGGTAGCAATGAGGAGGGTGAAGCAAGAATTTAACCCGATACATTAGGCCTAAGTTAACTTGAAAGGCACGGGGGAAAGGAGCGGAAGGAGAAGCAGATACAGTCACAGCCTGGAAGCACGACTAGTTCTAGTGTCGAGTCTTTATATTAGATCTAAAAGGGAGTGGCATATTTTGTATGAAAATACCAGTGGGGAAATTGACGTGTCGTCTGCGTAAATGGATTGGCACTGGGAATCGATCTCATGAATGTTGCGAGGTTGTTCTTCTTCTTGCTATGTTTCATATTTCTCCCTCTTAACTGTTGCCAGCTATCCGAATGAAAGTAATATTGCCTCTTCCTTCCCTATGATTCAATGTTCATGTTCGCAAAGTTTCAGACATACAAAGATCATCAACAGCGCGAGAAGAGGGAAACCGTATAAAAGTAGGAAATATGTAGGTTCTATAAGAAGCAAGCGCGGCTTAAGAATTCCGATTGCTAATATTCAAAGATGTTGTCATCACGGTTTAGACAATCTAAATTCGTGTCGCTGCGCATTCCATTTTGATACAGAGAAGATAGAAGAGCGAGATGACTTTGCTTAAAACGTTCTCCAAGCTACGGTTTTTAAGATGTTGTTTGAAATCATCGAAACAATGAGGAAATTGATCGATGCGAACAAATCTAACTTTCATCGTGAAGGAGAAGAGCAACAGGTGACAGGAAATCGGAATTCTTAAACCCGGCAGTGAATATCAGATTCCAGTATGCAAGATCCTCACCGTCACAAAATGTCTTCCTTTGACTGCCAAACAACATTATTCAACTAAATCTTACAATCTTACAATTTCACCATATGGTTCATTCATCTATAACTGTAAACTTTAACATAAGGGGGGGGGTAGGTATAATTTCCTGATTTCACATGTATTTGATCATTACACATGGAACAAGGTATCCAGACTGAAATAATTCAAATTTGAAACATTACGAATGATCTATGTCAATCAATACCAAAAGAAAGGAACAATTCCTGAAATGGAGCGAATCAGTCGTAGAATATACAAAATGTTGGATAGGCCTAGGCCTATATACATCTTGGGAGGTACCATGGATTTGGACAACAACCATCCCAATCACCACTTGCCTTATTTCAAAGAAATTATGTGAGTTTGATACTTCTTACGCCTGCAGCAAAATGGAGCTATAGTGAACGTTTAGTGTTAAGCCTAGTCATTGATTTTTTACTCATCTAATTAAGTTGCTTTTGCAATCTCTTCGTTTTCAAAGAAAGGCAACTTTGTTTATAGGTAAAGCAAAGGGAAAGTCTACCAAGGTATTCTAACATTGATCAAATGATATAATCCCCCACAGACGTTAATCGTTTAATCTAATATTACAGATTTAAGTCAAGCAATGATTATCTCTGTCTGATTTTTAACATGGTTTTATTGTATACAGTATACAAAGTGTTATGGCACATGCACAAGAGATTGAGAGCAAAAAAAAAAGAAGAAATGAAATAAAACACTCAAAGGGATGTGAGAAAGATACGGAGAGTTCGAAAAAGAGGGTCGTGCGAAGATTGCATAGAAGGTCAGGGAGTGAGGGGGGGGGTCCACCTTTTAAAAGGTCATCACCTATAAATGTAGGCCTACATACTGCCATGCGATAACTGCTAAAGGGAAAGGCGTAAGAAATACAAATAGAAAGGAAAAAAAGAAAAAAGAAAAGAAAAGAAAGGGAAAATAAGTAAGCGAGAGGGGGGTCAATTCTGCAGTGAACACAGTGTAGCATTGGTCAATAAAAGGTACCTCTATGGTTCGACATCCTGGCATCGACAACAAAAACAAGTTTTCATTATTTTCCCCCTTGTTGCTATCCAGGTCATTTCACTTTCATCCCGTCCCCTTCTTCATACTGCCCAGCCTAATATTTGCAACAAGTAATTTTCCCTGTTAATTTGGCTGCCAACTACATGTATAAGCAGTGGCGTTCAGTAGAGTAAGAATTCGGACGGTTGGTTACTTGATAAGCTTCGAGGTAATTTCGTGTCATTTTAGAAACTTTGTTGAGTTGAAAAATGACAACTTTAGAATTCTGTGTGTAATTACAAGCAAATGGTATAGAGGGGTTTGCAGATGAAGTCCAGTCCCGGAGTCGTTGGTTTGAACAATATGACTTCACTTAAAGAATTGTCTCAAATGGAGGCTATAGTCTCACGTATACCCATCCCGTTAAATCAATCCTCATCCCTCGATCACCACAGTCCACGGCCACACCCTAACCACCCGAACCCCCTTCACCTCTCACCCTTCACCATTATCCACCACTCTCCTCATCTACTTATCCCTTTCTATTCTGTCATCTCTCCCCATCCGTCCTCCATTCCTTCTTCCCTCCCATCCATCCCTACCCCGTCCATTTACCTCTCCTCCTCCCCTCCCCCTCCTCACCCCTCACCCTTCACCCTCCCTATCCCCTCACCCTCACCCTCACCCTCCCTTCACCCCTCCCTATATCCCCTCACCCTCCTCATCCCTTCGCTCCTCCCTATCACCTCACCCAAGGCCTCCCCTCACCCTTCACCCTTCACCCCTCCCTATCCCTTCACCCTCACCCTTCCCCTCCCTTCACCCCTCCCTATCCCCTCACCTCCCCTACATTCACCCCTCCCTATCATCTCACCCCCTCCCCTCACACTTCACCCTCCCTATCCCCTCACCCTCCCCATCCCTTCACCCCTCCCATGTCTATTTCGTCCCTCTCTCCCTCACTGCACCCTGGTGAGGGGTGTATGTGAGGTCGAGTCGGTCATGACTTCCCCCTACAGGAGGTTCGCGCCTTATTAGATATCCGCAACTCTCTTCCCCTTCCACAGACCTGGGGAAAATAATAAGTTTCATATCTTAAAACACTGAATCATGATCCAGACGGACCATCATCTCTTCTTTCTCTATCCCTCCCTCTCTCACTCTCTCCTCCCTTTTCCGTGTTAGTCGACGATCGTTTAAAAGCTTCCTATTTAGAAGAACACTGAGTTGTGAGAGTTGACAAATTTGTGAGTGTCAGCGGTTGTGATAATTGACTGATTTTGTTTTCTCTAGAGAGGATTGTCTCATTGGTATGATTACAACATCAAAATTTTCTATGAAAATTATGAACTCGAAAAAGTGTTTACTTTCTTTCTTTCTTTTTTTGCTGAGTGTAGATAGATAGATGGAATAAGAGATCGAGATGGGGGGGGGGGGGGAGGGAGAAAGAAAGAGACAAAGAGAAATAGAAGAGCTTTCATTTTCGTTTCAGTTTTAAAGGAGGATACAGTTCAATCTAATAAGAAAAAAAAACGGTTAAATTGGTGTATTAGATGTCGACTTCTTCGAGGAGCATGCATGGTTCAAACTATTTGCCCAGCAGTGATTTCTCAACAGTGCTATGAACCCGAGACAAAATCGAGGGGCATACCATTGTTGATAAATCACCGATGTTAAAATAGATTTAACCATGACCCCTCGAAAAGAAGCTATTGATATTTGTTTTATATACCGCATCCCATTTAAATACATTCGTTCGTTCGTTCGTTCGTTCGTTCGTATTTATTTTTGCTTATCAAATCAAATCAAAACAAAAATGAATAACATCAATGTGACCAAACATAACCAAATGACAAAGGAGCAATACAAAATAAAATGCAGTTTATGCTACATGCATAACAAAAATCTTTGTAAAATATGTATTAGTTACATAAAATACAAATAAGGCAATACATTTGATTAAATAAGGAAGCAGGAGACCGTCAGTACAAGCATAGCTTGACTGGGCTGATGGCCTCATTGGGAAGTATAACTCAGGTTTGCCTCTAACAGAAAGTACATATTTTTTGTTGTTGTTGTTCTACATTACAACAGTATGCTTTAGAGGGAAAAAGAAGATGTGAGTGAGTGCTGTGCGCGTGCAATACTAGGATGAGTTGAAATTGAAATGAAGTTGCCGTGCTTCCCGTCAGAGAGATTACACAAAATATAATTTCATAGGTATACAAATACAGGGCGCAAGATATAGGCCTATTTACGGGCATCTTGAAAAACTGCTGACTGCCGAAGCAGTATAGCAAAAACTAGTGACTGCACCTTTGACGTATCGGAATCGAGGATTCTTCGTGTGAGCAAAAGATATTTACGTTAAACTGATAGACATGTTAATCTATATATAGGTTTGTAAATCATACAATTGTCATGGACGCCATGGAAGACCATACCATCAAAATAGAACTTAAGAGGTCTATCCACTATCCACCGTTGACTATATCTTATCATTTGTTACATGCCATTTTTTTTTTCATCATGTGTTGATAATTCACGTTTAATCATGGTGCAATATGTCATGTTAAATGTCATCTATTGTTTTTGTATGATTTTACTGCTTCGGAACTTAAAACAAACAAAAAGTTGAGGACCCCACCATTTTCTTTTTTCAGTCCAATTTTGCTGACAATATCTATTATCATGCTGTTCGGCTGGCTTACCTTTTCATTTAATATCAACTTGAAAATGTTATGGACTTGCGCTTTAATTTATGTGGGTTGACAGAAGATAGTTACACACTGCCGAACCATGGTGTGTGTGTGAGGGTGTGTGTGTGTGTGTGTGTGTGTGTGTGTGCATGTGGGATGTCATTGCCCATCTGTGGAGCTTCTGGGTTGTCAATTTTGTTAGCAGCAGCTATGCAGGCGGGTCTGCGGTTTTGTGATTAAGGCACGTTGAACCACACCGAGTTCTGAGGTTTCACATCAGTTCAGAACTCTTAATGATTCATGCATCTCCAATTGCTGAGTACAGATTCATATCAAAATTCGTGTTCGTCTGGTGCCTTTGGGAGAGGGTAATGACGGGGTAGAACAGAGTTTATGTAGGTGGCATTACGTGCGTTGCACCAAGATAATCTTTATCCGTTAGGAAAAAAAAACCCCGAAAGAAACCAATTCGCAACACAAATAGATTAGATTTGGGACAACAGTCAGGTATATAAAGGGGTAAGAGGATGGAACTCTAGGATAGGTGGTAGTTACTTCTCGATGACTTAAAAACTTGTAAATCTATGAGAGATTCAGGATAGTAAGATACTTTCAAAATGTCCCAGAAGTTAATTGGTGTCTTTGTTTAAATACCTCTGTATGGTACTTTCTTGGAGAATTCTTTGTAGATCAACAGAAACTTCAGCATTTTTGGAGTAGGGTATCATGACATTGGTTAGATAAAAGCATGATTTGACCAGTAAATCGTTATATCATTAATATTCATATTTCATACCTATTCCTTGACATCAATCTCATCTGCTTCTATGCACTTAAGATCGACAGGTGGCAAAACGAGTTACCGTTATTTGTGCTGGTTATATCACTTCCCAGGCTCCGCGCAAAGGAAGTAATCAATGCTAGCTAGTTTTGAAGCAGAGAAGGTTTATGGTGAGGTCATAACCAACAAAAGAAGAGGAAAAAATTCAGAAACCAAAACATTTTCATCTTTGGGAGGACCTGGATGAGCTGGGGGAAAAAGAGTCTGTGGCTGCTTGTCAGTCTAGTCCTGCATGTGTTACATAATCATGGAGGGACAACATAAGTGTGTACTATGATCAAAATAAATTATCATAGCTTATCTCATCTTCTCCATTTCTCTTACTCTCATAACTGTGGCTATTTGAGAAAAAAAATATATTTTTTTCTTTCATTTATGGTTATCATTCTTCTTACGTTACACGTCTTCAATTCCATATCAGGTTGCGATCGCATGATGTATTAATTATGTACACTTACAAGCTTGATTATCATTATCATCACCGTAATTGTTATTACTTTTATCATCATCATCATCATCATCATCAACATCATCATCATCATCATCATCATCATCATCATCATCATCATCATCATCATCACCTTGACAATCTTCGTCATCATCATTGTGTATTGTAAACTTAGTGTAACTTAGGACAAAGTTATGACGCTATAAGCCGCCATTAATATTAACCGACTATATAATGGTCGATACCTTTATAATACGCATACGTAAAAAACAAACAAACGTGCGTTATCAATAGCATCGATAAAACGAATACCTCTCTTATCGAATATTAATGTTCTACATGACATGGATTATAATGTAATTATTCAGGGTTATCTGATGACCTCTGGAGAAAAGGAGTATGTTCAAGAATTTCAAAGGCCCTTCTACAGTCTATTTCTTTTTTTTCGCATGAGAATCTACAACATGAATGCGATTTTGCATTTTTCTTATAACGATTACTGTCATGATTATAATAATCTATATTTTGCCATTTATCTATTCATTGATCTATTCACTATCTATTTTATACACTTATATATCGTTCAGTCTGTGTGTGTGTGTGTGTGTGAGTGTTTGTCTGTCTTTCTCACTCTCAACCACACAGTACCGCAACGATGACGAGTATACCAAGAGTAGACACATTGCGCAAAGCTTGGTCAGTGCCCCCTCGTCCGGGAACAGATTATGATATAAACTGCGGGAAGCATGATGCACGCTAAGCTAACAGGTGTTCCCGAATTTTGATTTACACCAATGTGATGCGTATTGAGCACACATGGTTTATCAGACATTAAAATACATTACTCTGTGTGTTTTAATAATCATTTTGTGGGAAACAGGGAGGTTTTAGCAAAGAGCGATGGCCTCACATTTCAAGTTTAATGAGAACGGGCAGACTTACAAAGACTCGAGAAAGAGAGGGGAGGGAGAGAGCGTGAGAGAAAGAAAAAGAGCGAATCAGATGAGATGAAAGGAGATGAGATGACTCACGTAGTGCTTTACCTTGAACGAATAGGTTTACCTTGAGGCAGGGTGTCAGAGGAACTGATGTGTACACTGCTTGGCATTAACCGAGATTCTCTTCAAACTCACAAGAGACCATTTTAGCCTAAACACTCACCTCCCCTGGCCTAACACATATTGCTGGCCCTATCAAAGCAGCTTTAAAATATTTTGTCGTTCGTAGCTGTTCTAAGGGAAGGATTAATTCCATCTTAAACAGCATGATGTCCATGGCATGTCCTTTGCAACGAGTGCTAGTCACTAGTAGGCCTGTATTATTGTGATAGGTTAGCAGCTGTTTGGTAAGCAGAACTTAACATGTTTAACAAATGTTTATGGTTATTGTCAGCTTCAGAGGAATTCCTATATTTTGAAAAGACATTACTGTTTGAATTATATTTCACCTGGATCTTTTTCCAAACGCATTACGAATGCACCAGAATAATCGATGTATGGTGCGCAAATGCTTGCTTTGGTGATAATTGCTACTTTTAATTCACAGAAACATTGTTAGACACGAAAGCACTGCAATACCATTTCATAAAACCCATTTACAGTATGTCCCCCCCCAAAAAAAAAAAAATACAATCGGATTTTCGCATTGATAACTTCCAATATCATTAAACTTTCTAAATGCTTCTTCAGGGTCTTAAAATATAACATCTTAGCTATATTTTTGCAGAAAATCCCATTCAATTTGGTTAAGTGGTCACAGAGAAATGTGAATCGTTGTAAAGCATGTCATGCATCTGATTCTTCCAAGTTTAACACTTGGGTGCTCTTGGAACTGCATAATGTGTGAACACAATGGAGAGAACTTGGAGGGAAGAGATTCTTGACATGCTCTACAAAACTCCTCATTTCTCTTTTACCACTTAAGCAAATCGGATGGAATTTTCTGTAAGATAAGTGTAGTAAGATAAGGGTAATAAGTTATAGTTTCATACCCCAGTAGAAGAAGTAGTGTGAATATCATTATGAATTATTGTCATTATTATTTCTTACGTGTCACTCCTTGGCCGTTCAAAAGAGAAGGGAAAACCAAATTGTTAGGAGACTGTCGTCCATGACCTTCTCCTGAGATTGAGAATTGGAAAGTCATTAAGGTCACGCTTTTTAGAATATACTCCCCTTCTGGGGATTGTTCCATCACGTATGGCTACAAACGTGAGAAAGAACAAGTTTTCATGCTCAGTGAGAAAAAAAGAAATAGCATGAGGAAGAAGAAAGAAGATGTTATCAATGTCGGCGTCGCGATGGCATATCATATTGGCTCTGAAAGAGCAGAAATGTGTCGCATCCTTTGGAAAGGTTTGGAGGGGAGGGGGGGGGCATACCTCTTGAATTCTGGCGAGGTCGTCACCACCATGCGTGCCTTCGAGGAAACTCTAAAAAGCAGGTCCCTCCGCAAAGTAAAACAGGGCCTAAACACAGTCCCCCCCCCCCCATAGAGAAAGAAAGAAAGAGAGAGAGAGAGAGGGGGGGGGGAAATAGTCGGGGGGGGGGGGAGAATATGATAAAAATATGGATAATCAGAACGACGTCAAATCGACGAACGTTGAGGGCAGCAACACGATGCACAAATACAGGACTGGTCTAAGTCGACAGGGCGTCTCCATGCCATCTGATGGGGAGTTAGCATCAATTGAACATTAACCAATCAGAATAGTCAAACTTTCTTTTCAAATGGAAGGTTTTTTTTTCCAGCTGAGCAGTAAATGATGTGAATTCAGTTAACATGATGAAGACAAAAACATTATTCAAGTAAAACATTTAGTTCGTGTTAGAGGGAAATCAGATAATCTGTTTAAAAGTTACTTTAATGCTTGGGTTAATTCCGTAGATTAAATATCCCATGCACAATGTGTGAAAGCATATTACACTCTGTCAAAACAATATGAAGAGAATCACAAAGGGGAGTGCTTTCTTCTCTAATGAAAAGTACACATTCCCTGAACTTGTCACTGAGCTCATAAGGTGTTACGCCAAGCGGTCTTTTATTATCATAGATACGTTTGTTTTTTTCATTCATTTTGTGTTTTATCAATATCAGCACACATCACAGCCGCTGGAAGTAGCGGCGACTTTCAGATGATGTCCTTTTTTGTTTCAATAAGATTAATTTTGGAAACGTTTCCACTGATCCACAAAAAAGTGTACTAGACTTGAAACAAATGATTTGACAGATGTCGTTTCGATTCATTAGACAAACAAAAAAGTGAGCTGAAGATGACATAAATTTCGGGGGCGGGGAAACAAGAATGTCTCAGTAAAGATCCTAGTGATACAACACTCGTTGGCTTTACCATGGAGGTGAGCCCCTGGCTTTACTTTGGCCTTTCTATAGACCTTCTATCCTCGATAAGATGACCCAAGCTGTAGCTCTCACGTCAAAGCCAGCTGATTGTTTTCATCATTATCCCAGTAGGGGAAAAAAAAACATATTCACATCAGACGGTCCTTAAAATCAAGAGAGTGAAATCGAAAAATGCATAACATTGTATTGAAAGGAGAGATAATTTAATCATTTTTTTTAAATGAGTTCATTACTAAAAATCACGTGCGATAATGAATGATAAAGGAGAGAAAAACCAGCTTGAACAACAGGAAGAGTGGCGGATTTATATATGGAGCAGCCTGAATGGCCTAAAAAGAATGTGGATTGCAATATCACAAGAACGAAGCACTGAGAATAGAAATAGAAGTTGTTCGTATCAGAGAGGCTGCCCCCTGGGGTTTATGATTCATGCGTCGAAACGAGTTGATGTCCTGCGTTCCCATATACAGCTCAACGTGTTGGAAACCGAGGGTTTGATCACGCTCGCTTTACTCCGATAGACCCCGGCAGGCGAGGCGCACGTTCCATGTGCAGAGATCCCTATCGGGCTTCCTCCCCAAGGGCTTCGAACTCACCGATGAGACACTGAGATAAGAGCTGGGATACCGAGGGAAGTTTGAAGAGAAATATTTTTGAACGGAGCTCGGAGCATTATTCCATTTCCCTCCACTAAAGTGTCGAATAAAATGTGCCTCTTAACACACATGGCCATGTTTTGTATGGATATTATATAGCTTTAATACTTAAGGGGGGAGGGAGTAAACATGGTAACAAAACCAAATGTCAGTAGAAATTTGTCACAAAGTTATAACCGACAAGACTTGCAGATAGTTTTCTAATTCACTGATCTAGTCACACCATATTTCATATGCTTTACCAAAAAAAACGAAAGGTCAGATTTCGTCGGCCATTGATATTTAATGATATCTCATGAACCTGTGTCAGCTGCAGACAAATCAATCTAAAATGTGAACTTTAAAAAAAAAAGATGCACATTGATTAAAGTGTTCATTCCCAATGATAATCTGAACAAGTGCATTGTAGTAATGACGTGTATATTGGCTAGAGGAATATAAGACTTTACTATCGCTTTGCATAAGAATCAAGAACATCTCGTTCATCTGTTAACCTAAAATCTACTCAGTCCTACAGAAAAGTCGTGCATCAGTTAAGGATGTTTCGTTGTGTGTGCGTTTGTGTGTATTTGTTTGATTGTTTGTTTGTGTGTACAGAATGTTGTTTACATTAGTGGAAGTTCCAACTGGCTATCTAATGGATTTTTATGAATTTGCAATGGGGTGGGGAGTTTTATCGCCCTAGGTTCTCAAAAACAATATTAATGGTATAGTCTATTTCAATGTCATTGACTTGCCTCGAAAAATGGGTACCCTCGTTCTGAAAAAAAAGTCACTAAACAGTTTTATAATCCTTAAAAACTGTTGCTTTTCACGCTCACCATAATGAACTATCATCACGCGTCTCTTAGTGCCTCGTAATCAAGGACTTTCCTGAATAAAACATAATAAAAAAGAGCATAAACGATCTCGTTGAGAGAGGTAATGAGGGGGTAAGATACTATCAGACACGGCGTTTACTCTTTCGCGAAATTTTAATGGCTCCTGTTCGAACGTGTTTCATCGGTGTCTCCCCATGAATCATATCAACGAGAAATCTGCAACGTCGACTCAAATCAGTTTACAAATTTCCTTTTCTTCTCTCTCATGAGGATCAAGTTCAGACTACCCCACCCTCTTCACTCCACCCCTCCACCACCAACACTAATGGTTCTCGATTTGTATTCACCGCTATCCATATTAACAGCGAGTCTTTGGGAAACGATTGGGGTTAATACGTCCTACCCGCCAAAATAAACGATATGTTACGAATTTATTGGGGATACTCGTTATTCCGAAGGTTCGTTAATCGAGAAATAAAATAACGTTTGTTAATCCGTACATTAAGGTACGTTGTGATGCTGTTCCGGAGGTTCGTTATTCCGAAGGTTCGTACTCCGAAAATAAACAAGGTTCGTTATTCGAAATTGAAAAAAGGGTACGTACTCCCACGAACCTTCGAAATTACGAACCTTTTTCCACTTTCGAATCATGTAACCGTCGGATTAACATACTACCTCCGGAATTACGAACCTTCGGATGAACCTTAGGAATAATAAACTGTAATCGAATTTATTTGAAGCTAGCCAGTGGTGGGGGAAGGACCGAGGAAATGATGAACTATAAGCGAGCTGTGTCAACCGACTAAAGCCTCTTATAGATGGTTCGCTCCTCGTCAAGACAAGAGGGATTAATCTCAGAATTTTAAAGTTTCATGCATTTCTTTCGATCCCTGATATCGGTCATACATTATGTAGGCCCTATACCCTTATATTTAGAAGAGGGATTTGTTTTAGAATTGAGATAAATTACAGACGAGGACTTTAAAAGGTGAGTATGTTCGCTGAATTACTGACAGATACAGTGATTTTTCTTCTATTTTATGTACAGACCAATCAGAGAGTCTGGTTTGATAATGTGAATTTGAACAAAATCACTGTCTGACGAAAACATCAACAATCCACGATTTGTGATTTTTCAAATCTTTCTCTGTATGCTGTTTGTTTGAATTTACTCTATTATGTAAGGAAATAATATGTTCATTAGGTATATCATTATCATTATTCATTATTAGGTCAAACCTCTTCGCAATGGCAAAACCTCGACCACGGTGCCTGGTCAAAAGGCTAGTAGTCAGCGTGATGTGTCGCCTGCTCGTGTCTTGCGAACAGCCACACGGAAACGCCACAGAGGTGAAAAGTTTGCGATCGCCAGTTTCCCGTAATATCGATTACATCGATTCACGCATTGCACGCGTGGCACACCGTAATCGAAGCAGGGCAGATTTACTGCGCGTACTTGACAAGGAATTATGTGCTCCAATATACTCGTAGTAGTGGGTAAATGGGGTTTCATGATCTGCTGCAGAACTGCAAATTTTCGTGTGTTTTTTTTTTTTTTCGCCAGAGCCGTAGCATACAAGGAGAAAAAGAAATAACAAAACAGATACATTCAAACTGAAGCCTCTGCTTGGCGTAACTTCGACTTTTATAGGTATATAGTGGAATTGCTCACAGAGAATAGATGGTGAATTAAATAACGTGGAAAAATGAGAGGAACCTAATAGGATATACTCACCGAATAAAAGAAGTTCAAATACCAGTAAGCAATCTAATGTTTTACTTTAAGTGAACCTCAAACAGTCGACTGGCCGGGGGAAATACTGTTTTAACAATTGTCGCTACATAACTAAGGGTCAATATCTAATAGAGACCTGTTTAAGTGATGTCATTATCATACAGATTGTAATTCTGTATATGAATTTCATACATATGTGGTGTATTAGTTTTGGTATTAGTGTTAGTATTAGTATTAGTATTAGTATTAGTATTAGTATTAGTATTAGTATTAGTATTAGTATTAGTATTAGTATTAGTATTAGTATTAGTATTAGTATTAGTATTAGTATTAGTATTAGTAGCAGTATTAGTATTAGTATTAAGAGTATTAGTATTAGTATTAGTATTAGTATAAAAAGTAGTAGTAGTAGTAGTAGTAGTAGTGGTAGTAGTATAGAGCAGTAGTAGTAGTAGTAGTAGTAGTCGTCGTCGTCGTAGTAGAAGTAGTATAGTAGTAGTAGTTAGTACTAGTTGTGAGGGAGTTCAGTTTATTGGATTACACTTTTTTCTTGGATTAATTTTTCTTTCTCTTATTTGTCAGTCTGTTTGAGACATGAAAATCTGCGAAGGGAACAAATCTTCCCGTATTTGTTGTATTATCATGATTATTGTTTGTTCGCAGGATCAAATATGTTTATACAAAACTGTGTGAGTCTGTAATGAGTATGCATTAGAAAGAGCAGTTCATAATTCCTCTCTCCGATTCGATTTAATCATTTTGTTTGCAATAAAATGATTCAGTAAAGAAATCCCTGTAAACATCTTTATCTTCATTTGACTAAAGATCATGAGGAATGCGGTATGTTGTTTACTGTTACTTCTAGATTTGCCATTGTCACGTTGTTCATCGTAACCTGTCGTTTTGACCGTGCTCCATTGTTTACTGTGATATTTTTGTTTTGACAATGTTAGAGTTTTCTCTCTTCTCATCTGTTTAATCCAAGATGTGCCTGCGCTGACACACCCGCGGTTGTAGAAGGCGGTTTTGTTTAATCTTCGCGGTGCAGTAGGCATATTATCAAGTGAAAGCATACTGGTAGAAGTGGATTGTCGTCTGCTATTTACCTGCTGCTAACGTGAGTCCGTTACATGTGTATTGTTGTGGTAAATTCGTCTATAATTATCTTTCTATCTCAAAATGACATTCCTCGACATTTAATCTCATTTAGTCCTGGGAGAGAAAAAACAAACTTTTTTATCACTAAAGTGGCAACTCTGGATTTCACTGTATATCGTTTGAATGAGAAAGCTTTCATAGAATTGTAAAATATTAAATGTGCCAAGAACCAGACACATGGCTATAAAAATCTGCCAATTTGAGAGATAACAGGAATTTTAGCCTTTTCAATAATTGTCATGATTGTACTTCTTAATTCCTAAAGGGGTGAACTTTAGCATGTTTAGCCTTTTCCGTTGTCATGACTTCCTTTTTGACATGAAACATTATTCAAACATGACATGATATCATTCTTAGTGCATTTTTTTACATTCCTGTAATGATGACTTCTGGTTACCAATTAAAGAAAGAAATCGATTTCATGCTATGTGTGTGCTCAAACCATTTTGAGATTTGTCATTATCTTGGTGTTTATGATTATGACGAATATCACTACCTCCCCGAAAGTGTGTCTAATCTCCATTATTTCTCTTTCTTTATGAAAATTATTTTGTTTACTTGACCTTATTATTTCCCCATATAGGCACAGTAAGAAAAAGATATAAAGTATACAAAGAAAGTAGAAGATACAAAATAATTGTCACTTCAGTGCCCAAGGCCAACACTGTTCCTTGTAAAATCGCTGTCAGAGCTACTCGACTTTGACAGCTGTCCCAATGATTCGGAAAACAAAACCTCAAAGGGAATTTACCCGTACATTTATATTACTATTCCGTAAATGATGATTAAGAGTAAGGCGAAAGATTGTGCGAAACGAACACTGAACTAGGGCTTTCTATAGCTCAGTCGGTAGAGCACCGGGCTAGCAATCCGGAGATCTCGGGTTCCAGCCCCGATGGAATCCCATTTTCTTTGCTCAATTTTCCACTAAGATGAAGTCTTGTTAAAGTGTTTGTTGCTATGTGCTGGTAAATTGATACTGGCATGCATGTCTTATATCAATATAATATATCTTTTAAAGTTGAAGAGTGACAAACACCTATCGCGAGATACTTCAGAGTTGTCTTCACAAATAGTTTGATTTATTTCAAGTTAAGTTTATATGTTGCCATTTTATATACATATCTATCATCATAATGTTATAATGCTATCTTCTGAAGATGTTGGCTTATCACGTACAACAGGTGATGCATATAGGCCTACTTTAATGTCTTTATTTCAATATATATATTATATATATATATATATATATATATATATATATATATATATATATATATATACACACATATATATATATGCTTGCTCTCATTAAGTGCTGCTTTCATATACCACTTTCTTAAGTGTTCAGTACGCGAGTTGGTATCGCCTTTTCAGTTGCAGGGTATTTAAGAGAAGATCGATCAACCGTGGGTGAATTAAGACTCGAGGATCCAGCCTAAGGGGTACACGTAACACTCCGCCTTCGTCACTCCAACCACGAATCAAACCGCAAGCTAGTCAAGTGAGGTTAAAATTCTCGCCATACTGCCTAGGCTGACGCTGGAATGACTGCGGTGAGAGATTCCAGACCAAAATGAAATGAGTAAGAAAGAAGTGAAATGATGTATAAATGCTACAAAAAAGTTTTTTTCAAATCTGCAAGTACACCGTGGGAGCTCTGGTCATATTGATCTCCGTAAAGGCGATAGATAAGGTCCAACATGATTTATTTCACATTTCATTTTCTTTGATGATGATTCGTAAGAGCTTCGAAACCGGGAGACAGAAAGAAAATAATATATAGATATAATATGACTCTCGTAGATACATTGAATTATCTATTATTATTATCTCACATAATAGCAGTTTATATAATCCATAATTACACATGTATTTATATATCTACGACACACAAACTTCAACTGATCGCTGATAGGATAAATAATTGCCTCAATAAATAAAATGATAAATAATATGCCTGAATAAGCCTCATACACATTGTAAGTGGCATTACAGGTGGATTACTTTTAATTACATACGGATTAGTTCGCCTTTGGGGATGAAAAATAGAAAACGTGTCTGGGTATGAAAAAAGAAAGGTCTACCTAACGGCCCGATGTCAGTATTCTGAAACTGCGTGGTGTATGTTTCCTCGTATCTCTCAGACATCAAGCAGATCGTCGAACAGTGGTTTATCTGGCCGACATACTATATCAGTGGTATCTCAGCTCCAGGGAAGAGTGTATGTATAGTCAAGCATTGCATTAGGTCGCTTCCTCTGTGATGGTGAATGTCTGTCGGCAGTACGTCAGCTACATGAGATAGTTTCCAACATAAACAGAAACCCGTCAGATGGAGCTAACAGGTGCCGGCTTTTATTTGCACACAATACTGCCTACTTATTCTGTTTCTTTTTTCTGTTTCTTTCTTTCTTTCTTTCTTTCTTTCGTTCTTTCTTTCTTTCTTTCTTCTTCTTCTTCTTCTTCTTCTTCTTCTTCTTCTTCTTCTTCGTCTTCTTCTTCTTCGGGTGGGGTGGGGGGGGGGGTTGCTTCTGGATTGCTGGTTGTTGCTGTTGTCTTTTTTATTGCAAACCTATAAAGCGCTATGTCCAAGGGACAACACCAAACATTGCAACACAGTGCGTACTCTTTTTTCTTTTTTTTTCTTTTTTTTTCTTTTTTTTTGCACCTACATTATGTTCAATTTTACCCCCTCTTTTTAGTTATGCACCGACAGGAAATTCCCGACAGTCAGTGACATCACACAAAGATCATTCCCGAGCGCGTTCCCGGTTCTCCATTCGCAGCATGAGGGAAACTCACTCACCCCTCTAGTCGATATTCAGCTTCGCCCAGAGAGCATCGAGATTTGTGCGAGCAAAATAACTGCTGCTGCCCTGTGTGTGTAAAATAATTGTGTCGATGTTTAAGCCGTCTATACAATACCTTCTCGGATTTAGCAGAACAAGAAACAAAACAAAACAAGCCAATCAAACACAGCTAATTGTCATAATATAATGGTTCGAAAGAGCTAGCAGACACTTACAAAAAAATTAATGTGCGTGTCGATGATCCAGATAAAACTTGTTAAAAACGTGACTTATTTTCGGGATAGCCTGTACACGCTACAATGCACAGCGAGTGTAGATATTTTTGGCATATTTTTCTCTTTTCTAGTCCTCTTGTTCTCTATTTTCTCCTTCTACAAAATCTTCGTGAAATGGTGTTCTTTATGGTTTATGGGCATTTGTCTCAAAATCATATGATGGCTTTAGTGAATGTAGTCGCATACTACAGGTAGAACACATAGTGAAGTTTGAAGAAAATGGGAAAATCCGCTCAAAAGCTATGCATTCTCAAACTTTTGGGCCACCATCGCTGGATAAGAAGAATACATAAGTTCATGAACCATGGCAGTGGGACGATTATGATAAAGAAATAGAGAATTCCGCAAAACTTTATTTTTCTAGCACAATGAAAAAGTACTTGACTTTAATATCTCATTCATAATGAAGGCATGTGGAGGAATTCTTACATTACTCTGAACATAAACCAGTGTTAAGTCAACGAAACGTGTTCTTGTCATGAAAACCAAACTTTTGTGGACTTCTCTATATTTTCTTTACACCGTTCAACTCCTGTGACATCGCGAATTGCTGTGGCCTTCTTTTTCAGAGATGACAACACATGGACTTAATCGAAATTTTGCAAATAAATAACTTTTGCTTGGATTGTCTGAATTTCTTGAAACTTCACTGATTTATGATCTTATACTATTTCTGCATTCACTGAATCCACGTTTGCGGGTGACTTTCCCTTTAATTAGGTAAACTCCTGGACATTTCACAACGCGTGTTTTGGGTCTTCGACGTGTCCATTGATATTCGTATCTGTCGGTGAGGTAAAAACTTGTATACCACGACGGTGGGAAAAGTACCCGTCCTCCTGGTATATGTGTGTGCTCTTTAATGAATGAAGTCGGTCATACAATGGCAAATTTAAAAGGTTTTCGTCGGGTACTTAGCACTAGCAGGCTGAAAACGGAAACTCAAGAATTTCTTACAGCGGTTGAAGAGATTAATGTTGTCAATCAAAAGTATTACTCGAGTGTTATGGGACATAAAACGAGTGTCACTCACGTAGTGTAGCTTGTGTGTTGTGAATATGAGATGTTATGTATGTATAAGTTATACCCATATATATCCATATAGTCATGTTAAATATTTCACACCTCAAACCGACTTCTTTCTCTTCCTTTACATAAAGACATGTGCTTATTTTTGTTTATCAAACACACACGCACACACACACACACACACACACACACACATATATATATATATATATATATATATATATATATATATCCATATATATATGGTCATGATACTTCACTTCTGCCCATGATCAGACGTGTTTTCATGTCTGTTTCAGAAACGGGTTTGATTAAGATCTTTTGTCACACCATGGGCACTGATGAAGAGTGTGACCTTGCCTTTCAGTATTTGAGAGCTATGCTCCGTTTTTAAGATCTTCATGATCTAGGATTTATTATTATTTTTTACGGCGTTCTTTTTCTACTGATTCGTTTACTTATATATATATATATACATATATATATATACACTGTATATATATATATATATATATATATATATATATGCACATACACACACACACACACACATACACACACACACACTGCACTGATATGGTTACTCAATGATACTAGCATGACAAACCAGGGTAGAGACGTTTGTATTATGTACATACTATTTCATTATGCAAATGTCATTTTTATTTAACTATAGTTACATAAACAAGGGTTGACAAACGCCTTACATTATTTTCTTCTTCTTCTTCTTTTTTTTCTTTTCTATCGTTTCACTCACATGAGCTGGGGCTCAGTTTCTGAGTTCCCAGCGTGTTGTATAGTTGTCACACGTTACGACACAGTTAGTCACTACAAGGCACCAATGGACAATGCAATAAGAATGAAAAAACTGGGGAACCATGTCTACACTATGTACTCAACACCTCCCTGGGTCAGGGGTCACGTGCCAAGGGTCCTTGGGTCAAGGGTCATGATACTTCACTGCAGCATTACATTGACTGAAGCTTGCAACTACTGGATACATGGTGCAGTGTACATCACAAGCCTACCTGCAGAGTAAAACATGGTAGTGATAATCTATTTACTTGTCTTTACGGGGTTGTCTAACTTTTGCTAAACAGGCATCCTCCGGTGCTTTTTCATTCACTCTTATCCCTGAGGTGCCTCAAATACACAGTTTAATTAACGCAGAACATTTTAATAGATTCTCCTTTCCCATGTTCTTTTTTTTTTTCTAATATGATACATTGTAGTACCCCCTGCCTTGCAGCTCCCAAAGCACTATACAGAATGTATCATCATACAGGTGAATGGAATCAAACTCATACATGCAGTGTTCTTACTCCTCTACGTGGAGAGCATTCCAGCCAGGCATTCATAATACAGTATTCAGCTTCCCATCCCATTTGGCCCAGTACTCTTCCACACTGCAGAGTTGAGAGGTACGTGGATACAGCATGTCACTCAAGAACATAAATTGCTGTAAATGTGCTTGAACCCTGAACCTCCTCATGCAAATATGCCTACGTGCAATCCACTAGACGGAAGGGCTGAAAAGGAGTATGATGTAGGATCTCTACCGAGTGAAACAGAACAAGCTTTGCGAATACAACCAGCAGGAAAGAAGCCTCCTCTATTGTTTGTGTCATCTCTCTCTGGAGTCTCATGCTACTCCCAGATTGACGATCTTTACCTCAGCACTAGCTGAATGGCTATATGTGAATCCACTATATTGAGTGAGTGAAATAACCATTGGCATAACTTGCATTTACAAGGGGTATAGTACAGAAACAAAATAGAACAAAACACAATGTGTGCAATAACATTTCAGACAACTCCTGACCGTACCTTACACAGTTTGACAGTTCATAATGGGATATGGTGCAAGCAAAAGAAAAACAATGAAAATCTGCATACCACTTACTTTGACCTATACACACTTCTGATATAGCACGTCATGAAAGCATTGAAATATGCATGTACATGTCTTGTTTACGTATAATGTTCCCTGCATCGTATGTAGCATCTCTAGTTTACATAGAGTCTACCTATGTGTAATAACTTCACATGCACAATTTAATGCAGCCTTTATGTTTGCACGGGGACATTTCACGCCCTTTCAAAACAAAACAGCCTTTGTAACACAGAAGCAAGCAAGCGTGTAAATCTATGATTGCATCCCAGCTAAAGTAGGTCACAAGAGTAACCTAAGGCAGGGGTGGGCAATGATGCCTGATGGGACATATTATGACCTTTAAACACACAAGTATAGACCTTAGTTTGATTTCATTATGGAGCTACATCATACAAGGAACAACGCAACCAAGGTGGCCTAATGTCAACACTGCCCTCTAGTGCCTGCAGCCATCTTATTTCAGCTAAAGTGACTACCCAGGAAAGTGTGTAGCATAAGTGTCATTGTTCTTGCAGCAGAGTTACAGCTGAATTACCAGCCTTATGATCCACATTGAAGACATCTTCAACAAGCATGCTAAGTGGCCTACAATACCCTCATGTCAGAGATAATGGATCACTTCTTGCATGAAATGTCTCTTGCATTCCACGGTGACAAGGATACAAAAGTCTATCAACACTTGGGTTCAACAACATCTAGATTTACATATGAAAAGACAGGCACAAAAGTGCATACATGCAACACAAAAATGTGCAAGAGTGTACAATGAAAATGTAGCAAAGTTTAATGAAAAGTGAGATATGCATGCATACTGGATCTAGTTACTTTCATGGGCACTCTGGAACAATTCTCATCACCAAGTTTGAGCTCAAAACTTTATGAAATGTTCTAGCTGGACTTGCATTGTACAGTGGTAAATCTGTCTTGACTTTGAAATATTTTACACACAGTAATGAAGCAAACATAGGTTAACACAAAAATATCCAAGTCCTGTTACTGTACAAGTAAACGGGAATGCACTGAGATCTTAGAGAGGCAGATACTAAGTGGGTCTGTACTTGTAGGCCTAATAATCAACACAGTTATCAATGCCACATCCCAATGTGTACCATTTCACACGAGTTACAATTTATCTTTATTTTAATACTATTTTGGTCTTTTCTACATTTATTCATTCTTTTCCCATTCTCAAGTTTCATGTCATGTGATACCATCACCTGACAGTTTGGTGTGCTCAAAGTAACCTAATCAGCATAGAGACATTGTGAGCATTTTACACAAGAATAATTCATCTCATCTGCAGGGACAACTGGCAGCTGGTGGGCATGACTGCACTAACATACAAAGAAAGATTGCATTTCAAAAACAAACACCTACAGGTGTACACTTAAAAAGGTAAAACTATTAGACAAGTACCTTGTAAATCTAATGTAAACTTCAGTATAGTGGCATGAACCAAACACTGAGTAACATCAAGTTTCCATCACTGTATGTCCAACCCGTAAGCATTCCATACAAGCTAAACAAGCACATCACAAAATGCTGTATAAAGCAGGTACAACATGAAAATACCTCACAAATTAATACTGTCTCCAGTTTTTGACCCCCCCCCCCCCCCTGCATGGGGTAGTGTCTCACAATAATCATGACCATGATATAATTGGTCACAGGTATTTTTGGTGCTATGGGATGGGTAAGATCTAATCTCAACCCAAACATTGGGTTTGTGGACCAACCCCATAAGTAAAAAAAAAAAGAGAGAAAAAAAAAACAAACTCTCAAACAGATCACAAACCGAGAAACATATCTTTCAATGTAGTTCTGATACTTTATGACAGATCGATTCAGTCAGCCACTATTTCAATCAAATTTCATTTCCTTTAATCTATTCATTTGATTCTTTCCAACCGCATCATGAGAAAACAGTTGGACTGCAATGTACAGTATAAAACGATCATCAAAGGCCATATAATATATCACTCAATAGTAGTGGTAACATATTTCAACAAGAGGAAAATACAGGATTCTCATGCACATTACAATGATTCTGACAATATTTCATGTAAAATATAATCTTAAACCATTTGTTCATAAATACTGATGCAAATTGTATCCTGTCACAAATACAGAGCAGCCAAAACAAAATAAAAAGCCAAATATTTTCTGTAGCAAGTAGATAATCAAGACATCTTGATAATTTCATTGGAAATATACAAACACAACAGCAATCAGCATGCATAGGTTTGTAATGTGTGGACTGCACCCTCCACTGATACGAATATTCAGGCCTAGAACATGAACTCCTACAGCCCCCTCCCTTTTGTTTTAAGAAATACATATGTCTCTCTCAATCAATTGCAGACTATTGTATTAAGTGATGAATAGGAGAAAAAACTATTATTTATTAAAATGATTTTGTTTTTGTTTTGTTTTTTTCATTGGGCAGCACAGTATAATATGGTTGTAAGCACATTATGACACTGAACTTCTGTGTATGCCAGGTGTTAGAGATTTGGCATGCTTGGTATACCTTAAACTGCTGCAGTAAGAATATACACACCAGGAGGGTAAAACATTTCAGAGAAATAAGCATGTATTCAAATAGAGCAGCAACAGCAATGAGCAGAGTAACGATGAACCATCTCTGAACAAGATTTTTTAAAAAGAGGAAGAGAACAAAAATATGATGAATACTATCCACAATACCTTCAAGATATATCTATGCAGATGATGAGCAAAGGTGTCCCTTTTGAGCTATGACATTGTTTTAAGTGAACAAAACATACACCTACAATGCTTCAAGGCAGTAGTTATACTCACAGTGATTTACAAACATAATGCTACATAGCTGGTGCTACAGAGCAGTCAACATTCACTGGATGTTTACTACTAACAGCTTGAGTCATATGTTATGCTGACCCTACCACCTGGGATGAATAATAAAACACTATGCATAGCTCCCTGGGAATTTGATATGAATGTCACAACAAAAACAAAAAGCAAAATAACAACAAAACCCACCCTGAATTTGAGAGACAATCCCTCCTCAAAAGTAGCTGTCCAAAATTTGAATTTTTAATAAAAATTGGTTACTCCACAAAACAGAATTGTCCACATCATCACCCAAGCCCCATTAATAATAATAATGAGAAGATTATATCACAATGTTGGATTATCTTCCTGACAGTCATCTATCTACAGTCTGGAGCTCTGTTGCTTACTCTGTACTTGGGATGCTTTTAACTGAAAACATTTTCACCTGATACACAGCTGAGCAGACAGGCTTTCCCCCAATGACCATGTATTCTCAATCTGAGCTGTACGAGGCATGATGCAACAGCCAGCCAAGGAGAGGAGTGGGAGTTGTTTTGGCACATCTTCAGACACTGAAACAAGACATACTATTTTTTCCACATACAACCGATGAGTAAGGAATGAGTCAGGTAAGGTTAGAGCTGCACCAAGAAAATAAAAATAAAGGAGGGAGGAGGGGTTACTGTTTATTTTTTCATGCCAAGGACATATGAAGTCATATACTGATAACATCTTCACACATGAAAACTGGAGACCACGTGTAGATAAGAGATATACTTATACAGGTGTTGTGACTAATGTTTCAACTTAAAATGTAACTGGAATAAGGTTGCATTGCATTGGCAAACGATGGAGCGTAACATTCCAAACTCGTGACATCTGACAAGTTTCTTGGTGATTAGCAGGGCAAGCTCATCCTTCACTACTTCTCTAAGTTACTAATACATCAGTCTAAGCGAGTCTTGGTCTCGGACATCACAATGTTGTATTACACAATCAGCTCTTTCTCAATATCACATCTTGGTGCAGGCTGGTTGCGATTGTTGGAGCATAGAGTTATAATACAAGTGAGAATCAATGTAACATCCCACAGATTTTTAAACCTCTCACTCCTTGAGAATAAAGAGCAATGACCAGTGGATGTGGAGGCTCACTTTCAGCTATTAAACACTCTTTAAGGTTGCTTGAATGAAGGTACCATTGCTGTCAACTGTGCCTGCCTGTGTAATCGACAGCGTTAAACTCACTTTAACTATCTTTCTGCTGCTTAAATCACATTCTAGCCTCTTTGAATCAGATGAATTACTGTCATACATACTGACATAGGCTGGCTCAAGCACAATGACATTCCTTCCCTTGACGGGGCCTTTCTACCATAGTAAGGATGCCATATTCACATAAACTTTACAGATCAATCCTAGCATTTAAAGGGTAGTAGCCATAAAACGAGGGGCTCCTTGAATCGGAACAAGGAACTCAGCAGCAACACTGGTAGCCCCTGTAACCAACTCTAGCCAATTTGAAGAAATATGCGTTGTCCATTTTGGTGTTTGATTCACAAAACACACACACACACATACACACACATTTCTCTGGTTTCTATACAAGATGTCCTAGCTATCCAAGGAGCTCCCTCATTTTCGCAGGTCGAGAACAAACACCTGTGAGGAAAAAACAAAACAAAAACAGAGAGCATAAGGTTGCAGTAAGAGATGTGAACATCATGGTGTACTCAAAATAGTAATAATTCTGAATTCGTATAAAATGTACACTAATAATATGGTGTTTAACACCCAGGTGCACATAAACCCAAACAAATGGAAATACAGTTCTATGCTAGCGAAGCGATACCATCCAGGGCAGTGAGATTGCAAAGGTCTGTTTTGGACTTTTAAAGCATATACAAAAGAAGCATTTCAAAGCAAATACTGTTGTGTTTACAATACAGGACTACATAGTTCTGAAATGCACATTGGATGTCACATGTAACAACAGTGACCTCTTGGGTAGAAATAAAACAAATGATGAGCACTTGTATGTCATATTTCCCCCTCAGCTTTCTAAAGATCTGCACTGAATGTTAGAACACTGAAGAAGTCTCGGGATTACATGCCTCATGATTCCTATATTTTGAATATGATGTCATTTAACCACAGAATGATATCATGAGCAATAAGCAAACAGAGCTTTAAAACTAATATAGACTACTGCAAAAATACTACAGTCCATGTTTGAGGATATTTTCACAGACTCTACAGAGTAACCCTGGTATGAAATGTATAACTGGCTGAAAAACTCACTGATCCATCTGATGCGCTAGCTCCAACCTTGTCTCCCGTGTGATTCCAGCACACTTCAAAGATGCCGCCTGTACCTCGATAACTGTGCACAAGACTCCCAGTCTGAAGTGGAAGGTATGACAATATAATGATGACTATAATTGCAAGATATTATTGATAACATTTGGGATGGCCAACCTCTGCACAAACAAAAACAAAACACCATAAGGATGCACACTTAACATATTCTGATGACAACAATAAATACCAGGCACATATTTTGTCTCAAATATCATGGGAAAACTGAACTGAATACATGCACCTTATCAAATTTCATATATACAAAAGACATACTTTTCATTCCAATATCATGTTTTCTTATTTTGGAAGAAGTAGAACAGAGCCTGATATGTTCATTATATTTCTTGCCTATACCTATGACTTTTTCTGTCATGCTAACAAAAAGATCTAATCAATTCCTTAAAAAAAAACAAGGACACAGAAGAGAGGAGCAAATTTGTAGAAAATGAAAATCATTTTACTCAACTGAACATGAAAACAAGCATTAGCGCCATCCATCTTAATAAAGTGCACTGTAAACAACACGAGGATCAGTCTCATTTCACCTGTCCCTGTAATTCAATCAATTCAAGCTCGTAGAAACCTCCAAATGAAGTGCTGTGTATAGCTTACTTTTCAATACCAGTAATGACTATCATCACATGGACTCACCTGCGTCGACCATATATGGACACATTTGTCGAAGGAGCCACTGGCAAGGTACTTTCCTGAGGGGCTGAAGGCCACGCTGTAGACCGGCTCTTGGTGCTTTGTCAGCGTGTGGATACAGATGCCTCTCTCAACATCCCAGAGGCGCACCGTTGAGTCAAAAGATGCACTGAGGGGGGAGAGGGATTTTAAAAGGAAGGGGAGTAGAGAGATAGAATTAGGATCAGCCCTCACTATTATCAAACTGCTATAGGAAACTGTTGCATGTACATGTAAACAAAATAAAGCTTAGGAGTGGAGAGTGAGGAATTTTCTGTTTGAGGCAAAGTTTAAAAGTAAAGAAATTTGGGGCAAGGAAAAACTTATCTTTCATATAAGCTTAAATGTTGAATACTGCCACTACGCTGACATTTGAATATGATCACTGAAATGACACTTGTCAAAACTGTCCGCTCATAATCTATGTTATCTATGAATGAAATATCTGTGAATAAACCCAAATGATGTCTTCAGCTTTTAAGAAAATCTTTACTAAGATATTCATGCCAAGAGACATTATCCCATGCAATTTTTATTGCTGCTTATTTCTTCAACTAAAAACCTGACCATTCTCAATATATCTTGCACTTTTGGGACAAGTATCTTTGTATCATTTGACTTTATGCAAAGAAGGAAGTAACTCTTGAAAAGAATCTCAAACAATCCACAAAAGTTTGGGAGGGATAGTGAGATAAACTTCACTGATGCACACTGAGAGTTGGAAGGTTGGACCATTATTCTCTCTCCTTACCTTG
The DNA here is from genome assembly GCF_040938485.1 of Diadema antillarum. Classification (NCBI taxonomy): domain Eukaryota; kingdom Metazoa; phylum Echinodermata; class Echinoidea; order Diadematoida; family Diadematidae; genus Diadema; species Diadema antillarum. The sequence goes on along the minus strand of NW_027270909.1, from coordinate 1,650,289 downwards.
CCAGCATGAGGGGTGTGTTGACATTCTTTGGACTCCACTTGATGGTGTAAATCTCTTTGCTATGGGCTTGGAGGTCATGCACACACGTGTCTTGCTTCATGGACCAGATCTACAAGAAAACAAGTCATGTGATGTGATTTAACAATCTCTGGACAACACAAGCAACCCTGCTGTTGCTGGCACTAAGGAGGGCAGCAGGACACCATTCAGTCCATGCAACAACGACAACATCCACTTACACCAGTAGCTGCAGCAACATTTATACTCATGCCTAAAAATGCACACAATATTTGTCAAGACAAGATGACTGGATATTAAACCCGTATTCAGTTCAGCTGCACCTCAACTTTTGACTTTCACTCCTATCATTCTACGACCATTTCATGCATATCATTGTCTATTTATTTCTACTATTCTCACCATCTGACTTGAGGTATGTCAAGTTCCCTGAAAACTGTCATACAAAAGCCTTTCAAAATCAATTCTATGAGAAAATGAAAATGAGTTGCTAAATTATGTACCATTTGTATCTTACTCCTTATACAGAAGCTCTATCACACAAAGCTATTGATACCAAGAAATAAGAAAAGAAACAGGTGATGGGTGGAATCAGAGGGGCCTGTAATACTAACCTTGAGGGTCATATCATCTGAACATGAGGCAAGCATCTCCCCTGATGGGTCCCACTTGATGGCATTCACCTCATTCTGGTAAGAAAGGCAAGGGACAATGACTCTGACATGATATGTGACACCCATGGCAGTTTATGATCACCAAACTCTCTGCTTTATTCACACAGAATTCTGCAGTTTCCATACAGGCAGCTCTGGCTTTCAAACTTTGAAACATGCTACGACTCAGCATTATATTCATCACATTCCCCTAGCCTTTATCTCTACAATAGGGCTGGTGACCTCTGAAAATCTTGAAATATTCTGATGCACAGCAAAAAACATAATGCTAATTATATGATCATTTGGTTCAAAAGTGGGGGAAAAAAACTGCCAATTACAGTGTACTCCCGATAGGTATAGAAGTCTTCGGGACTGGTGGTTTTCTATCGTTATATCAAAATTTGTAGTAACCTAACAGTCAAGTGTATAAAGATATATAGATGATAATTTTGGGACCTGGGCCCCGTTTCATAAAAAGTTGATATGATAGCAACTCTTGCTAGAATGGCAATTGTCATGGTAACGATGAGTATCCAGCTTCCTGATTGGCTGTAGCTATTGGAAGTTGCCATTCCAGCAAGAGTTGCCATCCTAACATCTTTTATGAAACGGGGCCCTGAAGTTTGATTTCTTTGTAATGAGAATTTCAGTATATAAGTATGTTCCTTAGAACAGGAGTGCACTGTACTATACATGCTAAATCAAATTTCACAAAATAGAAATCAATTAAAAGAATTACATTTTCTTGCAATAAATGATGAAGAAACAATTTACTATTTTTAACATTTTAAAAGCATAGTAGCGGACAACACTCCTTGTCATGTCCTTGAAACCATCTCTCACTGCTTCTTGCATAGACACATCACAAGAGCACATCAGGCAGTCATTCATCATCATACTACATCTCACACGATTGGAAGGTATATTGGTTTTACATGTCCAGCTTCTTCAGTCAGCCAAACACACATAGGCCCTATGATTTCATATCAACACCAACAGAATAGCATGCACATTATTCTAAACATGCATGCATATCAGCTTAAGTGCCTCTTGTCATACAAAACAAAAACCAAAAAAAAATGTGTAGGATCTTAAAAATAATAACGACTTCAGAGAGGTCAACAAAATTGTGTTCGACAATCGTACTAACCTTCTCCCCCACCCAGATTTACAAACCCCCTCCCTATCCAGCCTTACCAACCGCAACCCAGCTTTACCCTTCCCCACTCTGCCTTACAAACCCCCTTCCCACCAAGCCTTAGAAACACAAACACACACTCGCTGTATTACGGGTTATTACCCTGAACTCATCTCACAATCATGCCTCACACAGAAATATGACTGGCTTGCATGAATTAAGTGGCTTATAATCTAAAGACAATAAGTGGCTTACCGAGTGTCCTTGGAATGTCTTGATGGGCTTGTCACTGCCAAGCTTGCTTACATGTATACTCTGGTCTGTTGAACACGAAGCAAATGTAGTGTTCGTTTGCCAGTCAACGTCTAGTGCTGGGGCTGGGGTAAAAAAGGCAAAACAAAACAAATCCAACGTTCACTCATGGCTAATGAAACGAGCAAATACATTAAGAATTAAAAGTACGGTCATAGTTCAAACAGACTATATGGTGCTGCCAACTGAGGCACCAACTGACCAAGGTTAACCTAAGCACATCATTATAAGCACCTCAAGTGGTCAATCAGAAGAAAAGACCCATGGAGAAAGTCAAATGGCTTAAAAAGAGATCAGGGAATAAGCTTTTATCTTCCCCAATTTCAATTACCACAGGCTTTCATTATTTGCATTCAACCAGAACTACTGGGAATGAGAGAAGGGAGTTAGATTTCATTAAAGATATTTCTGATTTTCATGACAGATTACAGTCAAATGACCTTTCTCTGCATTCACACTTGTCTCAGAAGAGGAAGTCAGCAGCTAGGTGTGTTTTGTTTTCTTTGTTGTTAATGGCTGATTGTTCCAACCATTGCAAAACAGAACTGTATTGAAGGCATGAACTATACCAATATTACTTCACTAATTCAGACTTGTTCATCTCTCCCAACAAAGTATGGTGGGACAGTTCAGGCTGAAAGAGGAGATCAACAGGTCATCATGGGGTGATTGATTCAATATAAAACAATGGGCTGGGGAGAAGTGAACTTCCCTCCATATTGTATGCATGCACATACAGTATGTGATGTTTATCAGCATAACCATACAGGCACGTAGCTATGCCCTCAAAGCCATCAGAAAAAACATATCTTGGGGGGAGGCTTTCGTTTCAAGCACTAAAAAACAACAACAACAAAAAACAAGATATTGGAGGACATACGTAATCATTGCAATGTTTTTTCCTACACTCAGAGACAAGCGTGAACTAGGGGATATTTCCCTTACTACTCAGATAGCACAGTATACTACCACTAGCTAGAGAAGGGTATGGTCAACTTACCAACATGGAAGGGAAATTGCTGCTTGCATTCGCCTGTCTGTGCATCCCAGATGATGGTGGTCTTGTCTACCCCTGCACTAAGAATGTAGTTGCCGTCTTTGTTCCACTTGAGCGCAAAGATGGGACCCTTGTGCTGGCCTAGTGTGCTGACAAGTCGACCATCTGTTGACCATATCCTTGCATAGCCATCGTAGGAGCCAGTAGCTAAGAGACTTCCACCACACTACATAACACAAGTAACATCAGATAAATTTCATAGCTTCCAATGAATATGTGGTATTCAGTCACTGAGGCATATTCATTAAAGTGGATTTATACATCTCATAGTTATCTTATCCTGGGCAGTACTAGTGAGAAAGACAATTATGATCACCGTCACATTTTATGAAAAGGTTTAAAATGATAGTAGTAGTAGGAAAAGTATTTCAAGTAGTTAGTTGTAGTAGCAGAAGTGACAATTTGTTATTGTTGTTGTAAGTAGTAGTAGATGTACATCCATGCCTTTAATGACTTCATGATTATGAAGCGAATTTACCCCTCTACGCAATAAGCTGCAATATGTGTCAACAGTATGGGCAGGGTAATAAGAAAACTTGATGAACCATTCTACACCATGTTCACATTAGCTTAAATAGAGTCATGAGTATGGTAGCGGTTTCACTCAGATTTGGACCTAAAATAAGAAGTTACATATTACTATGTTTGCATAAAACAGTGATATTAGTAGAAAGTGACCACATGAATTAGAGGTGACAATGTCATGTTCTCATGAGTCTCTCATTGATCTACACATGAATCTTCATTAAATCTCCCATTGCGGAAGGCTTTTTATTGTGTTTAGTTCTTGTTTTTACTTTAATTTTTTTTTTTTTTGGGGGGGGGGAGGGGGAGGTTAAATGAAGTGACAAAGAAAAGTTCTCTTCAAACTCTCTTCAAACTCTTCAAAAATTTTCCCTTCAAATTTTTTTTTCAAACCTTTTTCACAAAATTTTGGGAATGACTTGGCCATGATAGCTAATATAACTGCATCTACCAAAGTAAACCCTAACATGGAGTGGAAATGCACTTTTGTATTGGATTTTGCTTTTCAGGATTTCACAAGGAAAATATGGCCAACTCAATATCCTGGCACTCACATTCCAATCTAGCGATGTGACATCCTTGTTGCTAGGGACATCTTGGCCACCTTCCCTGATACAATGTCTGAGGATAAGTTGATTCTGTGATGATGTCTGCTGCTCTCCAAGATTCCATATCCTAGCTGTAGAATCACCTGACCTGTAAGGAGGCCATAGTTGGCAAGCAAAGTACACTCAGTATTACAATTAGTGCTCAGAGGGATATGCCATTCTGAAAACTGAGAAGCAGCTTCAATTCACTAATTTGGGTTCACAGCTGATGTACTTAGAATAGACAAGTTTACTGAAACAATTCGATTTTATACCACCTACACAATAAATGTTGTTTATAAAAAAAACAAAAAAACAAAAAACAGAAGCTTGTCAAAGGTTTGCTTGATATTCCAAAAGCTAATGCAGGGTAAATTAAGTTAATGACAAGTACTGCCAGGTGTTGAGTACTGTTGTAGCAGCAAGTGACATGAGCAGCTTTATAGGTCTTCGGCAGGAAAAAAACTAGAAATGTCGCTACAGCGACTGGTTATACCCCCGCCAAACAACATTTCATAAGCTTTGGTCAAAACAACATTTCATAAGCTTTGGTCAAAAAACTGAGGAAGTAGTTAAATCCGCAAGATCTTTCCTTGATCTTCTGCCATTAATATGCCGTTACCATGGCAACGTACTTTCGGGTACTGTCGAAAAATGCGTCTTGCACATCTACAACCAAAGGCACACATCTGTACCAAGTTTCATGGAAATTGGGCAAAAACTGAGAAAGTAGTTTGCAACACAAAATTTTCCATCATTTTGGCTCATAATATGTGAGCTGTTACCATGGCAACATACTTTTTGTCACTGTCAAGAAATGTGTCATGCTGACCTATATCCTAAGACAAACATTCATTAGAATTCCATGAGAATTGGAAGAACACTGATGAAGCAGTTTTGCCATGAAGCATTTTGCCCTATATTTTACCAATAACATGCCGTTACCATGGCAACGCACTTTTTGCCACTGCGGAAATATGTGTCTTACACATTAACATATTCAGATGAACATCTGTACCTAATTTCATAAAAATTGATCAAAAACTGTGGGAGGAGTTCGCGACGCAAGATTTGTACCCATTTTTGCCCATAATATGCCGTTACCATGGCAACGTACTTTTGGGTACTGTCAAAAAATACGTCTTGCACATCTACAACCCAAGGCACACATCTGTGCCAAGTTTTATGGGAATCGGTTGAAAACTGAGGAAGTAGTTCGCGACGCAAGATTTGCAACGGACCGACCGCCCGACCGCCCGACCGACCGCCCGACCGCCCGACCGCCCGCTGATTCCTATATACCCCATTCAAGCTTCGTTTGGCGGGGGTATAAAAAAGTAAAAAAGAAAGGAAAGGAGAACCCTAATCTTTGAGCTTTTAACCCTAACTAGGCTGGGGGGGCCCTCCGAGGCCTCCCCCCTCGACGTTTCGCATGATGTATCGCTATCGCGAGGAGCTATCGCCGCGACATTTCATGACTTTTTTCTTTCGAGTTTTCCGCATCTTTTGACACCAAATTTGCAATGCCCGGGCGCGCAATTCCGAAGTTGCGCATAGATATGCACGTACATGTCAGACCAAAAATTGCTCAAAAACATGAATTCGTGTACAATTTCAATGCAAACTGTGTTTACAGGCAAATTTCATAAAAGCATGATTATTTTGGGGTTTTATTGATTAAAATCAATTAATAACATATTTTCTTGTTCGGAACAATGTGGCGGACAAATTTCATCGAAAAAACAATGAAAAACATGAAGTCGAAAAAACAAAGAAATACGTAAGAAATTAAAAAAACAATAAAATACTTACGAAATTTTTTCTGATTGCGCAATTTTTTTTCTCTTACATTTGCCAAGGACACTGAAAAGACTATTTATACAACTAGATATATCGCTACGGCTGCTGATATGCCTCCGCCATAATGCATGGTTCTCCTAATAGGTCTATAGTACAATGTCTTGACAATGTGTGATGACAGTTTCACACAATTGGCAAAATATCAAAATGACAGGTTTGACACAAATGTGCTGAATGTTCACTTTTCCTAGAACTAGGTTCAGTTGGATGAATGATTAAAATGTCAGAGTGCAGGTATTTGGGGAACTGATGATTTTTACTTGACTTTTGACCCTTTTATAAGTTTATGCATTGAGTAATTTTCAAGGTATTGAGAAAAAGTATAATTTCAGTATCAAATGGGAAAATAGCATTATCTAAACCTGGCCTTTGACCTTTGACCTTTGACCTCACAGTTCCAAAGAGAATCACTGTTAGGTTGAACATGCATAAATATGTAAGTTTCATGATGATACCTTGAGTTACTTTCGAGATATGGAGGAAAAAGTGCAATTTAGCACTTTCACTTGACCTTTTACCTTTTGACCTTTGTCCTTTTGGCAAGAAACTTCCCCAAAAATATATATTGGGTAATACATGCCATACATCAAGTTTAAAAAAAAAAAACCTTCAGGCATATATTGCATTTTAAGGAAAGTAGTGATATTTTGAGGAGTTGACCTTGACCTTTGACCCCCTGACCTTTGACCCATGACCCCCAACTTCCCTAGATAATCACTGCCCATCGGTACAAGCATATATACTTAGTTCCATGAAGATACCTCGAACCATTTGTGAGATATGGAGAAAAACATGAAATTTCAAAATTTTTTTCACAAAAATAACCTGTGACCTTTGACCCTGTGACCCTATAATCCACACAAAGTATTATCCCCCAAGGATATACCCTCATACCAAGTTTGATGTAAAACCACCACACGGTTCTTGAGATATCGACAAAAACAAAACGGGACGGACGGACGTACGGACGTACGTACGGACGGACGGACGGACGGACGGACGGACGGACGGACGGACGGACGGACGGACGACCCGAAAACATAATGCCTCCGGCCACTTCGTTGCGGAGGCATAAAAATGTGCCTGTTTTGAGCTTTATTTAGGGATTTATACCAAATTGTTTGATTTCATGTATCATTATGCAAAAATTAGCATAATTTAGTGGAAATGATAATATTTGAAAAAATTAACTTCATGGTACTTTAGATTACATCATAGGCAATGTGTGTGCCAATTTTCGTCGCAGTCGCGCGGACGACGGCCGAGATCTGGAGGGGGGGCCTGGGAGTAGTCTTAAATGACTACTGAGTGCCTACCCTGATGCTAGTAGATCTGATCGGGGATTCCAGGCACAGCTGAAGACTTCAGACTCATGCCCTCGTAGGATGGTTGCCTTGTTTGGAGGGATTTCGATTCCTCCATCAATCTCCATAGACTCAGAATGCATTGCTATTTGGGAAAAACAAAAAATGAAGACTCACTAAAAGTTAATTCTTGCACTGGCTGACATCGCTGCAGTCCATGTGATGAATGTGAATAGACAGCCCTGCACAAAAACAACTGAATCAAAACACTGATTCATTCTACACAGACCTGGAAATTCAAAATTCACTGTAGGATTTCAATTCCAGACACACGATTCATTAAATATGGGTATTGAAACATAGCACAAATTTCACTGGAAAGCAAAAATTCTTATGATGCAACCAAATTCATTCCATTACTTGCATTTTTAAATGTTCCTGAAAGGTATGCATCAATTTTGGCAGCTTTGAGATTTTCAGCTTTAAATATCAGCAGGCCTAGAGATTTTATATGTATCAAATAAAAGTCAACTATATTACCTTTATCATCATATCCTTGACCATTTTGCAGGGAGAAAAGAAAAAAGACAAAAAACACGAAAGTCACAGAACATCTTAACAATCTATGGTAGACTTGATTTTTCTGTCACTTACCACACCCTTCAGAGCATATCACATTACTGTATTTACCTTGAATTAACGTTACTGCAGGATCATCCCCATTACTCCCTTCCACCTTGCCATTGTTCTGTCCGTTGGCTGCTACCTGCCTCAATTCAGATTTCCTTGTGGAAATAACATCAGGCATGACAGCATCAATAAGGGACAGCGAATCCAGCGCCCTGCTATCTACTACTGTGCCATCCTGCAAGTACCGGAAAAAACAGTCACATTAGTGTCATTAGAAGATTAATGGTAGAAAGTACAACACATAAATCAGTCTTTCTTTGTGAGACAGTCAACCTGTCTGGCACATTAACCCCAGACCATTTGCTCTTTTCAGGCTGTGCATCATCAGCAAATTGCAAAACAAAAACAAACAAACAAACAAAAACAAAACATGCATTTACTTTGCTGAGAAGAAAACCAGAAACAAATCAAATAGTTCTTATGAAATATAGATACAGATACAATGAATATCAAATGACTCAATCACTAAGGATGCGTTCGAGCGCTCTCCTAAAGCGAACCGTACCGTACCGTATCCGCGCCAGAGGAGCGCTCGAACGCTCCTAAAGTGTACCGTACTGTACTGAGCCAAAAGAGGGCCACTTCCCGATGTGCTCCAAAAGCGTACCAAAAGTTTGCTGTAAAGCATGCACGTATCATGCACATGTAACATCACAACGCAAAGACATCATTCTCTTCGTTCGGGATGGCTGTAAGTAGTTCAAGTGCCAGGTGAATGATATTCTTGCTACGAAAATGTGTGACCCTTTCTAAAAATAACTTGTGAGGTATGCTTTCTTGACAGAGCGCTCGAACGCTTCAAATCTGGCACAGTTCGGTGAGGTACACTTTGGTTCGCTTTAGAGCACTCGAAGGCACCCTTTAACAGCGCCAACAGTTAATAATCATGCCTACCACACATATGAACCCCAAAACCACGTCCTACAATCTATTAGTATCTCACCTTCAAAGGAGAAACCTTCCAATAACATATATTTGATACATGTTTTGCTAGAATACCAAATAAAGTCATACTATTGTATTCTTTCTGTCTGTCACATTTACAGTTGTCATTATTCACCACAAAACTGAAGTATTTCACCATATCCTTTCACTTGGCATGTTGCTCTTCATTCACCTACTGTAGCATAGGTCACAAAAATGTGTATCTCACCTCCGCAGCAAATTCATTTGGTTTTCTAAGTTTATGTTATATAGCATAGCAACTGTCTGCATTTGACTATTTGCAATCTTTTATGCATGTAGGATAAGCAACATCGACATACCATGACACACTCTTATCAGTTATCAAGACACAAAACAATATACCGGTACATGATTTACATATAACGTACGAAGACATGGCATCATCTGACGGACCCACAGTGATTCCTACCTCATTGATACTGACTTCTGCCTCCACATACTGTAGACCTTTCTGTATGATAGAAATTAGGGCTGCTGGTGGAACTAATGCCCCATTGATGTTAGACTGGCTTATGTGACTCTCAATCCCAAATGTGAATGCTGAATGGGAAAAACCTGCAGGGAAAAAAAAAGGAAGAAATCGATGAATAATAACATCAGTACTTTCTCCTAAAGATATGGGAATCTATCTAAAGTGGAAAAGTCATATGATCATACCATTCTAAATAAGTACATGCACTAAATTGTAGCTCAGAAAATGACTGAACAACAAGAAACCATTGCAACTGATTAATAACAAGTAATCAAATGAGCTACTTGTACATACTCCCTACGGAGAGAAGGTGATGAATGAAAGATGCAAACCTTAGAAGTAAAATACAACAGAAGTGAGTGGATAAAATGTAATCAGCTTTTAAAAATGTATAAATGCAATAAAGTCAAGAACTTTGTTAAACTAGCAAAACTACAATGAGCTACTAAAATCAAAATACCCCAAAATTGTTTTTTGTTTTCCTTCAATTCATACACTATAATTGCACAAATGCTGAGTGTGGAAAACAATTACAAGCTCAATATTTCAGTGTCTCTTTTTTTCATTAAACCAACAACAACAACAACAACAACAAATTTTCAGGCCAGACAAACCCTCTTGTGCAATACCATATCAACTCAACCTGTATTATGAGTAGAATACAATGTGTCAAACCAACTACAGGAACCACTCACAGAGCAAACAACATGCTGTAATGGCAGGAATTAGTGTCTTCCTTTTGTTTTGAAATCAAACACTTATTGTACATTGTATGATGTATCTACTGTAGGAAGTTACAACGGCTAGATGTGAAAAAGCCATAAACTGTGACTACATGTATCAGTCAGCATGTTACAGCAGTCATCCTGACAAGGTGTCTGGGGTGCAGCTTATAATCATTCTCAATATAACCCCTCCATTTCGTATCTCCACATGACATGTTCTTTCAAGATTTCCTCCAAGGACATTTTTTTTCTTCAGAAATCAACTCGAGATGAATCAGCTCAGAAGATATTACTCAAAATGTGTAAAGCCACTTTATGATTTATGTCAATGTCGCTATCAGAAAATCTCACAGATGAAATGGTACATTGTAGCAATAATGCATCAAAATCTTGTTAGAAAGAACTAAAGGAATTTTCAAGTTTCACCTCTTTTTATTACAAAGATTCTGTAGATGATGTCCAAACCTCACAAGTAGTCCCTGCTAAATCATATCTGAGATGCTCCCTCTTTATCAAAAAAAATAAATAAATCACTAGTAACATAGTAAAAAAAAAGTAAAAAAATATCCATCGCATCCACAGTAGTTTAGCAGTGACTTCTTTGGTAGATGGGACTGCAATGTACTCTCATACTCCTTTCATCATCATAATGTGGACAATGACTATCCAACTGAGTTAATGTCATCATCTTTAGCACTTGTATCATCCACTTCTACAATAATTATCTAAAAAGGGGTTACATTTGAAGATGGAGTACCAGTAGTCTTTTTTGGCAGACTCACCTGATTCTTGCAGGTATCTGTACACCAGAAAGTTGACTTCATCACTGCTTATGCTCATAATGGCATATCAAGTATTGCCAGCTGGGTGCAGTTGGGACTTTCAGGATTTGTGCTAGGGAGCGAGGCACTCAATGAGTAAACGAGGACTCTACCCGATGGAGATCACTGACATGAAAAACAAAGAGATTGCTATCAGTCAATGGAATGAGATTTGTGTGCTTCAACTTAACACACACATCATTACCACGTGTGTTATTCTCTACCTGAGATGTGAAAATGACATCATATAACTTCACAATCATCTTGCAAGTACCTAAGTTTATTTCATGAGTTCTAAATAGCAAAAAAGGGCAACATGATCATAAAGTTTCCACTGCAAACTTTCCAACACAGCATATCGGTAATCATCATACATCATCCATTCTCCGCCTTGTTATCTTTAATCCTAATCATCAATGTTTCACAAATAAACACTCACATATTAGAATTAAAAGGTTGCAATAATACGTTTCAGCAGAAAAAAAAAGAAGACAAATCAAAACCTTCACCTACACCTGTATTCCTTACAATAATATACGTGTTGAAAACTTGTGGGGTACGGGGAAAGCCTTCATACAATAAATACATAGTATTAGAAGGTATAAACTATTTGCTGTGTGTACATGCATATATGATCACTGATCACCGCAGAGAACCAGTAAATTAGAAGGTAAAAGGGCCAAGGGAGGGCCACTATCAAATTCACATAAATTTTGAACAGTTGGGAATTTTACTAAAACATCTAAATTAGAGCAAAGTGATCTCATTGTAGATATGTTTATTGAAGTGATGCCTGGCGGAGGTGCATGTTCTACTGCAATTAGCCAACGTTCCACAGCAAATGTAATGAATTATCAGGGTATATCAGAGGCCCAGTTGTTAGAAACTTGACAATTATTGTATTGCAATGACCCACATTTGTAGAGTTTCACATCAAACAAAAGTACAGTATCGCCTGCACAGAGCAACTTTGCATTCGAGCAGAATAAAACGTATTATGCTGCATTTTATTCATGAATACCGTACTGCTTTTGATAATGATAGTTGCAATCAAAATCAAATGCAAGTCCTTTCAGTAATGGACTTGCGTTCGATTTTGCAGATTCTTGTTTGATTTTTCAAGTTGCATTTAAATGCAGTTTCTGAAGTCGGAGCGCAGGAAAGTTAGTTGTGTGCACTGCCAGCTTTCCATCAGAGTGGCTGGATAATTTTTTGCAATTGCAAAATCTGCAATTTTTGTAATGTCATAGGCATAACATTAGGCATATGGAAAAATTTATCAGAGATGCCAAGTTCAATAAAAAATTATGAGTGAGATTTTTATGACTCGGCGTCTCGGCGCTCGCGCGCATGCCCACGCGACAAGGGGGGTGTCCCCCTCCCATGGTAGGGAGCTTTTTTAAATTATTAGCTCTTAATGATGCGATCTGGTGCATACTTAAGTGACTATTTTTTACTAATTTTGAAAGGCAAAAGGGAAATATAACTTCAATTGCAACTATCACTTTAATCCTTTGAGCTATGCTCCTTATTTTTGGCCCAAATTGCAGACTTCACCAGATGCGTGAGAAAAATGGTTGCCATGCGTGAGATCGTGAGACAGACCCTAAATGCTTGAGTCTCACGCAGAATGCGTGAGACTTGGTAGCTCTGATTTATGGCAATATTTTCTTATTGATGGCCAAAGTTTGTTCACAACATTATATTGTTGAGAAGCTGAAAAATGTCAGAATACATTTCTGTAACTTCAAATATCAATGAGTCTCGCTGCAAGGTCATAACAGTGCATGGCCCCTTAACCCCAGCCCAGGGAGGTGTTTCACAAAGAATTTAAATCGAACTTAAAATTTAAGATTGACTAAAAATTATGGTAGGTACAACGTGTACCTACCAGGTACATTCCATGTGTCTTTCCAATGTTGCTCAACTTTCTAATGAAAATCAAGATTTTGCAGACTTTTTCATGTAACGTTATGCCCTAGTCGTTGATAATACAAGATAATAAATAACAGAATTATTCTGTAAACAGACTATATTTATAGTCTACTCGATTTGAAGTGGATGGTGATCGAGTAGCTAATGAAATTGAACAGGGAAGCCAGTGCAGTGGCTATTGAAAACTGCGATCAGCAGCCCCAAACGCTTAGCATATGGGGGGTGTTTATGCTACGCGTTTGGGGCTGCTGGTCGTAGTTGCAAAGCAGTGGCATACCATAATTTTTAGTCAATCTTAAATTAAGTTCTACTTCGTGAAACACCCCCTTGTTGGATTGCCTAGTATTAGTAGGGGGGGGGGGGGGTTAGCAGATTGATTGATTATTGATTGTTATCTTCTAACGTTAGCAGATTCTTCACTGTCTTTAGAGTGACTTACGTACCAAATGCTAGTTAATTAGAATGTCTAACCTTACTTGGTTATCGCTTGAAATGGAACTTCCTAGTGGAAGGGGAAGTGGAATACAATTAGAATTACAAATTTCACTCCTTTCAGTTTCAGATTAATTTTCCATTCTCAAACGTGCCAATGCCAATGAGAGCTATTTTCCCATTATCTTGCATGTGCAATCCAATGAGATATTGTAATCACAAGTGACCTCCTTCATTGTTGATTATACTCATCCATGATTTATTACACCTCCATCCATTGAGAGTTAATATTCGGGAAAGGCTTTCGACGAAGACTACGCACGTGTTCACATTGGCTACGTTCAATTTCCGAGAAAGATGCAATCGCGAACACGCACACACGAAAAACACACATGAATCGATTACCAACTTTCCTCAGTGTGAACAAAGCACACTCCCGGATTCACTCTGAGCCGCGACAACGCTTCCATACACTCATCAAAAACACGAAGAAACGTACGCCTCTACGAGTACGGAACAGAGCAGCGCGGGCTAGAACACACGCACCGATACGCTGCAGCGCAACACAGACGTGGTGCGTTGCGAAAGAAATGATACTCACAAATTATAACTCGATGAACCAGCTCAAATTTTGATGAATTTGCAAATTTTCCACTCCAGTTTATTCTTGAATATATGAAAAATCATATGGCACGGTATACCGCTCTCAAATATGCCATGTTATCACGCAATTTCGATGCAATTTACTTCTATTCTGCCACTTTCAAACCACACAAAATGGCGCCTCAGATCGTAATAGCAGGACAGGCTATAAACAATATAGTCCCCGATATACAATATTTTACCTTTGCACGACTGAACTTTCCATGAGATGAATTCTACATCATTTGACCATTATGTAATCGAAAACTACTGAATTCCTGCTTTAATGGGGTACTTTTTGATGGAATTCACTTCGGTTGAAATGTTTGACGCGGAGTAATCTGGCTAGCTGGGCCTAAAGTGCCAGCATAGAGTGAATTAATCACGTGACTAGCGATCTAGCTGCAGAAAAAAAAAAAAGGTCTTTGACCCTATTCACATTCAGTGCACACGGTCATAGTCTTCTGTTACGGACGCTTAAATGTATTGTATGTACAGTATGTACTTCTTTTGATAAATATCAAATCCGTGCTATTTCCATCGACAGGGGCAATTATATGATATCACTATCACATAAAAGTAAAATGGGTCTTGTGATTAAAGGGATCGTACAGTTTTGGTTGAGTCCTAATTTCGGGTTTCTGACATTTTTTGGTCAAATAATGAGAAACCTCTTATGAAATATGAAAGAGCACGTGATTCTGTGAGGAATTCAACGTTTATTTGATGAAGATTGATTTTGAAATGGCTGAGATATCCAAAAAAGAGTGATTCTAATAAAGTGTTGGACCCACACTTTATTACGATCACTTTGTTTTACTTTGTTGTTGGATGTTTCAATCATTCCAAGCCCGATTTTCATCAAATAAACTTTGAATTCCTCTTAAAATGGTATGCTCTGTACTATATCACAAGTGTTTTCTTGGTATCTTGCAAAAAGTTAAAAGCCCAATTCTCATCTCCACCAATACTGTACTATCCCTTTAATCTCTATAAGGCTTCCTATATGTAGGCCTATCTTATTTTCCTTTACGCACAGGGTAGCTCCGACAAGGTGGGGGGGGGGGGTGATACATTTATCTTTGATCCACCCCCCCCCCCAAAAAAAAAATAATACTAAAAAATAAATAAAAACAATAATAGTAATAATAATTAATTAATCAAAAAAAAATTAAGAAAAATTATCAAAATGTCCTGCAGCCCCATAGAGTTAGCATACATACAAATCATCGTTTAATGAGCAATTCTCTTAGTACACCCACTACCCCTCCCCTCTTTTTTTTCTTTTACTGGTATTCATTTATGTGACGCCACCCCCTGCCATATGACACACACCTTTGAAGAATTGGTTGCAAGTCTTAGAGCTTCATGGTATTGTGTGTTTGTATTCTAAGAGCCAAAATGTTGGGGTTAGCTTAGCTTGAAAGGAATTGTGGCCATTGGATATATAAGGGCGTACATATATTTAGCGCCTCAATATGCCAAATAGATCACACTAGTGAACTTTACAGGGAGACCTTAGGTATATGATCGGAAATGTTTGACATCGTTGAGCCTGAAATTGCATACAGTTTGTATCAAATTGTGTGATCAACACATTCTGTTCTTTCCCATGCACCAGCCAGACAAGGGACCGACAAGTGGGTCTAGCACTTGTGACACTCCATCACACATTCATCTTCCATGCATGTTTTTGCTTCATTTGTGTGTGTACATATATATGATACACAGTGTATGTGTGTATTCCAATATATATATATATATATATATATATATATATATATATATATATATATATGTATATATATATATATGTATATATATATATATATATATATATATATATATATCTGCTGGGTATCAGTCCAGAATATATACTACAGTAGTAGTTTGTCGGGATTGATGAAAAGTACTCAATCACCACAGCATGAAACCGCCGGTAGCAGACCGTAGATGCCAATTAAAGCTCAGGTACACCTCTGTGTGTGTGTGTGTGTGTGTGTGTGTGTGTGTGTGTGTGTGTGTGTGTGTGTATATATATATATATATATATATATATATATATATATGTATATATATATATATATATATATATGTATATATATATATATATATATATGTATATATACAATATATATGCATTAAGTCACCCCTTACCTAATCTGCATAACACAACGTGCGGTGTCTTTTATTTGGTTGATTCAACTCTAGGAATATTCTTTGAAGAAAACTTGAACACGGAGTGGACCAACACTGTGAACAATTAACCACGAACTACAAGTACATGTACGGGTATAGGCCTACAGTGACAGGTGTATACCTAATATACGGTGGAATTTCCTCTAGCCCTTTAAAACTCAGAATAAATAAAATATACCACACAAACTGCTTGTTGGGACCAGAGAAATTACTTTGGAAAACAATGTATCAACATTTAGTTAGATTAGGGATAGAAAAGCAATTTAATACCTACTTGAATGAGGAAGTTTTCATGACGCAAGAGAGATCTATGTGATTGTAGTGTCAGCTTCTTATTGTATCAGTGTTGTCTTTGTGTGAGCATCCTAAGATAAAGCTGTTTCTATAGTGTAACACTAAAGTTGTACATTGTATACACTGTATGTTGTTTCTGCAACACTTAATGAAGAGACAAAAGATGCCTTGCTAAGCTTAGAAAGGAGTTATCAAGGAGGGCGCTCTGATGTGTTTGAGATCATCTGGACAGCCAGTGCTGTCTTCAGTCATATAATACAATGTATGTGTTTCTGTGTGTATGTCAGCAGTCAGCATGCATGCACAGACAGAAATGCAAACACCCGCGCACATTAACACAAACACACACGGACAAGTATCCAATCAGTTAAATGACAAATCTATGGAAACGCAGTACACTAAAACAAAATATAAACATGATGTGATGCTGCTTCATCAACAGCAACGGTACCACTCATTGTAGAGTATGTACACTTCATATGAATGATTACAGTTATATATTATTTCATTCTCATCTAACACAGAAGTATGGGAAAGAGAGATACATGTACATATAATATTGCAAGGCTTTGAGATGTATGGGATCCCTCCCTGACTGCATGAGGGTCTGAATAAATAAAAGTTATAGATGCAATACTGTACAGAGAGTTACAACACACAGGACACTCATAGTGCTTCATAATGATTGAAAAAACCTAATTAGCATTATTTCATATTCCTTTAATTAGATAGAAAAAATACAAATACAGGTGTAGTTTTCTATTCTTAAAGCTGTACCAGATATGCATCTGTAGTCAAACATCGCCCTTGTAATAAATAACAACGTACACATGTTCAACAGTTATCTCAATGATTTTAATTTCTCTTTCCTCACTGATTACCAACCGTGACATTTTGAAGAAAATGTTTTGGAAGAAGAAATTTCTTGTCACAAGCCTACGGAATTGGACAGCCCCAGAACAGGAAAGATAGAGCTCTATCGACAAGCACCAAGTTTTTTGAACATATTACGACAGTACTTTCATGTCAGCAGCTGATGACTATTGCAGCAGCTCAGACAAATGCATGCATTATTTCTGAATCACTGCTTTTCGGATACACATCATCACAGCTAGGACTAGGAGTGCACATTACTTAAAATGTGAAGCAGGCATAGAAGTATGCTCTCTAAACATCTTGCCATCATACAGTATCCATGTGCAAAAGCAAAGATTTTAATGCCACAAAAAGGGGAGCAAGGCCCGAAACAAGAACCTACCTCATGCAGTAAATCACCAGGTCCCAACTATCCTTTATGTGTTGACCAAAGGGAAATCAAAGTTTCTTTCATTGTGACATATATTTTGGGCAAAAAAAAAAAGAAAAAAAGGAAAGAAAGAGGGAAAAAAAATGAAATCTAAGAAAAATCTACAAGAATGTGAATAAACAAGAAAAATGTTTTATCCTGAACCAAACAAGGGTAAAATTGCTCATCGTGTCAAGACCAGCAAACTATTGTTGAATAATCACTCTCTACACTTGTCTTCCTTACCTCTGTCTGTTTACAGTCAAAGAGACTACCCCAAATGATGAGCACCACCTGTATGTGTGTACTAGATGCTACTTATCATTTCTGAGCTGCAATTGGCTTCGTGGATAAAATCTTTAATGACAGGCAGGTCCTATCTGTGACATGATTATTGTGAAATCTAAAACATTTGACAATATGCATTGAGAATAGATTTTTTTTTTTTCAATACTCTTACAGTTTTAGCACTCTCCTGTCACATTCCATCATTTCCTTTTTATCAATACTGCATCATACCCATCCCAGCAAAACATGTCCATGCAGTGTATAGTTGGGGTTGTTTCAAGTGTACAGAATTGATGAGGGTCCAGATATAAAGAGATAGATCAGCTGTACCTGACAACCTTGTTATAACAGGATCCCCCTGTAATGTAAGGACACCTCACTGACCATAAGTGAGAAACCAAGTAACAATGACTGCTTGAGGTTTGTATCTCAACTATTGTTGCAATCCTCAACTATCGTTGCTATCTTCCAAGCTAAGCTTTATTTTAGTTGAAAATTTGACGAGTCTGGTGGTAAGTATGAGAGCAGCAAAACAGAATGCACAATTAAGATTCTAATTTACAATGCTTGGAGTACAAAATGTTTTAGTTTTGTTTGTATGACTCACATGCATTCTTTTAGCAAGGCAGCAAAACAGTACTTGCAGACAAGGCAGTTCCTCTCCTTGCCACAGAAACAAAAAAGCAACAATGCTGAAATGTTCTGGAACAAAATTACACAACAGTAGAATTCCAATACTGGCATTATCTTTCTTCAATAAGTTTGGAAGCTACACGTAAAGATTTCATGGCAGCTAACCTCAGCCTTTCTTCTTCTTTCTCATCGTCATCCTCATTGGTTACAACACTGCCATCTTTACCACTAGCAAGAATTGTCTCCACAGGTGCAACCTCCGGCTGATTGGATACAGGGTCATCATCAGCCACAGTCATTTGATTCTTCTGACGTTGTTTTATTCTCTCTCTAAGTTCCAGCTCCTTTTGAATCATTTCAGCAGCATCAACTGACTTTTTCTCTCTTTCCTCATCTGACTGCAAACTCTCATTCTCTGAGCATATAAATTCTTGCCTCCTCCTTTTCCTTTCCCAAGGATCATGTCGTCTTTTTGAGCGTGAGCTTTTCTTACTCTTTCTTTTCTCTTTCTCCTTCTTAGATGGTCTCAAAGTTTTGGGATCCTTGGCTTCATCATGATTGCTTTTGCTTCTCTTCAGACACTCTTGCTGGTTTTTCACATTGTTACTTGGGCTCTCAATATGGAATTCCAATTCTTTGTTAGATGAAAATTTTGGGGAACGCACAGTAAGTTTATCCTGTGATGTCTCTTTCACTTGAAGACCATCTCCAGAAGATATCTCATCCTTCTCTTCCTCCTCATCATCATCATGGTAACTGTTGCCATGGTGAAGATATTTTTTCTTCTTGTACATCACCTCCCATTCTCCCTCACATCTCCTCAACTTTCCATTTATCTCCTTTTCATTTGTCTCTGGGCTGCTACTTCCTGATCTCACTTCATGCCGATATTGTTTTTGTTTGTACTCTCTGGTACTATGTCCAATACTATTTAGGCTTCTATCTGGCTCTTGCTCCACGCTCCTGCTTCGAGACCTATCCCTTCTTGTCTCCTTAACCCTGTCTTTTTCCTTAGTGTAGTCCTTACTTTGAGGTCTCCTTTCCCTACTCCTACTTCTACTCCTGCCATGATTGTCTTTGTACTCTTTGCCATGACTCTGTCGATGACTCGATTCTCTATCTCTACTCCTACTCCTGCTGGTTCTCTCCTTCCTGCTCCTGCTCCCCTTGTGAGGCTGGACTCTCCTGCTACCACTTTTACCTTTCCTTTCCCTACTCTTACTTCTACTTCTACTTTTACTTCTACTTCTACTCCTGCTACTGCTTCTGTTGCCTCGCCTCTCAACACTTCTGCTCCTCCTAGAATGTCTTCTCACGCTTCTATCTTGACTCCTGCTCCTCGACCGCCTCCCTCTTGATCTACTCCTTGACCGCCTTTCTCTTGACCTACTCCTTGACCGTCTTCCTCTTGACCTACTCCTTGAGCGGCTCCTCCTGCGACTACTTCTTCTCCACCTGTCATATCGACTTCTGCTCCTGCTTCGTGATCGTCTCCTGCGGGTGTAGCTATTGAGTTCTCTCCACTTATCATTACCATGGCGATGGGGCGTCCTGGGTGGGTAGTCCTGATCCGCTCCTGAGAACTCTCTGTTGGGATTCTGGAAGACATGGAGGAAGTTGCAGTGTTTCCCCTTTGGACAACGATTGCGATGGAACAGACCTGGAATTGAAGCAACAGTGACATCAAAATGAATACCATATTGATGTAATTCATTCCAAAAGGACAGTATGACTGCCGCCTTGAAATCTCTCATTAAACTGAGCTGTATGTTGTAGAAGTGTGTGCCTAACACATTTAAAAAGTCACATGTGTAAAGTATTGTTTGGGTTAGGGATGTCAACAAGCCTACTTGTAATTTACAGATGTACTGATATATGCAAACTCTTCAACAGTTCACAAGGTCTTCCTTACATATGGAAATAGCAGTGTCTCATTGACATTTTCATTAGGAAGGGGACCTTCCAACTATTAAAACACAAAATATCAGAAAGACATGTAATGATAAAGGAGAAGGTGGTACCACAAATTGCTGGCTTCCACTTGGTGACAGCGCAGTACTGTGGAGCAAGCTGCTGACCACCATAGAAGCGTCCATTGAACATCTCCACTGCCCGTGATGCCTCCTCCTCTTTGCTGAACTGAACATACACATTTCCCCTCAAATGTGGCTCCCAATTACGGCACACCTGTGACAGGGTATGGTAAAAAAAGTTTTCAAAAATGTACTCAGTATCTTTTTCCATTTTCTAAAGGAAACTGAAATCTGTCTCGATACTTGCACTGTATCAAAGGTGATCAACATCTAAGAAGTCAGTCACCGACAAACTAAGCACATTTCCTGCAAACAAACTAGCTTCTGATGACGATCAAAGTGGTGGCAAAAACTGTTACAAATGTCAAATACCATACTTTTGAGCGAATGATGCCAAGTTAGTGTGTGACAGAACAAAAAAAATTGCTTGGAAAACATAATGCACTGCTGTTATTCCAATTGATTTTATCAGTAATATTATATAAGAGATGGATAATGGTAGACAAACACAAAGTCTTGGGTCACTGTCAAATTTGTAACCTATCTAAATCTTACATACAGATACAGGGGAAACTCGGTATAACGAACACTGCTATAACGAGATATCGGTTATAACGAGGAAATTTTCCCGGTCCCAAATTTCCTTCCACACAAGTCTATGTAAAAAGCTACTCTTATAGCGAGATCGGCTATAACGAAATAACTGCTATAACGAGATAAATTTTGTGACTTCCAAACAAAGAAAAACATAGTCAATCAAACCTGCTATAGCGAGGTAAAGCAAAATGCCCTCGGTAAAGCTTTACTTCGCCTGTGCTATCATCTTCCGAGATTGTAAAGCTTGATGCGCCAAAAACTGTCTTGTATACACATAATCATTTTCTTCAGTGCACTCGAGCAAGCACTGCATGTTGTACGTGTAAGTGTGTGTGTGTGCGCACACTGATACATGCAGAAAATGTGGTGGGACGGCCATATGTATACATGACATCATCATGACGTTTAGCAGGTGTGAGGCAATCTGATGCTGTGATTGGCCTTCTACGTAGGGAATTCCCCATCTTCACACACACGCAGTCATAATGCATACAGAATGTGTCATAATATACACACACAGCATTGTGCAGATCTTATTCAAGCTTTCCACACACACCCATACGATAACCACATACCAATCCACATCTTGATACAATCGCAAGCTACATGTATATAAATTTACAAATTCAAACATCTACAATTCATAAACACATTCTTGATATTGGATTTCCTTGGTGAAAAACATTTTCTTACCCATAAAGGTGAGTAATTCCCTCACACACAATATCAAGTTATCACAGTATTGATTGAAATGTGATGGGTAGTCCCACATGTGCAAATTAATGTCTTTATGTTTTGCCCTCTTTTATGCCTACTGATATAACGAGATATCGGCTATAACGAGGAAAATGACTCGGTCCCGACCATCTCGTTATATCGAGTTTCCACTGTACTGTAAAAGTGAGAGTTTCAGCGCGAGTAATTTTTTGCCCTCAGCCAGGTGAGATGAATTTAGTATGTGTTTTAAATGTTGCAGAATAAAAATATAAGCAGTAATACATATAACAAGCAAAAAAATTTGCATGCTTTTATTTTTGCACCAGCTTTTATATGTTGTGCCAAATGCACAAAATGCACAAGATTTTGCTTGGTCTTGCCATATGTTTGTTTGTTTATTCAGCTTTTCTTTTTTATTGGTCCTGTGAAGATTAACAATGTGATGAAATGTGTGCTTGCTTACCTTGAGTTGCACAACGTTCCCACACTCCCTGAATTCTGGCAGAACATCATCATAGAACTCCCTGAAGTTGACGTACGCTGATTCCTCGTCACACTCCAGTCCAACATCTGCATCGTATTCATCCCGGAAGTCAGACCCAAGGCCAAAGTTTGTGTACATTCCAAAAAACACCAGAGTTGGGCTGCTCTCAGTGGGTGGATGTGTCCGAGAACATCTGACATTTGGGAAATGAAAAAAAAAAAGTGAGCGCTAGAAAGTGATGAATCTTAGAGTCTCTGAAAGTCTCTCTGTCCCTCTTTTTGTCTGTCTGTCTCTCTCACTCTATTCTCCCTCTTAATACACTTGTACTACTTGAATTCTGTGCACCACCTTTGCTGGGGTTTTTTCCTTCCCCTCACAGTTGTAAGACTTCTTCTTGGAAACTGATACACTACTCAAAATTAAGTTCAGTGCATACTTGCACATAATTTTGTGCAAATGTCATTCTTTCTAGTGCTTTGCCAGAAAACAAACAGGCAAATAATCAGAGACAATAAAAAAAAAGTGTTTTTAATATCCAGATCTACTTGTCGATTAAAAATTGATGAAGATGGTTTAGCCACTTCAATGAAATTGTCCATAGCTGCATGAAGTCATCCCATTCCTCCAACACAGAAGCAAAGTATGTGTAACATTGCTTCGATATGACTGGCAGCTACTTTTATGTGTGGTACTAACCTGTCTCTGAATCGGCAAGCACCAGTCTTTGCAAAGAAAGAACAGACCTCATTCCGCTTCTCTGGCTTGTTTGCCTGGCCATGGGCAGGGTTTGGCTGGCTAGATGGGGCGTCTGGGTTGCGCCACTCTTGCGGGGAACCCTGCTGATTTGGCACAAGAAAGTTCACTTCAATATTATATTTAAAGGGGAACTCCAAAGAGCTCATGTGAAATCATGTTTACGATTTATGATTTTAGCCACAACAAACCTTTCTTCCAAAAATTCAGCATCACGAGGTCATTCACTGAAAAAAAAAATACAAGCTTTTCTTTTTGATTCCATCTGTCACTCATCCAATATGCAAATGTGGTTGTGACTAATATAATAATTTCATGAAAAGATGTGAAACTCCAAAATTCTAAACTTTCTTTTTTACATATGATATGTCAGAGCTTGATTAAACTTCTACAATTCTCTTTGTTTAATATTACTCATTTATTACAGTAAACTTGAACTGGGAGTGCTTATGTCCTTTACAAGATATATAGGAGAAGATTAAACCAAAGTTGTTGGAATGGATTTTAATTTCTGCAATTATTCTCACCTTTTCATTGCCTAGTTCCACATCAAGCTGTTTCAAGACACTCTAGATTTGGAGAAGACGGATGAGATGGTCACATGACGAGGATGACAATCTACACAGAGCTCTGTTAAGTTCACAAACCTTCACTTCATGCTACCCTCAAAACCAGGATCAATGACAAGTTTGATGAAAAAGCAATCCCAATACTGTACTTCAAAATCATAAAACAAGTCTTATATTGCCTACATAATAAAAACAAGCAAACACAACATTATGACAATGACATCACAAACATTGTTGAATTTGGTTTAGATAAATGTACCATCTGAACTTTTTCCTGGCTTAGCAAAAGAACCGACCAAACAGTGGTCATAAGTTCAAAAGCATGTTCTACCTTGTCATAAACTCAATAAACTTCCCTTTGAATTAGTACTTCACCATTTCAAGAGAACAAACATACAAAATTACTGAGCACTGACGTTACTTGTGTTGTACAGTTATACATCATCTTCAATGTAATCAGAGAACATCTTGTGGTCCTGTGTCATGATTACACTGTTCAGTATCAACAAAGCAAACCCAGGACATGTTCTATTGTACCAGGTAAAAAAGATACGCAAATATGCCGTGGATGAGAGAAAATGACAGCTGATTTCCCAATCCTGTAGCTGAGCGGTATCAAGGTTAAGGAAAGGCAAGCACACACACAAACAAATCTTAAATACCTAATATATGCAATGCTAAATGCAAGGAACAGAACAATTATGTAGTTTAGGATATTTTCATGTACAGATGTACAATGTACTTCTTTTCTGAACCCAAAGTCCAAGAAACTCATTTAAAACCATAATATTGAAAATGACACCCATGTAGCAACAAGCACAATCAATAAAATGCCAGAAAAGAAATGCATGGGAAACATTCTTGGGGCAATCAGCTTTGGGATAGAGTACTCATCTATTAGTAAATTATAATCAGTTATGCAACAGTGTATCAAAATGTGATGAGTTTGGTGTTTGGTGTACTCAGTATGTTATGGCTTAACACAGTCAAATTTAGTCAAGAGCTTATTCACTAGCTTAAACTATAATAGCAAAGATGTTTCAAACTATGTAACCCTTACTTCATAGTAAGTCACTAGCTGCTATTCATTTTGTTAAGTGTTGTGTAACGAACCAATCTCATGGTGGGTTGATCGTAATTTTTCCTATTTGTTGTTGCTAGATTTTCCCCCATAGCTTTCCTGCATTCAGTCATAAAGATGCTCCAAGTATCAATAGTAGTGATGCTTTACTGATTGTGGATATGAGAGCTGGAAGGCAGTGCAAGCCAAGCGGTGACATCACCCAACAGAGGCAGGGTACTCAGTCATCACCTCAAGTTCCTGGTCCTTCTTTTCTCTCTCCTTCTCTTCCTGTTCTCGTTCCCTCTTCTGTCGCTCCTCCCATTCATCCTGTATTCGCTTCTGCAAAAGACATAGAGCCATGGTGGTAGAGCAAATATTGAATAAAGCATGCATGTCTGTTGTGTGTCTCTGTTTGTGTGTGTGTGTGTGTGTGTGTGTGTGTGTGTGTGTGTGTGTGTGTGTGTGTGTGTTTGCGTGAGGTTGTAAATCCAATAATATTTAATAATAGGAGTGTACGTATAGCAGGTAGGATGTTTTTTCATAGAGATTTATTTGATGCAGGAATAATTACAATACAAGATATATTAGATAACGGTCATTTGAGATCTCAGTCACATTTTCAAAGCTTGGGTCTTGGTTTTAAGGTAGAAGAATTGCTTAAACTGAATGATATATTTAATGCTATACCCCAGAAATGGAAGGATTCTATGAGAGCAGGTACACTTCAGCAAGTTGATTCCACAAACTTTGACTTAAAATTGATTTTTTCTGGTCAGAGAGTAAATTTGCAAGTTTTAAAATCGAGAAAAATATATGAGGCTATGGTGGAAGATTTACAGTCATCTTATGTTTTACAAATCAAAGATGACCACAGTAGCTATGATTATACAAACAAAGAAATAAAAGATCTTTTTATTAAACCGAGTAAGTGTACATTGATAAGAAAATATAGAGAATTTCAATTTATGATGTTACATGGCGTAGTTTACACTAAGGAGCGTTTAATGAAGTTTGGTTTTGTAACAGACAGCCTTTGTTCCTTCTGCCAACATGAGCCTGAAACTTATCTGCATTTATTTTTACACTGTGTTAAAGTGAAACCGTTATGGGAATTCATAATTAATTATTTTGATATAAATGAGTTAAGGAATATGAATTGGAGAGATATATTTGGGGGAATCTCTGGTTATTCAAATAGATCAAAATGTGTAAATACTTTGATTATCTTAACAAAATACATCATTTTTAAATCTAGAACGGGAAATAAGTTACCCACTGGAGAAAAGATGCAAAAGATTATTGTTGAATTAATAAATGAGGAAAAAATCCTTGCGACCAAGGCTGGGAAGCTACATGTACATTTACAAAAATGGGAATATTTTGAGATTTCGTTGAATAAACCAGTCTGAAGCTACGTGCAACGTCTGTGACTTTTATGAAAATAGTAATGTTTCCATAGTATTCCACTCTTTCTTTTCTTCATTTTTTTCCCTTTCCTTCATTCCTCCTCCTCCTCTTCTTCTTCTTTTTTTTTTCTCTTGTGTTGTTTTGTATTTTCTCCCCCTCCTTTCCCATGCGTTCCTGTCAGCCTGTTGGCGGGCTGATTATATAACTATATTTACTATATTGTGATGTGTAGGCAAGAGCAGTTAACCAAATTAGGTGCATGTGTATGTGTGTGTGTATGGGTGTGTTTGTGTGTGTTTGTGTGTTGCATGTGTACAGATAGGGGTGGGGGAGGAAACAGGAAGGGAGGGAACTGGTGGGGGTGGTCATAGGGACTCAGTAAGGGATATGAGTTCCATTATTTATTACTGTATAATTTTGCTGCATAATTCATTTGGATGATTATTAAGATTAATGCTAGAAGAATTGAATTATCACTGTTAAATTTAAGCAATTTTTTTTGAGAGCATAGGGGAAGTGACTGTATGTAAATTGATAATTGTTCATGAAAATGTAAATTTTGTTAAGTCACTATGTACAGCAATAGCAAATTTGCTATTATGATCACAAATGTATATTTTCGTCATTTCAATTGTAGCAAATGAAAATTGTTATTTTTTTTCTATTACTTTGAATGGAACAGAATAAACATCGTTGAAAAAAAAAAAGTGTTTGCGTGTGTGTTAATTTTGATGTCTGTCTGCTTGTATGTTTGTACAATGTTTGTGTATAATGCAGTTTGTCTTTGTATACTGTTTTGTTTTTGTTTCTGTGAACGTGAATTTTGTGATATGAAATTGAATGAAATTTGGATAAAGAATTATTTTTTAAAAATCATATGTTGCTGTCTTTGGAGATATATATTTATATGTCTTCAGTCGTTGATCACTTACCACTCTAAAAAGTCATAAATGCTTAATAAAGACAAACACTGCTAAAGTCTGCCTTCATATTTGCTTGACAGGAACAACACACTTTGATCATGTCAATGCATCTTAAATGGATACATGCTGGTATAGTGGTGTGTAAAGCAGCCTAATGCTTGAATACACATATTTGAGGACTCTTAAGAAAATGAGTAGTAACTTGTGTTATCTCATTTTTACTTCTTTTTCTAACAAAATACATAACCACATAACGCACTATCTCTGTTGTTTGGTTTTCAGGTATTTGGTTTATCTTTGTATCACAAGATTTTGATGTGTAACACACATTGGAAATTTGTATCATTTCTTGTATCAATTTTTTTTAGTTTGGATGAAGAAAATAAAGCAAATGCAAAAGAAACACATTAGTTTGCAGCTTCTCATGAGTGTTTGTGTTTTCATCAATCAGTCTGAGTGACTCACTCTTTCAGCTAGCTCCTTTTCCTTCTTGGCTTCTTCTGTCTGACGTTTTTCAGCAAATTCCATCTGAGCATGGTTCTCTCTCTCTAGCCATGCAGCATGGGCCTCTAACCTATCAGGGATATATGCATTCAAATTATTCAATCACACGTTTGCCATCAACCATTTTTTTCCATTGCTTTTTCTTTTACCAGTTTATGCATTAGACCATCTCTTTATTGAAACAATAGTGTAAACGGTGGCATTAGTCACAACAACAGCAATCACACTAGAAATTAGGGTCCACATTAGTGGTAACCAGAACTTAAATATTCAAAATATTCTGAATAACGTAAAGGGCGAGGTTGGATTGCAAGGAACATACATTTCAAGTCCACCCATGTTAAGGTGTAAATCTGCTTAGAGAAAACTAATACAATGTGCTCAGATAACTTCAGCAATTTTCCACACTGTGTTTCGAACATGGGGCTGTCATCAACACTATTTCATTAGAAGAGGCTAACTTATGAGAAAAGAAATTACCTGGCTTGTTCAGTTTGAATACTGCCATCCCCCTCAACACCTGACATTCCTTGTTCTTCTTCTGTTTCATCTAAAGACAATGTGACAAACAATGTAAGCAATTGATGAGAAGGATAGATGATATATTCTATGAAGTACGTATCTCTTACAGTCAAAAGACTGAATAGAATGTATACTTGTAATGGCGTTGTAAAAGAAACAGGATAGATGCATAAAAGAAACTGATAATGTATCCTTACAAAGCAAACACTGATTTTGCAATGGGAGTGATACACACAAACACATTTAAGAGCAATATCCAATCACATTCATTCATAGTGGGACACAGAAGAACATCCCTCCACATTAACGCTAAATTTGCAGTGCAGTAAAAAATATTTTGCTCATTATCTTTTTTAAAAGGGAAAAATATGGGCACATTACAACAAACATTATGAACACTGTAATTATACTCTTCTCTAAAGTCAGATTTGACACTCTACGACCTTACAAACAGTTATCAAAAAAGAAGAGGAAAATAACTCTCCACTAGCTATCATTTAAACTAGAAGACTTTAACAAAAAAATGAAAAAAAAAGCTGAAACCTAAATGCATACTATTAATTTGTGGCACGTAAAACATTCCTTGCTGTGCAGAGGCAGACAAATTGTCATTTCAGTTGGCTTATTGGTATTATTTATAGCAAATGAACTTGCCAGCAATTTTGTCCCCTTTATCGGCATCTCTCATCTGGGCAGCTGCCTGTCGTCTCTTTTTTCTCTTCTCTTTCCGCACTTGAGCCCGGAACAGCTTCCGCCTGTGGAGGGCAGGGCAGATGAATATCTATTTGAGGAAAATCTACTTGTAGATTGCAATATGAGTTCTGATCCCATTTAAAACACCAATGTTTACAACTGCAGACAAATATATATATTATACATATATTATGCATATCAATAGAGTAATATGAGATATCTAGAGAGTTCCATCTTGCAGAGTATCTCATGAGCTATTATGTTTCATTTTGTGTAAAATGTACCCAGTAGGTGTGGAATAGTAATTTGGAATATACAATGTATGCACAAGATCAGGTTAGTACCGATTTTATTTTTCTCGTTACGAATTTTTGTAAAAAGATGTCAGACTTCAGCTTCATGAGGCTGATTTGTGCCCGGAGAGGTGAGAGCCGCAGAAAAAAGCACCGAAAATATATAGTTTGATCAGGCCGCTAGGTACGGCAGCCTTGCATTGAGCGAACCTGCTGGTGCCCGTGTTTCGATGGGTCGCTGTGCATCGGTTGATTAAAACTCGATTGTTGTAAAAGAAAAACAGACAGAATTTTTTCTTTTTTTCATCATGGTCGGATAGTGGACATGGGTGTGTAACGAATAATCACAGTGAAAAGTTGCGACAAGTTATATGTCAAATGTGAGAGGAATAAAAAGTGAACAGGGAGCTTCACGAGTCTCTCTCCCCGGCTCTCCGGAGGCCTCGTGAGGCGGAGGAGTGCTCGTACGAGGGAGCAGGCCTCATGAGTGGGTTTCCCTGACTGAGCTACACCCGAACAGATGCCATGTGCGACTTATCGACGTGACAGCAGAAAGGTCGTTCTCTTCCAACTCCCTGGTGACCGTGGTGACCGTGGTGACAGCGACAGGGCTGTTTCACCCACAGGTTTTCAGTGGTACCCTAGTATAAGAATTAGGCCTAAACTAGTATAAGTAGTAACCGCACCACCGGAGCGGTGGCGGGCTGCCCGAACGCTTCGGCTCGGGCCACTAGGGTAACATCCCCAGTATTCGGCCACTTATGCTTTTTTGCAATATTTTTCAAACTAAAATAATACATACATGTACATCATATCCACAGCAATGTAAGTGAAATATATCAAATTTCTTTAATCTCAATTTTCATTTTGTTAAATATCACACAGAATTTCACAAAATCGCAAAATATAGACCTATCACCTTGAAAATTCCCCAGTATACGGTCACAGCAACCAGTATTCGGTCACGCGATATGCGTGTTCAAAGTCCATGCGTGTTAAAGGCAGCTGAAAAATGCACGCGCGCTACCTTGTTGGCGCAAAATTGCATCGGGGACGTTGTGGTGCCCGTTGGTGACCGAATACTGGGGACTCGGCACTTGCATTCAACCTTTGTACATTGTCATTGAAACACTGTATCGGCACGTACAGAAATTTGTTTTTCTTTTGCGTTTTTGAGGATACCATCACAGACACTCCAAGCTTGCGATAAGCAAAAAATCCCGCAAGAGAACGGCCTATTTCTCGATTTTTAGTGCTCTTTTGGCGACCCGTACTCTTATTAAGTGGGCCTTGTCCACGCGCGCTATTGGAAAGTAGCGCCGATTCTGCACTGAGTTTTGACAGTAAAATTTGGGATTTTGGATGGATTTTTGGAGGGGGCTAAGGGAGTTTCCTAGGCAAAATCGTGAAATAGGCCCCACCGCAGTGCGCGTGCACCCGTGCGTTAGCAAGCAAGGGTAGGTCCTAGGGTTAGGGTTAGGGTTTAGGGTTAGGTAGGGTTGTATTTATGGTTAAATTGGCCGTTAAATCAGTCGAGGGACATTAGGGAGTTCTTTTGAGAAGAAAGGGAGGACGAAAGATGCTATGCTGTGGAAATCGGCCCCATCGGGTGCACCGCTGTATCAATTTCGCGTAAGCGCTGTTTGGTGGGGCCGCATTCACGAGTATTATACTGTGGAAGGAAGCTCCACCGCCGTACTTACCTACCGATGAACGCCACACGGTGGGGCTGAATTCACAAGTATAATTATAAATAGGCGAGCCGCCAATAGTATTACTAACAGCTACAGTCTGACTAGTAGTAGTAGTGGTACGGACACGCAGTGGTGGGGCCTATTTCACGAGTATGCCGTTTCCTGTTGTGAATGAGTGTGCAAGTATGTGAATAAATGTGATTTGCGTGTGTTGTGACAGTTGAACTTACTGGCTGGTGACTAGAGTAACTGCGGCAGTATGCGGCCGTGCAGCCGTTCGCGGCAGGTACAACATACACGGTAATATACCGCTAAACACAGCACTGCACTGTTACACGCACACTACACATATACTAACACACTAGCAATCAACAAAAACCAACCGATAAAATGGGCACGATCTCTGACGAAAGTGAAATTTTCTCACCTAAATGACAACATATCGCATCCAAAAAAAAATTTTCGGTACTTCTTAGCATAACAGTTAAGAAACAATGGTCCAAGAAACTGGATTTTTTGTCGTTTTCTCGATGTTCATGGATTTTGAAAACATATCCTCACGTAAAATAGAACTTTCGCGAGCCGATGTGGGCCGCCATTTTGTTCGGAAAGTGGATGTTACCATGGAAAAAAATGTGAAAAACACGAGAAAGACATCAACAACACCGCCAGAATTGCGATCTTGTTTGCTGCCAATGCATGTGCGCCCGCTATTTTCACGTGCTTTCGCAATGGGAATTGGCGCTTACACAATGTCCGCGAGACATGTGAAGGCGTTCAGCTAAAGATCGCGGAGCACGCGTGTATTGCATAGGGATTGTACATCGTGCCGCAAGCAGAAATACTACGTCGCATATCACCTTTATCGGCGAAAATTGTGCCGGGTTTTGCCCTGGTAAATCATGAAAACTGCGTTGGTCAATGGTAAATTTCTTTCATGAAAACAACTGCGTTAATAAATAATCTTGTCTATGATATATGAAATGGTTGAAAATAATTTGCCTGATTTGTTTACAAGTTGGAAAAACCCTTAACAATGCTTAAACTGCCGTAAATGGGATATTTTACTCTAGTGATAAGTGACCGAATGCCTGTAGCTGACCGAATACTGGTGCTCTTCCCCTTATACTAGCTACGCCACGGCCTCACGGAGCGTTTGAGCCAGTTAAAGGACAAGTTCACCTTCATAAACATAAGGATTGAGAGAATGCAACAATATTAGTAGAACACATCAGTGAAAGTTTGAGGAAAATTGGACAATCGATGCAAAAGTTATGAATTTTTAAAATTTTTGTGTTGGAACCACTGGATGAGGAGACTACTACAGCTTGTGAGTCATATGCGTACAACAGTATAAAGAAAATGTAAAGAAAATTCAACATATTTTCACTTTTTTCGCATTATAAAAGAGCACTTGACTTGCCTCTTTCTAAAGGCAGGGGGAATAATATTACCCATAACATTTTGTCGGTAACGAGTCGGGGGAATGCCTTCTTTTTTTCAAAAAATGAAATTTTGTGAAATTCTCTTTATATTTTCCTTATATCAGTTCGGGAAACCCACTCACAAGGGGGGCCCCTCCTTATAAGTAACCCGTCCCCCTTATAAGTAACCCCGTCCCCCTTATAAGTAACCCCCGGGGCACTTCTTATAAGGAGTCTCCACGCTTTTTTGCAATGCAACGCGAAAATGAAAGGACTGCGGCAATTCGCTTGATTATGTCCATAAAGCTTCACAAGTTTCCTTGTTACGGAGACTTTCGTTCATTCAGGTGGCTAAGTCGCCATGTCTGCACTCAAGCATTGCCACGCCGCCGCGCCTGGCGACACTCACGCCAGTAATCGCTCGCATTTCAGCATTCGCATGGGTCGTTTGACATCGCATTTAAATCCATGATTTTAGATATGATGCCTCAAACCGATTTTGCTCAAATTTCGTGAGTAACTAGGAAACTTGTGAAGCTTTATGGACATAATCAAGCGAATTGCCGCAGTCCTTTCATTTTCGCGTTGCATTGCAAAAAAGCGTGGAGACTCCTTATAAGGGGTGCCCCGGGGGTTACTTATAAGGGGGACGGGGTTACTTATAAGGGGGACGGGTTACTTATAAGGAGGGGCCCCCCTTGGTGCTTGTGAGTGGGTTTCCCGAACTGATATTGTTGTACGCATGTGACATCTAAGTTATTCACACACTGCAGTAGTCTTCTCATCCAGCGGTTACTGCACAAAAACTTCAAAAATTCATAACTTTTGAACGGATTGTCCGATTTCCCTCAAACTTTCAATGATGTGTTCTACTAATATTGCTATATTCTCTCAATCCTTATGTTTATGAAGGTGGACTTGTCCTTTAAGACCGTGTGTGTACCACCTTGTACCCATAAAACCCATGGCTAGGGCCTACACGCGTCGGTTACTAACTTGGTCGCTCTCCACTGAACCGATTCCACAGGTCACAAAATACATCACAGCCCATTTCCGTAAGAACCAACACACACCATACACTCAACCGGTAATAATATCGTTTGTCATGTTATTAAAAAGCACACTAGAGGTCTAATTTGTTAATGATAGGGCATGCAGTTACACTTACGTGATGTGAGCAGTGCAGGCTGCCATTTTGGTGTCCTTCTGACAAAACTGAACTGATAGCGTAGAGGGGGCGCTCTTCAACATCTTCTGAACGGCTGCACTGTGTGTGCTGCAGCTGAGCTTGAATGTGAGCAGAGGATTCGAAAAGACCATGCCCGTCCGTTTTATAAAAGTCATCAAACATAAATCTCAGAATGGTCCTATAGTCGCTTAATTTTGTAATCACATGAGACTTTCAATACCATTTCGTGAAGTCTCTCATAAGTGTGTCTTATGAGCGAAAAGTCTCTTATACTCATTTATGAAATGCATTTTAATTATCTTTAAAAGTCTAATGTGGGGGAATATACCAGTACAAAATCCATTAACTTTTTATGACGTCTCTCAAAAGTGTGTCTTCAATTCATTGAGCGAAGACCTACATCTCTTATAAGACTTTATGAAACGGACCATGGGGCCTATTTCATAAAGATTGAGCATATTCGCTGCAATCAGTCGCAAACTGCATTCAGTGGCGGATCCAGAGGGGGACACACGTTACCGGACGCGCGCCACCCAAGCATGGCGCCACCTCTTCATTTGTTTTTTCAAAAGCACGTGAGCCCCGGCAATTTTGTTAGGGCGCCTCCCCTTTATGGTATTGCTGGATCCGCCCCTGGCATTTCATAAACAGCTATGCGAATGATCGCAAGTTAAATATAGCGCTCTTGAAATCGAGTGTAAGTGCCTTCATGAAACAGGCCTTTACTCTCAATCCTATCGAATAGTACACTCGATTCAAGGAGTTAAACACTCAATAAATCGAGCCTAAGATCAATCGCAACTCTTTATGAAACAGGCTAAAGGACGCGGTGATATAATTCGTGTACTGCTCGTCAGCTCAAAAATTAATAAGGCAGTCTGTAAATCTTTCACTGTGGAACTTGTGTTGGGCCTTCTATTAGGTCATATAACTTTCACCCTGGGACGACAATAAGTTTCAACCGAATTAGATTCAGTGGGAACCAAAATGTTCCACTCATCGGAGTTTGATTGCAGTAACCATGCAGAAGAAGATAGGGGCCTACATCATCAAGGCCTTCATTGGTTAGGTTCCTATTTGACGACAAAAAAAAAATATGTCTGACACCGGCAAAGAGTATGTATATTCCGGATCGACATCACAAAGAGAAAATCAATGTATAGGGCCTATCCATAACCCGTTTCACGAAATCCTTCAATTCCCATACACTATAAATACAAAAGACTCAATCCTTCAATTCCGGGTTCCCATGGGGAATGGGTTAAAAAACGGCATTGCAAACATGAAGTCACATATTAGTTAAAATCGAAGAAACTTTAACTTCTAGTATATAGGCTAGCATTGTCAGTTTTGCAATGGTTGGTGCACACTTCATGTGAGTCCTGCAGAAAACCACTCCATCAACAAACATCTATAGACGTCTGTTGGAAAAAAGCCAGCGGCCGCCAGTAAACAAACAAAAACAACAACAACAACAAGTTCAACAACAACAACAACAACAACTGCAACAATAACATAGTGACGGTAACAACAACGACAGCAACAAAAGGTCTTCACAATTTCATCCGCCAGTCCTCTATCGTTAAATCAGTGACCAAAAAAAAACCCCCAAAACCCAAAAACATACATTTTGGGGCTCACACATTTCTCCTCAAATCGATTGATAAAAATAACAAACTCAGACCCTGATAATGATCGATTACCTTAAAAAAAAGAGAGAGAGAAAAAAAGAGTGTGTGTGTTTGGGGGGGGGGGGGGGGGGCGCAATCCCCCTCCCACACTTCCGTTGCACCGGCCCTGCAGAACACCGACTGCTTATTGATATGCTGTTTTCGTTACCTGTATGCCATGCATGGAAGTTGGGGTGATATTTAGTATTTATATCATCACGTGATACCCAGCCAACATTTAGACGTTTTCTCGACGTTCTTGATACGTTTCAAGTTCGTTATTTGGACGTTTTGCCAATACGTTTTCAGAACGTCTTGTAGAAAGTTTTCGACCTATATAAAACGTTTCAAATGGACGTCCTCGTCTTTCAAACGTTTAAAAACCAATAAAAAAAAAACTTTCCGAATTTTTAAGGACCTGCAGAAAACCTTTTTGGACGTAAAAAAAAATAGACGTCAGTAAAACCTTTCGAGAATATCGAAAACGTTCTGTGGACGTTCTGCGGATGTCCAGAAAACCAGCTTTGAAAACCGTCTAGAACGTTCAAAAAAAACGTGTCAAGAATGTCTACAATGTCTTATGACCCGTTCCAGAACGCCAAAAAAACCTTTTAAGTAAGTCTACAATGTTTATTTTTTATTGGGCACCTGGAAAAAAAAGTATACTAGTAGTTATAAGATTAGTATACGCACATTTTGGGATTAATGTTTATACCATAATCCCAATCCTATATAATCCTATCCTAACCTGTTTCTATAATGTCCTACCATCTAAACTATACTACATCCTATTCCCAATTGCTGAATCTGTATCAGCAATTCTTTTGTATACCAGCAAAATGTTGTAATGCATGAAGACATGGTTACTAAAATCACACACACTTGATTAGGTCTATATATTAACATTCTGAATTATACCTCTTCATAACACAATTTGATATTGTGAATAACTGAACAATAACATATACACAATTTTTAACGCAGAAAGTTTGAACCCAGCATAAATCTATAGATTTCAATGTCTAGTTTTCAAATCTTACATTTTCTCATTTGAATATTCATAGTAGGCACTGTGATGAATATTCATGATAAAAAAAACCAATGACGAACACGTAGCGGACCAAATAAAAACGTTTGTGGACGTTTATAAAGGACGAAGACGTAGCAGACATAATGAAAACGTTTTGTATCGTCCATTGACGTTTTTAAAACGTTTCCAAAAAACCTGTGCTTTGCGGTTAATGCTAAGTCCCAACTTTGACGTTGTATGTACGTTTTAAAAACGTCCATTTTATACGAAGACGTACGGAACCTAAAAAAAAAAAGAAAAAAAGTTTAAGAAACGTTCTGAAAACGGTATTTGTTTGCTGGGTAGGCCCCTATACTGTATAGTGATCCACGTTTTGACAATATACATGCTTTCTATTTTTTTTCAACCTTCCGAAGTGTACATTGCACTTGGTGGGTATTTATACGAAATTGCATATACGTATATCTCAATGTATGGGGTACTCTATGATATCAGTACGTCTATGCATTCTTACACAAATGATAAACAATTGTTGTGTAATGTATGCTTTGTAAACTTGACAAAGTTGAGCATGCTTTTACGATCATATATATTTATATAAAAATAAATGAAATGAAATGCAAAAAAAAAATCTCATTTAATCTCATTTAATGAGATTCATTTAATCTCATTTAATTTTCAATTTTCAATCTGTTTGCTTTGATGTACAATTGTAAAGCGCCTTGAGCATTTAATCAAAGTGGAGAACGGCGCTATAGAAATTGTATGTATGTATTATTATTATTATTATTTAAATCATTCCATATAGGGCCTATTTATTCCTGCGCAGCGTATTGATTTCAATGCTTGAGTCATATGTACTATTCATTTTATGTAACAATATTTTCTGGCTTGCATGAGTATGAAGAGATGAGTAGTATTGTAGGAAGTTACTACCATTACAGTTACCATGGCAACAATGATCGAAGATTGCTTGCTGCGCTATTATGCATGCTCTTGTCAATGCCAACACAAGTGATGGCACGGTGAAATTGCAGTTAGGTTCTTTTGGGCATGTAGTCCCCACTATAAAGAAAGATCAAAACGTACCAGACTTTGCCAACAGTCTCCAGCACTGTTTTCTTTTCTTTCTTTTTTTTTTAAAATTTGTATCACTGTTATTCTTGTTACAGATTGTATGTCATGGTTCATCATTTTTCATTTACAGGACGAAGAGGCAAGACGCCAGTGAAAATTCCCCCTTTCCGGCGATCACGTGCAGCGATCATGCCAACCCAGTCGACCGGGGAAAATCCCCAGCCAATCGCAGTTCGTCGTGTTCTACACATGTATGCTAAGCATGTGTGACCCATCATTCTGCAGCTGCAGCTGCTGCCCTCCCGTCACACAACGCTGCAACGCGACGGTCGTCGTTATCTCTCCAAATTAGGCTCTTACGAAAATATATCACTTATACAGGCTATCGTGCATTATATTGCTCGTTAATGGTAAAGGCGGTAGCTTCCATACTCTTTGGTTAAAACTAGGCAGTAATCACTTAAAATACTACTAGTAGTTGTTAGTATATCACTACTGCTTTTCTTTGGTGTTTTTTAATAGAGAGTATTAAAACTGGTATTAAAGGGAGCAAAACTTGCTAGAACCTAATTCCGCAATTTTACTTCAATGCCGTGCTGCAGCGCACCGTCTACGCACGTCGCGCGTCAACGATTTCTCTACGGAAACCATAATCTCAGTCAACTTGCACAGAACACAGCTAGCTCATGAACCGTCGCGTTTCACCGGCCGGTCCGGAGGAATCATCATGTAAGCGTAGAGTCTTGGTAGGATACGGTGCGGTCAGTACGGGACGTGATAAACTGCTCTTTGCACTGCGGAAGTTTCTCCTTGTTGATTAATGATCGGTGAGTAGATATAATCTAAAATCTAGAAGTTCAGATCTAACGTAAGTCCTAAATGTACCATTAGATGCGCAGATCCAGCATTTCTGTTGAAATGCCAGCTTTTCCACAATTTCAGGCAAGTGTGGGATGAGAGCTCTCTAACAAGCTAACGCAGTTCGGGAAACCCACTCACAAGGGGGGCCCCTCCTTATAAGTAACCCGTCCCCCTTATAAGTAACCCCGTCCCCCTTATAAGTAACCCCCGGGGCACCCCTTATAAGGAGTCTCCACGCTTTTTTGCAATGCAACGCGAAAATGAAAGGACTGCGGTAATTCGCTTGATTATGTCCATAAAGCTTCACAAGTTTCCTAGTTACTCACGAAATTTGAGCAAAATCGGTTTGAGGCATCATATCTAAAATCATGGATTTAAATGCGATGTCAAACGACCCATGCGGATGCTGAAATGCGAGCGATTACTGGCGTGAGTGTCGCCAGGCGCGGCGGCGCGGCAATGCTTGAGTGCAGACGTGGCGACTGAGTACGTACTCAGTCGCCACGTCTGCACTCAAGCATTGCCGCGCCGGCGCCCCTGGCGACACTCACGCCAGTAATCGCTCGCATTTCAGCATTCGCATGGGTCGTTTGACATCGCATTTAAATCCATGATTTTAGATATGATGCCTCAAACCGATTTTGCTCAAATTTCGTGAGTAACTAGGAAACTTGTGAAGCTTTATGGACATAATCAAGCGAATTGCCGCAGTCCTTTCATTTTCGCGTTGCATTGCAAAAAAGCGTGGAGACTCCTTATAAGGGGTGCCCCGGGGGTTACTTATAAGGGGGACGGGGTTACTTATAAGGGGGACGGGTTACTTATAAGGAGGGGCCCCCCTTGTGAGTGGGTTTCCCGAACTGAACGTTACGCTTCAAAATGACACGA
Organism: Diadema antillarum; assembly: GCF_040938485.1. Lineage (NCBI taxonomy): Eukaryota > Metazoa > Echinodermata > Echinoidea > Diadematoida > Diadematidae > Diadema > Diadema antillarum. The sequence goes on along the minus strand of NW_027270909.1, from coordinate 1,611,059 downwards.
GAGTCAGTGGTCACTGCACTGTCTGTGCTGTGCATGTGCAGTGCATGCAGAAGCCTGTAGAGACAGTAGTGTAATGCCATTGGACATGGTGTGGTGTGTGACTGTGGTGAGATCGGCTATCCTGCTCCCTGCAACCCTCGACCCTGGCCCAGCCTGCATGGCTGCAGCTTTTCCACAATTTCAGGCAAGTGTGGGATGAGAGCTCTCTAACGTTACGCTTCAAAATGACACGAGAGTCAGTGGTCACTGCACTGTCTGTGCTGTGCAGTGCATGCAGAAGCCTGTAGAGTGTAGTGTGTGTAATGCCATGGGACATGGTGTGGTGTGTGACTGTCCTGTGGTGAGAGCTGCATGGCTGGCAGGCTGGCCTGGACTGGTGCAGTGTGCAGGCCAGTGCAGCTTGGTAGTTTGTAAAGTTTAAGTAAAAATCTCCAAATGAAGTTATTTACTGTAGACAGCTACTAGATACTCTAGCACTTTTAATATTTATCATTGTAACTTGGTGATAACATTGTCATTGACCTAACCCCGGGACGCTCCGTATACAGTTACACACTGTGGGAGCGTCCTGAGTCAATAGAGTGCTATATCGGTAAGCTTGAAAAACATACACAGTCTGTCACAGATTTTCGCACCTCCGTAAGTTTCGAATATCACGAGGAAAAAACGTACTTTTATAGTATACATAAGATTCTTATCTAATTAATACCCTTCGTTCACCTTGTTCTTGTTCACACTGGTCCAATGATCTTGAAAAAACGTTTTTTTCACGGCCATATACGGGTCCGTAGTCCTAGCTCCCCATCCCATTCACCATTTTCGAAATCAGTATGCAGTACACTGCGCACGTAAATATTCATGTGCTGGCGGAGTCGCAATGCGTTTAGCCTTCTGACAAGGCCTGCGCGCGCGCACCCACCCAGAAAGCAACGCAATATACAGCGAGAGGGTTTGCCAATAGTATGATAAGGCCTTGCCACAAAGCTACACGACTTGACGGCCAGCGCATGCGCACAAATCTCAAATCCATTGACTGTATAAGATGTAGTTCTCCCGAGTTCCTCTCGACCGAGTCGCATTTAACTCATCAAACCGAGCAGAAAGGGACTATTGCCAGAACCAAAAGTTGAACGCAGTCAGTCTTCAACATTACATCTTCACCTGTAAGTCTTCATATTGCAGAATTTTTGCGATTTCATATTGATTTTTAGGCGCTATACTTCGCCTGTCATGATCATGTCTGCTACAATGCGCAGCCCCAACACTGCGTGTTGGGGCTGGTCGCAGTTATCATTGACCCTGTTAAAGTGTCTGAACATTTTTTTTTTAATATCTTGGTTTTTTTACTGTATCAAGCTTGTTCCTCTTGCATTTGCAATTCTCCAAACGTGCAAGAGCGTTCAATCCCCCCAAACATGCCAAAAACGAGATTCTTTTTGCTTGTCGACAAAGAACAGACAGGTTGGTGATCCACCTGTGCGAAAGCAGTCAAGTGGTATGATGGGTTGTGTTTCCGGACACTTGAGTTCACGTGTGAAAACTTACCTATTTTACTTAGAATATGCACCCTTTACCTCAAAGACTTGATATAGACTCCTCATATACTTCTACTAGACAACATACTCTGAAAACGGCATGAGAATTAACCTGCTAAATCGTTTGATTTCCCCTTCAAAGTGACTCCATGTACAATGTACGTGTCTGGTCCCACAACGCTTGGTCATACATGTATGATGTATTCCCTTTCCATGGTCAAAACACTTTAAGTAAATTACATGTGCCATTGTCATACAGGGGTTGGACAATGAAAATATCTGTCAGTCAGGCGCGAGGTACTATGAGCCAATGATTACAATAGACGTCTAGATGTGCTGAACCGGATAGTCTCACAAAGTCATTCATTTCTGAATACACAAGAGGCACCTGAACGGGGTCAGTGAAAGTCATAATCTGCTGAGCTCAGCCTTGGTCGCTATGTAGAACAAAGCACACACTTAACTGGGAAAAAGGCAAATGCAATGTACATGTCTACTGTGATACACGCAGTTTTCATAGAGGTGTCTACCTGTAGAAAGAAAACAGATAATTGAGATACTGGTATTGATAGAAGAAACTCAAATCCCTCTACAACTGTATCAAAGCCATTTTCTTGGCAGCATGTGAAAACATAAATAAACATGAGTTTAGACCACAATAGCCCGACCAGATGCTGTGCGAAGCACAGCGTCAGACAAACGGGGCCTCGCCATCAAAGTGGGGAACCACAATACAACTACAAAACTTGTAACAATTTATACATTACTTTAGACCTTTGTACGTTACGTAAAGTGCATTCTTATATTACAAAAGGTACATAAGTACAAAGAGAGCCCTCACGATAAGTCCATTGAACAAAAAAATGGCACTTTTTAGCGCAATCCCCGACCATGGGGGTTCATCGTTGGAGAATTCAAAATGGCGCGTTGACCACTCAGCAAATTATGCGTGCGCGTGTGCCTGGCTGGAAGTGCAGCGATCTACTGTGTGCGTGCACTCTTTGGTAGCAGCACGGTCGACAGCGTGACCTTTAAAAGTGCATTCAGATCAGTGTGAACTCCCGATTTATCAGATGTACCGTTCGCACATGCTACATATAATCTTCTTTTTCGGTAAGTTGTGAAATGTGTACATATGTCAATATCGATAACATAGATATGTAGCGTCATTAATGAAGATTACATTTAATGAGTTTGAGGTGACAAAAAATGATGTCAAGTATCAAAACTCAAAGCGATTATAAAGCGATCGCTGAGCTCTCCTTGTGTTGTGGGCCGTTCCGGTACAGCCCTGTCGCTATACAGTGACTGGGCTGTGTATAGCTACTGTAAGACCACAAATACAGGCACTCTAACTCTTGTTGGAACCTGGTATGTTTACCAGGTTCCTGTATATCAGTGTATGAGTTATTGCCACAGGAACATGGTATACCTGGTACCTTCTGTGCCAGTTTCCTGTGAAGGAACAGGTTAATGTCTTACTCAAGCAGTTGCTGGATGACATTCTCTACGTATGTGCGAAACTTCCTACAGCTTTATTGTTTAGGATAGATGACAGCATTGTCCATGTGTAGAATCGACATTTTAGATTGTCGTGACTTCAGTTTATAGTCATCCAGGTTTAGGAAAACTATTGCTTGCAATGTAAATGCAATGGACTCCCATTATAACAAAATCCTCAGGACCAGCAGTTTTCTTTCATTATAAATTAAACAAAAAATCATTATAACCAAACAGATAAACGATAAAAACACATAGAACACATGATATTCGATCAAGTGACACAATTTGTTTTGAGGCTGCCATTGATTAATATTAACATCATGTATGATTATTTGCATACTCTGGCTTAGAATTCAATTTATCTAGGGACACTTTCCACGCTTTTGAAATAAACAAGTGTGTATAATTCATAATGTTGAGTGCTTTTATTCCTGTTTGTTTGGATGTGACAAATATAGTTATTTACTTGTATGTAATTTGTATTGTTTTACCATGTACACTGGTCATTGTATTCTTTGTGTACGTGGACCCCTTTCAAAATCAATCTTGTCCTGAAAGGGCTATCCACCCTGTGAATGGAAATAAATAAATAAAAAAGAGAGCAGATAATGTTTTGACCTGAATTGTTACTTCGTTGTAACTGGAATTTCATAGTACCCACATTCGTTATAACGGGAGTGCACTGTGTACTACAGCATGGCTATGATTTCTGTGAACAACAACAAGAAAAAAAATAATAAAAAAAGATAAAGATGCAGTCAACGAAATTTAAATTATCAAGTAATTCTGTTTGTGACTTTTGTTTGTTTTACGTTCAGTGCTGAAATCAGGTCCATAGTATCAACCACTTTCACATCAGGGTTTAAGTGTTGCAGGCATGACTTTTGCACACAAAACAGTGACAGAAACTGCGAATTCATACACAAATCCAGTAGGGAACACCGCTTACTGTAATAGTAAATCACCGCATGAAAATCAAGCTATATGTGAGAGGAACAAAAGCGCGAGAAACGCTTTCATTGTACAGTGGCATTTAATGATTTCTCGATCGGTTTTGGTAGGTTTGTGCGTTTCAGCAGAATTTGCAAAGTTGGCACACCGTCGACTGAGTCGGATGTGTCCGAACGTGGCACATAAAGAGTTAAAGAGTACTGTATGCATGATGTGATGATGATACAAGATTTTTCATGAGGTGAAAGATAGAGGCGCTCTATTTAGTGAGGTTGTACAGCGGCATTTAATGATTTATCGATCGGTTTGGGTAGGTTTGTGCGTTTCAGCAGAATTTGCAAAGTTTGCACGCCATCGACTGAGTCGGATGTCCGAACGTGGCACATAAAGAGTGCAAACTAGAAATACATGTTTATAATATTGAATTCTTTCCTACACTGTAATCAATTCGAGTATTTCATTTAAAATTTTACGGGAAATAAAGCTTGTAATTCAACGAAAGGTGAAATGCGTTCTTCGTCTCCGAACTTCGCCTTGCAACTAGAGCGGTGCAGAGCATGACATTGTAACGCTTTGAACCAAAACACGTGTTTGCATGTATTATGAAGAGTTGTCTCTCCTTTTCTAACACCTCCCTGGTATGAGTAAAGACCATATTTGTTCTATACAGCACCTCAGACTTCAAGGGATATGGTGCACCGATTCTTGAATACAATGTACTGTAGTACAAAATTTCATGAAAGGGAATCTATTGTTTTGTAGCTCAGTGCCAAATCATAGGCAAAAGTGAAAGGTTCAAATTGTTGACGGTGTAAATATGAGTGACTAATTATGCACAAGTTGTGACTGATTGAGTGCATGTTGCAAAGGTGTACATCCTGACATCAGGGGTGTGCAATGGTTCAAAAACTACATGTACATGAGTTATGATATAATCCTCATACAGAAATATACATGTAGGTGACAATAGCCATGCAATTTCCAAATTCCTCGCAACAAAAATTACATGGCTCAACAGCGACACTTGCTATGGTACTTTTAACTGCATGTTGCATGATAAGCAATTGAACAATTGGATAGCTAGAATCTTTTTAGGCACTGTATAACCCGCAAGCGTGTTGCTGTTTACATATGTGCCAAATTGCAGCCAAAGTACTGTTTGGGATATTCTTCCCTGGTACTTTGTGTCGTCTTGATTTGTTGTTCAAACTTTTTCTGCCAAGTACATGCATTCATTATCTTCTCTCTTTCTGATTTCCTGTTATAGGTTATGTGATTCCTCAGTGGACTACACAAATCTCAGCCTGACAGAGACTGATATTTTGAGGCGTGGACAATCTTCTTGACACGTCGTCACAGGGGTGTGGTGACTGATTTCAAGCACCCATGGATGCCATGCCTCTTCTATGATGGATATCATCATTTCTCGACTCCACCTGACCAGATGCAATTATAATCGGCAGGTGATCCTTGGAAGTGAACGGAAAAAGCACAAGGAGATGAGACTTGGGGATATTTGAGGGAGAAAACAAGCCAATGGGTTTATGTTTCATGAGCAAACATTAAATACCCATTCACTGTCATAACAAGCCAGAAATAACGTGACTTTACGCTAAAGAACTTTCCTATTAACCTGCTAGCAAACAGGTAAAATTATTATTTGTGTTCAGTGGCCTGAGCACTCGAAGTATCCTAGGACTACTGATACATGTGTGTGACATTACCATGGCAACAAATTGGAAACCATTTGTTTATGGTGGAACTGCTTCTGTTGTGGCAGAATGTGGTAAGTGAATGCAATCAATGTATTGTATGGTGTCAGGTTAGGGTTGTCAAACACAACACTGTGTGGCAAGAGATTGAAAGCGACACTCCTGCTAGCTGTTTTATGATGCAATCAATTTTATGGCAGAAATTCTTAAGCCATCATCAATTTAAAGTGTGGTGTGATAGCTTGAGAATGACAAGTAATAAGTCAATAAAGTTTTGCGTGCAATGTAGCATGTACGTAATTGGCGTTAAAGATGTATGGCACAACAGGCCAAAATTTACATTAGGAGATGAATTGGGAGATAGTGGACTGAATTCAGGAAAGCAAAGTGCAAAATAAAGTTTATATGAGAGCACTATAAACTCACCTATCAGACTAAAGACAAACACAAATGTTTTGTGTTTGTTATGCATGCAAAGTGCAATTTGATATTACAAATGTCCTTAGCTAAAGGCAATACATTGATTGGAGGAGTTCTTGTACGTGTATGTACAGTAAAAGTTCCATGTAGTTTCTGTTGAAGCAGTCATTTCTCAATAATGGAAAGGAAGAAGCAGTACTCCAATGTATTGTAAAAGCTATTATTTTTGTTTACAGATTTTAACGAATGAGGAGGTCACAGACATTTTTCCTAGACTTTGTTTTTGCGATTTAAAACTGGGCTATCGCACAAAGTGCAGTGAATTCCATGCCAGACCGTTCACTCTGCCATTTAACCCTAATCAGGCTGGGGGGGGGGGGGGGCGGAATCCGCCTCCCCCCCTCGACGTTTCGCGCAACATCTTCGCAGCGCGATAAGCTCCCGCCGCGATGTTTCATGGCTTTTTTCTTTCAAGTATCGCGCAACTTTTGAGACCAAAATTGTTGCGCCCGCGCGTACCGTTTTGACGCGACACCCGTTTGAAAAAAATTTGTCAACCCCAAAATTGCTCCAAAACGTGATTTTGTGTACAAATCCAATGCAAATTGTGTTTTTTCAATTAATTCACATAAAAATTCATATCTTGACTTAGAATGGACGATATTAATTTATTTTAGCATAATAAAGCTTCGAAAAATGTCTGTGACAAATTTTGGCCAAAAAACAAACAAAAACAAAAGGTCGAAAAACAACGAATTACATAAGAAATTCAAAAAACAATCAAATACATAAGAAATGAATTTCGATACAGATTTTTTTTTATCCTATGTCTCAGGAGAATGATACAAGAAACATTTTAAAAAGAAATTAGCTTAATTAGAGCATTAATAAGTGATTTAGAGCCCAAAACTGATTTTATGCATAAATTACAATAATTAATTAATATACAATATAAGAAAAAATTTTCGGAGAAAGCAACCATACATTTTGATAGTATACGTCGCGGGCGTCGCATGTGCCGATTTTCGGCTAGATCACGCGTTCCATAGGCGAGATCTGAAGGGGGGGGCGGAATCCCCCCCCCAGATATATATAGCATAGCCAAAAAAGCCCAGCCTGATTAGGGTTAATGTAATCTATACAATGTAGATCACGTGCCATGATTTCGTATATTACAATGTATTGCAAATTTTTTACCCAGTAGTGATTCACGAAATTCGCTACAATTATGATTCTGCTTTTACAGAATTACATTGTAATAGCAGCACTGGTTGCGTACAATGTCATTTACTCTAGTAGCCATGTGCTGAGAAAGAGGTATAAAGATAAATTATGTGAGGTAGGTCAAACTGGAAAACAGAGAATGGCCAAGTGGACATTTTAATCAAGAGTAGGTATAGGCATGTTCTTTCTTGTTTTTGATAGCGAGTCCTCTCATACTATCACGGTATGCAATATGAAATATTAAAAGAAAGCAAGAGATTAAAGCAGAGGGGTGAAAGTTGAGGTATGAGTTTTCTTCAGTTTGTCTCCCTCTTTAAATGAAATTTGTATGATCGCAACTGCTGATCTGTAATTTGACAAACATGTCTGGAAAAAAAGAAAGGAACCTGTGGGTATTTGTTCCAAGTTCCGTGTCACTGCCGACAACCAGGGATAGCCCGGTGGTAGTGTCGCTGTCTGGAAAGCAGTAGATGACAGGTTTGAATCTCATTGGTTTCTTTTTTCCGACATGTTTGTTAGATTATAGATCAGCAGTTGCAATCTTACAAATTTCATTTGAAGTTCAAGGAAACAAATTGAAGAAAGCTTACACCTCGATATGAAATATTGTCAGTAAATTCTGTGTGAGTTGTAATAGTATACAACTTACACCTGTAATCCTGCTGTATGAAAATGGAAAACAAACTGTATTTGGTACAACTGTATATTGTGGTGTATAATACCATCATGGCCAGAGTTTGTCTAGAGGTTTTTTTTTTGTTTCTTTTTGCCTTGAATCTTTCCTGCCTGTAGGCACCTTTCCTCTTGATCTGACTAAAACAAGACTTCAAGTGCAGGGACAGAGGCTAGAGGCAAACTTCCGAGACCTGAAGTATCGTGGCATGTTCCATGCTCTCAGAAGAATTGCCAAAGAAGAGGGGGTGCATGCTCTTTACTCAGGGTAAGTAATGCTTGTTTTGTTTGACTTGTTTTTACCCCTATATGCCTGTGCTTTGAGATACACTGTAAGTCTACGAGGCCAAAGCAGTCTGATGTGTGATTAATTCTGTCATCCATGTCAGAAATGTAAGATCTACAATTTGGAAGAATTGTGATACTCTCGGACCTTCACTGTAAAATGACAGTCATTATTATGACCTATTTCCATTCTTTGTGATTTGGCAGTTACATTTCATTGTGGAAGGGGCTATTGTTGATCAAATTTTACTTTGTCCACTTTCAGTGCAGTGTCAAGCCCTTTGATATCTTTCTTGATGAAACCTTCATACACTTAATATTTCTTTACATGAAATAACTGACCTCAGCAACATACAATTTGAACTAAAGAAGCTTCATGATTACTGTAACTTTGAGACATAAAATGGAGGGAAATGGAACCTTTTTTAAATGAGGTGCTTGTAACTGGATGGTTTTCAGCAATGCCGCATTCTCAGCACACTGGCGTACCTTTCACGCTCGACAACCACACGATGACACTTTGAAGAACTTCAAAGCAGACAGTGATGTACAATATGTACAAAGATGGTCATTTATTGTCTTGTAGGTGAAGTTCACAAGTCTTCCGGTGCGGTATAAGAGAGTGGGTTTCTCCCACTCAATGAGTGACCGATGAATACATGAATGCTCGAATCAACTACTGTACCTTCAAAGAACAAAATCTTTCTATTTATAATGATTCTGAGGGTGCAGCACATGGTGCTATGGAAAATTTTGTCTAGCACCACCTAGCAACACCTAGCAACAACATAATGAATATAATAGCATTTACATGCTCCACCCCTTAATAATTTAGGCGCACCTGGTAAACTAGGGACGGCGAGCGACGCGGTGCGACGCTTCTGTAAATTTCTTTCAATTTCCGACGTCAAAGGACACCCAGCGACGGTTAGCGACGGCGTACAATCACTAGTTTAGACTGCGTGTCGGCGGGCGCCGCCGAGCGTCGCAAAGCGTCGGCTAACTCCCAAGTATACTTGTGAAAGACGAGCCCTCACAAATGGACCGTTGCATGTACGAAAAGGAGCTTACCTGGTGGCCGTCTCGCTGCGTCCGCGAAATAAGCTCCTTCCCTCTACCCTCCCGATGCGTCCCGATGCGTCTCGAGGCGTCCCTCGTTGAATGGCGACTATTGTTTCGTAATGAATAGAAAACTAAAGTGCTACTACTAGTGCTAAGCGGAGAAGCCATCGGCAATCCAGGATTTGGGGCCAAGCACTGTTTTGACATGAAAATTACACTTACTGATACATGTGCAAAATAATTAATGTATTTTAGGTTACAGAAATGAATTGTGACATGATTCAACTCCTCAGCAATGCAATTGCGAACCAAATTCGGCAATTAGTATTAAGGAGGAAATGCCATAAATATACTATTGCTTGATGCTTAAAAAATCGTGAGTTTACCGTTTAATTCGCGCTACTCGCTCGCTAATCATACGAATCCCCGATACGCGTGCGTGTACGTAGTCCAGCGTCCGAGTATACTTGGGCACACAATCTGCGCCCTGGGCTTGAGATGAAATTTTATGAAGCACAGCTGTGACTTGTGAAAGCTAAAACATCAAATGCAAGTCCCCGCACCGTACGTAAATTTTCATTTAAACGCAAGGAAGTTCATTGCTAAAAGGAAGCGTGATTCCGTAGGCAAATATCGAACGCAACCTTCACTAATCAAATGGAATAGAAAGTGCTACATATTACTAGCAGATGAAGCGGAGAAGCCAGTGTTTGGGGCTACGCACTGTTTTGACCTGAAAATTACACTTACTGATTTTCTAGGTTACAGAAATGAATTCTAACATGATTCAGCTCCTCAGCAGTGCAGTTTCGAACCAAATTCGGCATTAAGTATGAAGGTAGAATTGCTGCCCGATGCTTACAAAAATCGCGAATTTACCGTTTCGCGCTACTCGTTCGCTACAACTCCCGATATCGTTCCGAAAATCCCCGATACGCATAAAGTATTACTGTATGTGTTACTAAGTATACTTATAGCGTGTGGTATAGTGCACATAATCTAAGCACTGAAGCTTGGGAAATTTCAGTAGTTGTGAGAGGTAAAGGCAAAGCATCAACACATGCAAGTTCCCGCCCGAGAGCGACAAGCAAGTTCATTGCTAAGCGGACGCTCGATTTCGTAGGGAAAATATCGAACGCAACCTTGACTAATCCAATGCCAATTTGCGTTTGTTTCTAATTCAACGCAAAGTTTCAGGCAAAACTGTATTACTTATTTGCAGTTGCAAGTCAAATCTCTCACAGGGCCAGCGAGCCCTGGTCCCAACAACTTTTGTTACTGTCATTTTAAGGCACGACGGACATCCACTCGTTGGTATTCCAGAATGCGTTCGGAATACACTTTGTACCTTTTATCTCAGTGGCATGCACTCGAGAATGCGCGCATTCTATACTCAGTACCCATTCCGGCCGTCGCCTGGGAATGCTCAGCTTACAACAGGGCCTAGAAATAAGCCGGGCATTCCAGAATGAAACTGAGAATGCATCAACAATAAGGGTGACTTTGTCTAATCTCTCTATTGTCTGATAAAACCTAACGGTAACACTACCAACAGGATTAATTTGCCAGGGTTCACAGCCTTTGTCTTCTAGAACGCATTCGATCAGCCCCACGCTTTCACCAATGAGGTGCATTAAGTATACGTACAGCCGCTAAGTACTAGCTCACCGTTTTGCTTCCTTCGCTAGCTCTCAACGATCGAACATGTGGCTGGATCTCTAGCTGGCCTGGTATTGGGAAGGTACCAAGGTAGTCTTTATACAGGCATGCTAGATTTCGAATTTTCTATCAAAGGACATTTAATTCAGTTTTCGCCTAGAAGGAATAAATCAATCCTTTTGCATGGCTACGTGAACATTTATGATACCAGGGAGGTGAGGTCTGTTCGCTATATGCTTTTTTTTAGGCGAAAAGAAAGACAAAACAGTATCATATGACGTTTACAGGAACTCAAAAGGGGCTTTTACTCAAGACTAGTGCTAGAGACATGTCCCTGGCTCACTCCCACTCCCAGGCCAGACTGTCTAATTGATATCTACACGTGGTTTACAACACGGGTGGGGTGTGAAGGAATGCATACGCGCATTCCTTTGCTGGCAGGCAACACTAACTTATTGATTGATCCACTCTGCTTTCATGGAAATTTCCACAAGCTTTGCCTGGCTGGGGCATAGGTATCATTCCCATTTATTCAGCTAGCACATGTTCCTTTGTTTGTTTGTTTTAGTTTTAGTTTTGTTTTGTTTTTGTTTTTGTATTGTACCGAACTTCTTCTTTGTCGGGTGGGCTGGGGAGAGGAAAGATCAAAGTGAGCTGAGAGGGAATGAGACAGGGAGAGGGGAATCAAAAGGAGGAATCGTCTGCTGAGCATGTTGTCTCCTATACTTTTTTACAGTTCCATTATTATTGTCATCAAATGCCGATCATGTGAAATTAACCGGATTTGGATCAAACAGAATTGAACTGATATGAATAATAATATGAAAATCAGTGCTGTTGCTACAATACAAACGCATTCTACGTCACTACGAATGATTACAAGTTACTTATCTTATACTGCAGGACCTATAATGCATTACAAAGCGTTTTTAAAGTGACAGGGCTGTTATGAAATTACAGACCAGCGTGGCTAACGAGCTACCCTCACAACCATGAAGCAAACGGGCAAATTACAGATAGGAAAATTATTCGACATGTATTCTAGCATGTTCCGGAGCTGCATGTTATTGCTATTTACTTTCGAACGTAAAAGCAAACATGTGACATTTATTTTATCATCGTACGGAGTTGAATATTTTAATTTCCGAAAGTTAAAGGAAATATTCCACATTTATTTTAGCATCTTCCGGGGCCGAATGTTATTGCTATTTACTTTCGAACATAAAAGCAAACATCCGGCATTTATTTTACCATCGTCCGGAGTGGAATATCATTATTATTCATTTCCCAACGTCAAAGCAAACGTGCGATATTTATTTCAGCATCTTCCACAGCCGAATGATATCCTTATTCATTTCCCAACGCAAAATCAAATACTCGACATTAATTTTAGCACCGTACGGAGCTGAATCTTACCGTTATTCATTTCCAAAAGTATAAGAAAACATCCGACATTCATTTTAGTATCATACAAAGTCAAATATTACCGTTATTCATTTCCAAAAGTATAAGAAAACATCCGACATTCATTTTAGTATCATACAAAGTCAAATATTACCGTTATTCATATCCCAAAGTTAAAAACAAATATCCGACATCTATTTTAGCATCTTTCGGCGGTAAATGTTATTGCTACAGATTCGAACATAAAAGCAAACATCAGACATTTATTTCATCGTCGTACGGAGTTGAATTTTATTGTTATTCATTTCCGAACGTCAAAGGGATCATTCGACATTTATTTTAGCATCTTCCGGAGCTGACTGTTATTGCTATTTACTTTCGAACGTAAAAGCAAACATGCGACATTTATTTCAGCATCTACCAGAGCCGAATGTTATCTTTATTAATTTCCGAACGCAAAATCAGATATCTGACATAAATTTTAGCACCTTAGGAAGCTAAATCTTACTGTAGTCATTTCCAAAAGTATAAGCAAACACCCGATATTAATTTTAGTATCATAAAGTCGAATATTACCGTTATTCATTTCTCGAAAATAAAAACAAATATCCGACATTTATTTTAGCATCTTATGGAGTCGATTGTTAGCGCTGTTCATTTCCAAAAGTACACTGCAAAAAGTCCGGTGTTAAATAGTGAACACCGAGCTGGTGTTAAATTTTCGGTGCTCATTTATGGTGTTAAATTAACACCTCCGGGTGTCATTTCCAAATTTTAAACTGTTTTTTTGAAGAGTTTCTTAGTAACTGCACTTCTTGTTGATTTTTAATTAAAACAAGACGATCAAGAATTTTACATTAAAATACTAGATTTTTGAAAAAATGTGAAAATAAATTTACACCAAAGTAACACCAGCTGGTGTGGTCTCTTATTGAAGCTGGACGGGTGTTAAACCATTGATATTAACACCAACAAATATCAAATCAACACCATGTGGTGTCATTTTTGAATTAACACCAGTACAGTGTCAAAATAACATCAGGTACAGTGTCAAATTAACACCACGAAGTGTCAGGTGAATACTTTTCAACACCATCACAGTGCATTTTCAACACCTGTGGGTGTGGTCCTTTATTGAAGTTTGATCGGTGTTAGATTTAACACCCGTGGTGTTAAATCTAACACCGATGTTTTTACAGTGTATAAAGGCAAACATCCGACTTTTCTTGTTGGCCCGATCGGTCCACCAAAATCTTCATATATGAAATTTTGGTGCCCGACGTGCGTTTTTTGATGGCCCCGGGCCACCGCTAGTTTCGAGACCTGACGGTATACCTGGTAGGTACCTCCTAGCAACAGGGTTGGCGTCTCAATCTGGCAAGAAAAAATACGAATGTATATCGAACTGCGGTACGAAACGCAACTTTAGGCGACGAGTATTATATCGTAAAAAAAACAAACTAACCAACATACCAGTACAGAAAATCGAACAAAAACAAAATCTCTGTGTTAGAAATCAGTTTCCAGACACACTTTTACTCATTTTTTTTTTTTCACACTGAAACACAACGTGTATAATATGGCGCGACTTTTCGTTCTCACAACGCAACAGGGCGGCGTGTGATGTTCTTTTGAAGGTCAAAGACAATATTATTATAGAGGTGCACGAGGCCGCTATCATTCTTCGTGAATGAATGGTTTCAGTAACGCGTCTGCATTGTCGGACGCATTCCGGACGCCTTGAATAGAGGATTTTATAATCCCCATTCTTAGTCCATGGGCCAGGCCAGATATTGGTACCATCTGAGGTGGCAAAACCTTTTTGGTGTCATTTTGTTTGTCGGGCATAGATATGCTTATCAAGCTATGATAGCATTTCCAAATGAGTAGCTTAGTCATAGTAAATGAATTTTTAACCAATTTGGTCTCGTATTTATATCCCTTTACTTCTGAATCGAAACTAACCGCCATACAAAGAAGAGCACTGTCTTCTGTATGTTCCATAGAGCTGTAAAATGCAGCTCTATGGTATGTTCACAGGTGTTCTGTTGTAAACGCGGTGCGCTTAGTCTTTATTCAAGGCAGCGAAGGGAATATCCAAAGGTTATGATGTCCACAGCGCTTAGTCTTTATTCTAGACGGTGAAGGGAATATCCAAAGCGTATGATACAGTGTATATCCTTTTATCTAAAAACAACAACAACAACAACAACAAAAGCAATTCCTAGTGAATTTTACCGTATTTTTCAATCATTTATCATTTTCCGGTGAAAACGCTACGGTGAAAACGCTGATACCACGCCAATGTCGCTTTATTTCCCTCCAACAATATAAGATAATGCAAAAACAATGTAACGGTACACTACGATACATTATAATGAATGATATTGTAAATGAACAGAGTGATTTTTGTTTAAAACTGATGTATTTGTTGATAGGATAGTATAAAAACAGTATGGATAATCCCTTTTATGAGGAACTTTAGATATGATAACGGTACATTGGTCTAGATAAAGAACTAAGCGCACCGCGTGACAGCTGTGGACATCATAACCCTCTGGATATTCCCTTCGCTGCCTTGAATAAAGACTAAGCGCACCGCGTTTACAACAGAACACCTGTGGACATACAGTAGCCAGTGCTCTTCTTTGTATAGCGGTTTAGTTTCGATTCAGAAGTATAGGGATATAAATACGAGACCAAATTGGTTAAAAATTCATTTATTATGACTAAGCTACTCATTTGGAAATGCTATCATAGCTTGATAAGCATATCTATGCCCGACAAACAAACTGACACCAAAAAGGTTGTGCCACCTCAGATGGTACCAACAACCCATTTTTCGGGTCTTGGCCCATGGACTATCTCGGAATACGACGGAATGCCTCTATTCACAAGGCTGAGGGAAGTAACAATAGGGCATTCTCAGTGCAGGCAGAATGCGTGGACCGGGAATAAAGTAGAGAATGCCTGCATGCCGGACGCATTCTGGATGTCCGTCGCCACAGCATACAATTCATCACATTTTATTTTGCTTTCTGCTTGAATGTGCGTCATCATGCGTCCCGAGGAGTCCCTCTCTCAATGGCGACTGCTGTTTTTTAATGAATAGAAAGCGCTACACTGTACTGGCAAACAAAGAAGAGAAGATTAATCATTATCTTACAATGTCTTAATGAAGCGTAAAGTTACTCTAAACACTACGGATTTGGAAGTAAAACGTGATTCGTTTTCTTCTCTTAAAATGCGTTCTTTGAGACCTTCAGCAAATTGTGATAGTCCCTTATGTGCTACTAAGTAGGTTATAGCTCGTTATTCCGAAGGTTCGTTATTCCCGAATTTCATTTTCGGATTAACGAATCTCCGGAATAACGCCACGTTCGGATTAACGAACCTCTAGATATAGGGAATTTGCGTATTTCGGATCAACGAACCTTCGGAATAACGAACCTTCAGAATAGCGAACCTTCTGAATTTTGAATTGATTTGATTTGATTTATTTCATTCTCATTTTCATTTTTTTCTTTCATTCCACAAAACATAACACAAAGTAAATCTCAAATTCAATCATAAGCATAGTATACATTACAAAGTATAACAATCAATGGTAATCAACAAACTTGCAAAGATATGCACACATACTGGAATTACAAAGTTATGTTTGAAGGATTAAAAAAAATGAGAACTGAGGGGTCCACTAAAAAGCATTGCTTGTAGATTGTGGACCACTCTAAAATATCTTCAAAAATACTTATTATAATTACAAGTACATGTACATAATACAGAAAATAAGACAAAATGAAACAAAGAACAGAGGCACAACAACATGACATGACTAAACTGAGGGGGATACGATTGAAAGGAATACCCTTAGCAAAAAACACATTTAAGGGAAGAAGGGAAAGAAAGAGATAAAGAGAGTGCCTACACGCTGGACAGAGAAAAGGAAAAGGGGATTGTGGAAGTATTTCGGACAGCTGGTGACTGCACGCAGCTGTGGAAAAGTTAAGGATATAAGGGGGGGGGGGGGTCGACCGCATACAATCCGTTCGTGTTTTTCCCCTTATTTTTTTCGTTTGCTGGTAATGAACATTTAGTTTTAACTTAACGAAGGTGAGGTGTATGTATTTTTCCCATCATTCATGGGAAGAGAAGAAGAGTGAAAGAGGGAGAAATGAAATCAGACGGAGGACAAGTAGCTCAACAAGCTGTCTTTTACACCAGCATCAGTAATATCATTACCATCACTCAGATCATTTGGCCCTTTTCGTATCAAAATTAAGGAACACGACCACCATCATCACTCGAGATAACACCTAAGCAAACTAATCACAAAGTACCAACAACCTCTCAGACAACAACACAAACACTACAAAATATCACGCAGCACACCGAAGAGGCTGGGATCGAAGTTCCTTCGAAATATGCAGTACTACAGCAAATTGGAGAAATCGCCGTTACGAAAATGCATGTGCAGTAACCGAGGCGGGTGCTGTTCGTTATTCCGAAGGTTCGCTATTCCGAAGGCTCGTTATTCCGAAGGGTCGTTAATCAGACGCAAACACGCAAATTCCCTATACCTAGAGGTTCGTTAATCCGAAAATGAAAAAGGTTCGTTAATCCGAAAGTTTGTGGCGTTATTCCGAAGGTTCGTTACTCCGAAGATTGGTTAATCCGAATCTGAATTTCGGAACAATGAACCTTCGGAATAACGAATCTTAGGAATAAAGAGCCTTCGGAATAACGAACCTTCGGAATAACGAGCTGTAACCAGAGAGACACCTGAAAGAATTTTTACATACCGGTACTTCGAAACAAAGGGAACGAATAAAGTGACATTAAACGAAAGAAATCGTACCAAACGAGGTATGAGAGACAGCGGAAATAAAACAATAAGTAAAGGCCCTCGCCGAAGTTTGCAGCACCGAACACCACGCGAAAATTATACAAAGTCAACACGTGGCAACTCGCTATGACGAGATCTTGAGACAGACATATTTTGTTCTTTGTAATCTTTATCAGTACACAATAAACAATACAAAACAGAAAATGAATTCGTTGGACAGGAGAAATTAGTTTGTTATATCGGGTATTATTTTGTTACATCAGGATCTCCTATGCCTAATCGAGTTTCCACGTTACACTGGAAACAAAGTTCGAACGCTTTTTCACATGCACAAAATACATGCAAGAACAATTATCGCAGGAGCAAATGTGTCATCATCCAGTTCATTCCCAAAAATGATTTTTTTTTTTTCAGTCACAAAATTGTCCCGAAACGGGAGAGTGCCACAGAACTTCTTATAGAGTTCTGTGGAGAGTGCCCGTCACCTTCTTCTGAGGGAATTGCTAGTAAGCCTGACCAGACGCAGTGCAATTCTATGCAGCGACAAGGGCTGGGTAGTTAGTGAATGAGTTGCCTCCTAATCCGTCTTTTGTTCGCACGAGGCGTGGCGTGGACATTTTGTTTTGAAATCGGCAAGCCGTAATTGTCTCTGATCAAAGTTACTCTGTACAATGTACTTGAAAGTCTGTGGTGTAGGCGGTCACTGAGACACCTTCCTTGCAAGACACAGTACGATGCGTGAAAAAAAAGACAGATTAGTGCTTGTTCATTAATTTTCTACGCCACCACGCCAATGTGCTGAATACGCATTGTATCACGTTATGTGCACCATCTTGTTGATGAACCCTATGAATTTGTTTATCAAATCGTTGCTGACCGTAAAAGAGAGGTGGAAATTATAAGTCACGAACTGCCAGCCGCATGACAGAAATGTACCAAGCAAGCAAACAAGCAAGCACCAGTGAATGCCGTTTACAAACGCAAAAACTTGAACTGTTAATAGCAAAATCGACTGAAATCGTGTTTAGACTAAGTAAGAAGCTATCGGGCCTACTCGTCCATTAATATTGCAGAGATCAGTTACATGATTTCTAACAGAAAGAAAACTCGCCTTTTAAAATGCAAGGTAAAACTCGCTCCACATCACAATAGGGCAACGAGTAAGTTCAGATTGTCTTTATTCACTTACTGTTGTCATATCACTACCCTGATTCAATTTTGGCTAGTCCGCAAAAAATTGACTAAGCAAACATTACGGCATACAATGTATTAGTATGCCTTAGTAATAGTATCGTCCAGCTTGTGTACCAGCAGCACGATTATAAAGATTCTCGAGTACTACGTATAATATACTGAGCTACTGTACGCGATGTACACTGTACGTGTTTGTTGATTTACAGATCAGCAGTTGCGATCTTAACAAATTTAATTTGTAGAGGGAGACAAAGTGAAAAAACTCGCATCTGAACCTTCACCCCTCTGAATAATATCTTTCTTTCAATGCAAAATGTTTTGGGTATATTCAGTTATTGTTTACTATAAAACATAGTCATGTGTTATTTACAGGCTTTTTCATGTTACAACAAAGTGTATTTATTGGATTCTATACATCTTAACTATTCCAGTTTCTTTCCCCCTGACTGATATCACAAAGTCTGCCATAACGATGTTCGCTAAACAGTTTACGTTCCATACGAAGAAATCATGTCTTTTAAACGAGGAAAAAACAAAAACAAAACAAAAAACAAAAACGAACGAATGTTGATAGCCAAATAACTTCACAGTTCGTAGGTGAAGTTCCTTCAAATTTTCCAAAGTAATACGTACTTTTGAGCGTGAAATTGTCAGGATTTTGCTGTCTAACCGGGTAGTGGCTGCATCACATACTCGTAGTGAATTTGTGTGGGCATACGAGGCCTTTCGTATGTGTGAGTAACCAATCCCTTCCTGTACAATTTGTAGTTCAGTAAACATTTAGAATACTCAATTAAGTACACAATAATAAACTGTTCGATATTTCTACTAACGGTCAAAAGAAAGACTAATTAGAATCATGATCTTTGCGATGACAACTCATGAGCTAGTTCTTCGATCGATATTTCCAGGCTATTGACACGCGGTTTATTCCAGTGCGCGCATTCTTTCGTCTGGCACCTTGGGTCTGGCACCTGGTTTTGTGGAAATTTTCCACAAGGAGGGGAGAAGGGTGGGGTGTCAAGTTTCTCGTAAATGCCAGAGAGTGCCTACACAATCTCTTTGCTTCAGTTACTGTTGTGTTTTTCCCCTTTGCTGGTAATGAACTTCTAGATTTAACTTTACGAAGGTTGCGAGCACGTGGTTCTTTTTGTTGTGAGGTGTATGTATTTTTTTTTTTTTTGCATCATTCATGGGCCGGAAGGGAAAGAAGTACTCTAGTATGTTCTGCAAGCTGTCTTTTACACTCGCATTAGTATAACTTATCATCACCATCACTCAGATCACTCACCCTTTTTCTATAAACATTCAGAAGCATGACCCACATCATCATCAAAGATTATTCCTCCCGTCTATATTTCTTTTCTGAATTATCCCCCACTACTCGCTTTAATGATTAACAAAAATCGTAACTGTTCGTTACTTTGAAAGTTTGCAATTTCCGAAGTCTCGTTATTCGAAAAAAAAAATAAAAGCAACAACAAAACTGTGTTGCTGATTTGAAGATTCGTCAATTCAAAAACGAAGGAAGGTTTGGTTTTCTAAATGCTGTTAATCCGAAAACAAAACAAATTTTTGACCACATTATTCGTTTTCAGATTAACGAACCGTATTTCCCATTTTCAGATTAACGAACCTTCGGAATGTCACAAAATGTTCGGATTAACAAACCCTAGTACACTTTCAGATTACTATAGTAACAAACATGGAATTTGCGATTTTCGGATACGGAAGAACGAACCATCGGAATATAAGTACACCTAGTATCATCTCATATACCTGACTCTTTTTGGAATAATAACCACCACGCAAAGAAATTAACAATGTCAAACTGAGAAACTGATTTCTTGCCTCAAAATTTTCCCTGATGCCGTCTATATATTTCTTTTCTGAATTACCCTTCCCCCTCCACTGCTCGACTGAAAAACAAACAACAAAACAAAACATAAAGTTACAGTTCGTTACTTAAAGTTCGTTATTCCGAAGGCTAAGATTCGGAGGAACGAACCAACGGAATAAGTACGTGACTCTTTCCAGAATACAAACATCACGCAAAAAAAAAAATTAACGATATCAAACTGAGAATTTCACTTACTTGTATTCCTTGCCTCAAGATTTTCACTCCCTTCTATATTTATTTTCTGAATTACCCCCCCCCCCATCCCCTAATCGACTGAAAAAAAAAAAAATAAACGTAGTTACAGTCATTCCGAAGGCTCGTAAATTCCAAATTGACGAACAAGGGGGAAAAAAAGTTTCGTTCTTTGAAGAATCGTCGACTCGAAAACAAAACGGGGGTCGATATTAAATCGTTGTTAAACTCAAAAGATAAATGAGTAAATAAACAAATAGATAGATACATTTGTAGATAGATACATACATACATACATAATAAATAAATAAATAAATTTTCGTGCCGGATTAAGAGTGTTCAGACTAAGGCGCCTTCTAAATAATCCCACACACTAGTTACTTAAAAGTTGATGCCTATTTAGGTGGTCAAAACTTACGTTTGAAATGAGAAAGTGGGAGCATTTGCAGACATTTAAAACATCCGACATAACGTTTTAGCACAATAAAGAGCCGAAAGTTACCGTTATTCATTTCCGATTATAAGAGCAATCATGCAACATTTACTAGTATTTTAGCACCTTACGGAGCCGAATGTTACCGTTAATCATTTTCAAATGTAAAAGCAAACTACCGACATTCATTTTAGCATCTTAGGGAACTGAATGTTATCCTTATTCATTTCCGAACGTGAAAGCAAACATCCGCTATCTATTTTAGCATCTAACTGAGCCGATTGATACAGTTAATCATTTCCAAATGTAAAAGCAACAATCTCTTATTATTTTAGCATCGTACGGAGCAGAATATTACTGATATTCATTTCAAAATTTAAAAGCAAACATCCGACATTTATTTCATTATCATACGGAGCCGAATGTTATATGCTGCTGTCCACTTCCGAAAGTGAAATGAATCATCTGACAATATTATTTTAGCATCGTACGGAGCCGAAAAGTAGGGCCTACTGTTGTTCATTTTTAACGTCAAGGCAGATATCAGACATTTACTTTCCCATCAAACGCAGCTGAATGTTACTGTTATTCATTTCGAGATGTAAAAGCAAATATCCAACATTTATTTTAGCATCGTATGGAGCAGAATGTTACTTCTATTCACTTCCGAACGTAAAAGCAATTATCTGACATTTATTTCAGCATCTTCCGGAGCCGAATGTCATCGCTATTTACTTTCGAAAGTATAAGCAAACATCCGACATACATTTGATCATAGTACGGAATTGAATATTATTGTTATTCATTTCCGAACGTCAAAGGGATCATTCGACATTTATTTTAGCATCTTCCGGAGCTGAATGTTATTGATATTTGTTTTCGAACATTAAAGCAAACATCCGGCATTTATTTCACCATCACACGGCGTTGAATATTATTGGTATTCATTTCCAAACGTCAAAGGGATCATTCAACATTTACTTTAGCATCTTCCAGAGCTGAATGTTATCGCTAATTTACTTTCGAACGTTAAATTAAACATCCAGCATTTATAGCATCTTCCGGAGCTGAATGTTATTGCTATTTACTTTCAAACATAAAAGCAAACATCAGACAGTTATTTCATCATCGTATACGGAGTTGAATATAATTGTTATTCATTTCCGAACGTCAAAGCAAACATCAAACATCAATTTTAATGAATCAATGTTACTGTTATTCATTTCGAAATTTAAAAAGCAGACATCCGACAATTATTTTAGCATCGTATGGAGCAGAATATTACTGCTATTCGCTTCCGAACGTACAAGCAATCATGTGATAGTTATTTTAGCATCTTCTGGAGCCAAATGTTGCTATTTACTTTCGAAAGTAAAAGCAAACATGCGGCGCTTATTTATTATCATCGTACGGAGTTGAATATTATTGTTAATCATTTCCGAAAGTCAAAGCAAACATTCGACATTTATTTCAGCATCTTCCGGAGCCAAATTTTATCCTTATGCATTTCCGATCGCAAAATCAAATATCTGACATCAATTTTAGCACCGTATGGAGCTGAATCTTACCGTTATTCATTTCCTAAAGTATAAACAAACATCCGACATTTATTTTAGTATCATACGAAATTACCATTATTCATTTCCAAAATTAAAATGAAACACCTGACATTAATTTCAGCATCTTGCGGAGCCGATTGTTGCCGCTGTTCATTTCCAAAAGTAAAGGCAAACATTCTGACTTTTTCCTACGGGAGAAATAGGACGACTTCGTAATACACTGTATTTAGTTCTTGAGTCACTTGACAGATAAAAAAAGATCTCACCTCATGCATGCAAAATTTTACATGTATGGAGCTGCCTAATTAAGGCATACATTCGCGTATGAGTGTAGACCTACATGTGTTTTCATAAACCCTCTTCGATCGCTACTTTCAAAGTGTTCCCCGTTCAGTGAGATCACACCCCATAATTACGTTTTCTTTTCAACATCTTATAGCCAAACGAAACGCAAATCAACTCATAACCAATGTTGAGACAAAGGAAAGCGTCGGAACACGTCGCTCATCGTCAGGCTATCACGAGCATCATTTGTAATCTGGAGAGGTGCGTCTGGACACGTCGCTCGCTATTCAATTTGAGCACTGGCTGTGACCATTCAGAAATCTCGCTACATCTCAAGCGCCATGTCCCGAAACGTCGGCACTATTAAAACGAACACTTGCGTGAGCGGAGGTCACGCAACATAGAAATAATCAACAGCTTTTTTCGAGGGTGTCGGCAAGTGTCAGCAAGCGTCGGCAAGCGTCGCGGTATCATCAAAATGATGGCGCGTACTGCTTTGACCGACGCTTAGCGACGGAGTAAAAACATACTGCGACGCACTTCATTGTTCTCGCAATATGTCCCCGTCGCTGAGTGTCGCTCTCCGTCGCTCGCAGTCCCTACTTTACCAGGTGCGCCTAAGTATAGCACATCAGAACATGTTCTAGTCAATCTTAAAAGTCATTCGTAACTTTAAGAACAGCTTCATGAAACACCCCCTGATTGCTGGAATATTCATATTTCCCATGTCTGTGCAGAGAGTCTGATGCTAAAAGTGAATAGTATTTCCACTTGATAATGATATCCCATGAACACATTGATCATTGCATAAAAACCACAAAATTAGGTTGAAAATTTCTTTCAAAATGGAGACACACATTTGATGCTGTTTGCCTGCTTCTGGTTGTCTCTGTGTTTTGATGCCCTTCAGTAGCCATGTCTGTCCCTAGTCTCTTTTCCTAGTAGATCTCACTGTTTAAACATTAAAATGTCTCTAGGTGTGAGATGGAAGGGGGTGGTGGAAAGAAAACATTCCCATCCCTAGTCTGGGGCTCCCTCAGAGGGTGGAGACGTTTGGCAGGCAGCTGAAAACAAACTCTACTCCTACAGGCAAACAGGATGGCGTAATAAATAGCTTTGTCTACTCCGTCATAGCTGCAGTTATTTCTGAGACTCTTTGTGATATAACAGTCAGACAAGTAGCAGATAGATGGATAGATAGATAGATGGATAGATTGGCAGACAGACAGACAGATAGCTTTTGGTAGATAGAGAGATAGATAGACAGAAAAACATATAGACAGATAATATTGAAAAATAGATAATGTAGATCTATAGACAGATTTTAAGCAGATAGACAAATAATATGGATAGATAATGTAGATCTATAGACAGATTATAAGCAGGTAGACAAATAATATGGATAGATAATGTAGATCTGTAGACAGATTATATAAGCAGATAGACAAATAATATGGATAGATAATGTAGATCTATAGACAGATTATAAGCAGATAGACAAATAATATGGATAGATAATGTAGATCTATAGACAGATTATAAGCAGATAGACAAATAATATGGATAGATAATGTAGATCTGTAGACAGATTATAAGCAGATAGACAAATGATATGGATAGATAATGTAGATCTATAGACAGATTATAAGCAGATAGACAAATAATATGGATAGATAATGTAGATCTGTAGACAGATTATAAGCAGATAGACAAATGATATGGATAGATAATGTAGATCTATAGACAGATTATAAGCAGATAGACAAATGATATGGATAAATAATGTAGATCTATAGACAGATTATAAGCAGATAGACAAATAATATGGATAGATAATGTAGATCTATAGACAGATTATAAGCAGATAGACAAATAATATGGATAGATAATGTAGATCTGTAGACAGATTATAAGCAGATAGACAAATGATATGGATAGATAATGTAGATCTATAGACAGATTATAAGCAGATAGACAAATGATATGGATAAATAATGTAGATCTATAGACAGATTATAAGCAGATAGACAAATAATATGGATAGATAATGTAGATCTATAGACAGATTATAAGCAGATAGACAAATAATATGGATAGATAATGTAGATCTATAGACAGATTATAAGCAGATAGACAAATAATATGGATAAATAATGTAGATCTATAGACAGATTATAAGCAGATAGACAAATAATATGGATAGATAATGTAGATCTATAGACAGATTATAAGCAGATAGACAAATAATATGGATAGATAATGTAGATCTATAGACAGATTATAAGCAGATAGACAAATGATATGGATAGACAGACAGATAGATCAACAGATAGACAGATAGTATTGGTGAATAGCTGGAGATAGATGGATAGATAAACTGCCAAGCAAGTGATCTTGTGATCTGCTTTCTAAAGAGCAAACAAATTAACATAAACAGGAAACTTTGCAACCAGCTTGATGAATGAGATGCTCTATAGCTGAATGTTAGAGAGAAAAATAATCCTCACACAGACTCTTTTCATAGATCACTATTTGATTTAAAACGTGATGAGAATTAATTTTCATGTTTTTGTCCATTCCCATTTCGTCTGCACGATGATCAATTTACATGCCTTGGAGTCTTGCGAATTGATGAATTCAAGTATCACAGCTCCCTTATGCTGAACATTAGTTTTAGTGGCGGTACATAATGGCATCTATCCAACAACAAAGATAGGCTGGTCTATTGTCAGACCATCATAGATGATGGATTATGTGATGTAAACTTCTAGACACCTGCCTCCATAGATGATGGCACTGTGTCAACCTGCACACACACATTGTCATCAGATACCCATAATGCATCAGATACCCATAATGCATCAGATACCCATAATGCATCAGATACCCATAATGCATCAGATACCCATAATGCATCAGATATCCATAATGCATCAGATACCCATAATGCATCAGATCTGTTTCCACCCATGTCATATCAAGCCGTTGTTAAGGTGTAGTCTCTGTATGGTTGCCATGGTGCATGTTTATATATTTGCAACAACTTTTTTTTTTCTTCAATGCTCGCAGACTCTGTTACACCCTTCATTGTTGTGCCAAAGTCAAAATATTTTCACATTACAAAAATAACTGATTTGCATCTAGTTTATTGAAGGGGGATGAAAAATTTATTGTATACACTGTGCATTTGTGACGTGAGAAAAACATGCAGACTGTATGTGACCGTGCACCGTAAATATTCATTTTGCAAGAAAATAGGTGGGTACGTACATATAAAGTCTCTTATTTTTTCTTCTATAAATAATAGTGGGACTGTATAACAAATATTTGGGTATCCTTGAATATGAATGAAGCTTTAGGAAGGACAGTGTTTGTCACTTTAGAAATATTTTTTTTTTTTCAAATGTGACTTTTGGCTCAATCAAATGGGGCAGAAAAGTGATAAAAGTCAAAGTGAGGTGCCAAAGTAGGAGTGAAATGCTCTGATCAGGTATAAAACATGACTCTATGCTTGAGGATTGTTGTTACTTTGTGTCTTCACTGTACAACATCCTCAAGCAAGGGGAAAGTTATATGAAAAGAAAATTCCTTTCAGATAAAAAACAAACAAACAAACAAACAAACAAACAAACAAGCAAACACATTTGAAAGTCACAGAGTGCCATTCTACTCAGTTATGGGTGTCATAAATTAAAGTAGTAAACAACAGAAAAGGCACAAAAAATGAGTAAGTTTTACTCAGAATATGTTGCATGTTTTACCCACTCACATTATGTTCAGCGTTGGAACATTGGAATATCTCTTTCTAAAAGAAATATTAAATATCACAGGAGTATTAAATGAACTTCAAATGGGCTCTTTAAGCCATTATTTTTAAAAATACAATATTGTAAACACAGAATTATGTTAACAGCAAGTTATAACCGAAGACAATATCTGCAAAAAAAAGAGATAATAAATGAATTAATAAAACAAAACAAAACAAAACAAAAAATATTATGAGTAATAATTTGCTTGTTATACAGCTGATTTATTGTCACTTTGTTGATTATTAAGCCACTTTGGGGTGATCATCTACTGGCCAAGGAGACGCACAGCCCAAGTTGATTTCAACAGTAGCCGACCAGTAATGAATGATTAGGGTAAATGACTATAAGCAAACTCATCATGATAGACCAAACCAAATTCTGAATCACCAGGCAAGCTTCATACCACACTAACTTTTAAGATGTCAATAGCATTGGAGGTGAATTGTATGATGTTCTCAGTTTGGATGAGTGTAATAATTTCTGATATCTCAGAATGTTTACAAAGGAATGCAGCATAAATAGGAAGTTTATTGCCATGGTCGTGAATCATGTCTAGAAGAGTGAGTGAATGGAGTATCCATTGAAGAGTTCGGGGAGAGGGGCGGGATGGAGGGGGAGGGAGGGAGCGTTAAATAATAAATAAAACCATTGATACCCAGAGTGTAGCCTCCCCGCGCCAAGAAAGGGTGAGAGAATGCATTCAGAGGGCTTGGTGGGGACGGAGCTATCGTAGTTAATTACACGCCAGGCTGGAATATTAATTTCATGATGGTAGGGGGAAGGGCTTCGCTCAAAGCGCCATTATGTACATTTCCTTTCGCTTCTGTCGCCATCCTTGCTGTCAGCTAGTCTGCAAATTCTAGACTCTCTTCAAATATCTGTAGTCTTGTGTCAAGCCTACCCAGGAATTTGTATTCATCCCTCTCTTACTCAAGTTATTTTTTTAACAGTGTTATCAGCTGAACTGTCTTAATATTCATAAATGAACAGAAATACTAAAAACTGTTGACTATCAGAAACCATTGCTTGGACTCTTACTTGATTTTATTTGACATCTTTTGATTTTTGAGAGTACCATAGATTATATCCGTCTCTTACTGATGTGATTTCTCTGCACAGAAGCCTGCAGAGTCTTGCATAAAGTCAGTAGGATGGTAAGAAGTCAAGAGTCTGCATGTAAGATGTGACTTCTGCCGAGATGAGGGGAAGGTTTATGAAAATGTTGACTCATTCGCAGTAAGTGAAAGGCAGA
Source organism: Diadema antillarum (assembly GCF_040938485.1). Taxonomy (NCBI): domain Eukaryota; kingdom Metazoa; phylum Echinodermata; class Echinoidea; order Diadematoida; family Diadematidae; genus Diadema; species Diadema antillarum. Next base: position 1,583,162 of record NW_027270909.1, on the reverse strand, counting down.
GCCTGAAGCGGAGAGGCTGCGTGAAGGGGAGTTAAGGAAGGATCGTGTTTGCAGTGCTCGCATGCCGGCTGTGGTGAAAGCGTAGATATTTACCTGCCGTGATGGATGTATCTCCCACACTTATTGCCTCCCAACCGTCTCGGTGCTAGATATGACATTTTACATTCTGGCTGATGGAGACGCCTTGTTGCATGGCTAAATGGCATGAAGCAGAGAATTAAATGTGCCAAGAGGTCCTCTATAGCAAGATACAGACCATTGCATTCTCTACACACTGTTTTTGATCTCCCAGTATGATAATCGTAGTGATGCTGACACTTCAGATTAAGCTTAGGGCCAATTTTACAGTTTAGCATGTGAACACAAAGTTCTGTCACTTTCAGTTTGCTTTTTCATTTGCATTTTATCGTTCAATTATAAATCCTAAAGATAAAACTTATCATGGAAAAGCATATTTTAATTATTCATGGTATTACACTGTCCATACATCATGCCTTGCTGGACACTATTCTCTACTACAGTAGCAATTTCCATGTAGTCTTTATTGTTCATGGGTGTATCCCAGGGAACCAAATGTCTTTTCCAATACATTGTTATCTATGTAGAAGGAGATTGGCTATGTATCAAGCCATATGTTGTCTGTCTCTACTCAGATCTAACGTTTCTTTACAGTCTCATTAGGTGATCCGAGTATCCTCTCGGATCACCTTCTGTATCTGTACGGATTCTTTGTTCTTCTTCTTCTTCTTCTTTCTTTATTTCTGGACAAAAGTTGTGTATCTACGTACTCAGAAAGTTCTCACAGTATCAATTTCAAACTCATACCATATATGTATCATGTCCCAAAGACGAAAAATTTTATAAAATCATAGTGATCAGTCGACCGTGACGTCACTATGACGTCATTATATGAAAACACATTTTCATCCATATCTCATTAACAGAATAGAATTCTTCAATGAAATTTACGTCACATATATTTAAAGTCAAGCGAATTCTACTCATATTGTCAAAATTCATATTTATCTTAGAACGCGCGCGTATGCGCGCGTTGAAATATGTGTATGCTCAAATCGAGCTCAAAATTTTTTTGCACACGTTTCAGACCATTTGGAGCATTTTTTGAAAAATTGAAAAAATTGGACGGACGCGTACGCGTGCGCACATATTCGCACACACAGCTCATATGCAATAGACATTTTCAGTTTTTTTACACGGATCGGATGTCCAAAATGTCAAGGAATATTTCTACCAAGTTTCAAGTCGATCCGACTCAATATGACGTCATACGGGCCCGTCAAATTCAAAATTCCGTGCGTGCGTCAATGGGGATACACAGTGCAACTATGCAAAAAAAAACGCCAATTTTAAATCGGATTTTACTCGTCAGGATGGACGGTGACCCCCAATTTTCTTGACATATTCTGAAAGCTGATGAGTTGTACATGTTATTTCATGTGTTGGCTATGCTGAAAAAATGATTAAAAGATATCAAATTTCTTAATAAAGTAAAAAAAGTAAATTTTCAAAATGACGTCATCAAATTTCAAGTTCACTCGAGCGTATCTCACTTACCCTTTACCAATTTTCACCCACATTTCAATATGTTGTAGCTTATGAAATGTTCTTTCATAAATATGTAAACATAATGTTAATTGGATGACGGCATCACCTCGTAAAAATGGATTGAAAGTAACCTTGTCAAATTTGACCAGTTTACGTGTAATCTCTATGGGAGTGCAGTTTTTATGGAAATGAAAATTGACATTACTATTTTTATCGAGCACTAGCTCACTTATGCTTCGGTGAATTTCTCCAAGATTTTGATATGTTGTAGCTGAGACTTTGGGCTATCGTAGTTTGCCCTTTAATTTTTCATACGTTGTCGGGATCACGTCCAAAAACTTGGTTGAAATTAAAGCTTATCTTGATGTATTTTCATATTCCTTTCTTTTTGCAATTTTCTTTGCAATTACTCAGGAAAAACATACCCTATCACCACCATATCTTGCACATGTTTAGGTCATGTCACGTACATTATTTCATAAAATAAGTACTACTTGATCAGACGCCATCTTGGGTATGTAAATTAGGGTCAAAGGTCATAAATGTATCATCCTGTATCTTGGTGAGTACATGTTCTTTCTTTCCCATATTTTGTACATGTAAAGACCATGTTTCAAGGATCATTTCACAAAATAACCACTTTTTGCTCAGATGTCATCTTGTCCGTGGAAAGTGGGGTCAAAGGTCAAATATACTTCATTCTGTATCTTCGTTAGTGTACACGTAATTGTGTACCATAGATGGCAGATCTGACTTCCTTTTCTAAATGAGAATCCAAACATCACACGGCCAATGTCCACTAAACACAGATGAAACCGGTATGGTCATGCCTATTGGAATCAGGAGACTCAAACAGTTGATTTCCGAACAGATCGGATCACCTAATTTGTCAGTGTTGACAAATTCCGGTTCTAGTTTCATTTGGGTTTTCTTCATCTTTTCAGTGCTGATGGCCAGAGAGATGGTTGTCTGGTATTATGTGTTTTGAAAATAGTTTCTTTCTCTCCGAGTTCTGGAATAAACAGACAGTCCCTCCCTCATTTCCATATTCACTGGCAAGCATGTATTGATTGACCATCGATTTCAATTCATACATTCAGTTTTCCTGTGTCCTTCTTAATTGCTCTGTTTCTCTCTGTGTAGCATACAATAGCCATCCTCATCTATCTACTCACTCTGTTTAGAGGCAGGTGTCCATAAAATGGTGTATCAAACCAGAGTTGAGAATATTGTATGTCTGTACTGGGTGTGGGTCTTATTATGATAATAAGCCACACTTGTCTAAGTGTTATAAGCGTGAAGAAGGAAGGCATAGTAGAGCGAGTGCATTTGAAAATCTCATAGTGTGAAGGGATGGTTACCATGACTACCAGCTCTCTCTCTCTCTCTCTTTCTGTCCCACTTCCCAGCCCAGAAGTGTGAGGGTGGGGCTCTGATGGAATGTTATGTAATGAATACCCACCAGATTTAATTAGAGAATCAATATTCAATGGTACAAACACCTACCTAGGAATTTGACTTGTGATTGTGAAACTGGAATAGGGGATACAGTGAGAGTTTTTTGATAGTGTACATGTAGCTTAAAATGGTATCCCACCACTCTTACCAGTCTGCAATAACCAGAACCAGAGATGCACAGTTTTATTGGGATAAAATGATATCACATAATAATGCACTCTGTAGTTTTTATGCACCTTACTATGATAGCCTTGAAAGATATAATGTGATAGGTGGACAAAGATATAGTATGTAAAAATATGGATTACCAGGGTGTGTTTCAAATTTTGTATTTTGGAGGGAGATCAGTTATGTCATCTAGTCCCGATCTTTTTCTCATCATTTCCAGACCTATTATGAGTTTAAGATCTACTGAAGATAGTGCATTGAATCAATAAGGATGTGTAGTTATAGTGCATGAAATGTGATATCATTTGGCAGTATATGGGTAATGTGATTAGACTGGAGAAAGTGACTGTCAAGGGGCAAATATTGGTGTTTTTTTTTTTACATACTTACACAGAAGAGTGGTCAATATGAAATATTATGGATCTCTTGGTAGCAGTTCATTTTGTGATTTGATGCTCCTCATTGATGAGGGTATTGTTGGCATTATATCTTATAAAATGTGATTATATGTTGGACTGGGCACAGTTAGCCAACCATCTGGCTTACCCTCTATTCTTCTGTTGTTGTTGTTGTTTTTTTTTTTGGGGGGGGATTAGTGGTATGATTAAGATAATCTTAATCATCTTAGAGGTTACTTGTATTTGTTTTGAAATGTTATATTATTGGTGTGGATATTTATTTTGACGCAAATAAAGGTGTGATAGATTGTAATAGGCAAGAAAAGACTTTGTGATTTGCTTTATAGTGTGTGATATAAGAAAGTGATAGCCTTGTCAGGTGGATTAGTCTGAGAGGTATATTGCCATAGGGATCTATTTAAGTCCTTCAGACAAACGTTTTGACAGGAAGATTTTTTTCAAGCTTGAAGGAAGTAAGAGTACCAGGGGATTAGAGCTGTTTGCTGTAAACTAATGGTATCGTGACAATTGAGAAAAACATTTAGCTGATGAAAGGAGACAAGATAAGTGAGGCGTAAATTGGCCAAGCTGTCTTGTCTGTTACCTTGCATACTAAGATCGCTCCAAGGCATGGATTGTAGAACTATGGTGAGGATTGCTTTCATTTAATCACGCCATTTCTTCAAGTCTGACTTCATGGAGCTACCATTGGTTTGTATGAAATCAAATGAACATAGTCTCATGCTAAGGTCATTTTATATCATCTTTTAAAATCATACTTACAATAGTTTGGGAACTATTGGCCAGTCAGTAAAATATCAGCATAATTTTATTCCACTGTTGACGTATAAAATTTCAAGCATATCACGTCTGTAAGTGTCGTGCATTTCTTTCCAAAGCAATTCTTGATCTTGTCATAAAATGCAGTGTGCTGCAGTTTGATATTTGTTTTTTAATTGAATGATGGAACTGAAAACCACAATGAATACTTCTTTGATGTCAAATGGAATATCACACTTCTATTGACGTCTGAGAGCTGAAGATTCATTTTAGAAGAGGAATGTATGAAAAATGCCACATTTTTTCCCGTTTGGTCCTTGAGCCGACGAGGAAAGTAATCCGAATGTCGCCAGTTTCCCCCCTTACCTGTGAGGGCCCCTCGCTTTTCCTTCATGTCCGCATGCAGGTGAGAAGCGGGGAGTGATGAGTAATGGTGAATACCTGACGAGAATAATCAATGAGGGGCCATTGCATGCTGGGAAGGGGCCTAGTCTGGTGCATTCAGACTGAAGCAATCCCCTTTTGATGAGGTGTCATACCTCTGGTCTCTGTTACTGTATTACATTATTTGTGGAGAAGATGCCCCAGTCTTAAAGAGGGTTGCATATTATTTGCATGATTAAGACGTATTGACCACAACCTTTCACCTGATATCACCAAATGTAGAATGCAACAGAATTCATTCTTGTCATCGTCCGAACTGGGTTCTGCTCTTGTTCATCTATCTGGCAAAGAAAAATAGCAATCACAATTAACTCGTTGAGGACGGGCTGATTTTGCTATAACATGCATTTCCCATAGACACTTGCCCAAGTATACTTGGGACTCATCCTCAACGGGTTCAGGGATTGGCAGTACTCAAGTGAGCAGGAGATATATTGATCCATCTTTAGAAGCAATGTCTTCTGGACCATATTTCATTGTGATGGGGCCTACATGAATATTCATGTGATTTCTCTGTACTCGAATATTCATGAACTTTCCTTTTCCCGGTCTCACTCAGCCTCTAGTAGCCTCCTTGTATTTTGTGATGCATGATGCTGTTGAGTGTGTTTGCTGGTTCATTCCGTCTGGCCATGAAATGAATGCTGTGGCTCGTTGTAATTATAAACCAGTCCTAGAATGCTTTTTCTCCAAGCTGTTCATGGCGAGAGAAGGGATGTCTTTGAATCTTGAGAGATGGAGGTACTCCCTCGGTGATTTGGTTGTCTCCTGGCTCAGTGGTAGTCGGATGTGAGCTCATCACTTCAGCTTGCACTTTTTTTTCAGTTATAAATCTTCAGTAGGTTTGAAGATAATGTTAGAAATTTAGAATAAAAATGTGAGGTTGGGAATGTGTGTAGTGGCAGAACACTGAAAATTCATCAACTCTCTGTTTCCACCATCTGTAAAACACATTTTTTCTATTGGGCACTTTGAGATTGAAAAAAAGAAGAAGCACCTACCCCAAAAGAATGTTTGTTAGCTCTTTGATTGAAGACTAGCAGTAGCCATGAGCCAAGAGAAAGGTGTGTAAAGAGCTCTTGGGTAATGGACTGATGCCCTCCTCTCTTTCCTCTCTCTCTCCATCTCTCCTTCTATCTATCTCTCTCTCTATCTCTCTCTCTCTCTCTCTATCTATCTTTATCTCTCTATCTATCTCATATTGCTTGTCTCATCTCTGTTGTGACTCTCCCTTCCCACAATGCATCTTGTCTCGTGGAGTCCAGTCATCGAGAGGGATGTGCCCTGGCTGGGGATGTGGAGGGAGTGGACAGATGAGACCAAATCATGAGGAATGCTGTGCATGAATATAGAGTTCCAGTTCTCACATGAATATGAAGGGATGGGACTATGGGCACTTCTATTTGACCTCCGTCAGTTTATGACTTCATGAACATGATGTGAAAAAAAAAGAAATTACTCGCAGACAATATGTTCAGATACATTGTGGCATTCACAGCTTGATTGAGATGTTATGGTTGAATTTTTGCATTTGACCTTCTTTTTTCTCCCCCCCCCCCCCCCCACCCAGGGTATGAAATTCAGAATGCATTTCGTTTACATCTGGTTGGTTGTTAATCTGTCACAGACATTGGACTTTGAGTCAGATGGAATTGTTGATGTAATCAGAAGAGATGAATATTCTATGATTATTTATGACTTGTAATGTGTGAGGAAGGAAAGGTCTGGTGTGTGACGTGTGGTGCTAACATGGAGGATCTCCATCATCATACGAGATTGAACCAACGAGGGGCGTGAATTGAGCTGGGGGGGGGGGGAGGGGGGGGGAGGGGGGAGGGGGGAGGCTCAGGAAACCATCTGCAGACTTTGTGAGATGGTTGCCATCGGCAACAATCCTTCTCTCCCTGCTAATATTGTCTTATGAAATGTGGTAAGGACTCTGGCTGTGCTACCCTTAATTCCTTCTTACATGCAAATAAATGCTTTCCCCCCTAAAGGTTCCCGCAATCTATCCCCATCTTACCTGTCTGTCTGTCTGCGATGTGTCTGTATGTCTGTCTGTTTGTCTGTCTAGATCTCTTCCTTCTCCGTCCCTGGGATCTGTCTTGAGTTGTGGCCCCCAGAAAACTTAAGCAGATTGGACTGGCGTTGCCTGCTTCCATGATCCCTGACATTTGATGTGGGGATTTTATCCTGAGTAAATTGAAACATTAGATTGCTTCAGGAAAGGCTCAGCTGTGGAGGGCCATTTAGGACAAAATGTCTGCTTTAAACATGAATGCCTCAAGGCTTATGGTGCAGGCTGTTCTTAATAAGCTCAAAGTGTTCTATTGAAATCATGCCTGTAGTTCTTGGGAAATGGGCAGGAGGAAATCTGAAAAGATCTGAGAAGAAATATTAGGAAAGATTAAAAAGCATTTGAAACCCAAACACACGTTTCTGACTGTTACAGGTATAAACATGTCAAATAACAGTGATTCTTGGAACCTTTTGATATTGTCTAAACTCCTGCCTACTAGCGTGCATGTCTACATGTAGAAAATACCAGTGATTGGCTGACATGTTCCTATTCCTCTGAACCCCTTTTAGTGTTAGGTCAAAATGATTAAGTGCGACCTTCTTCTCCTGGCTGCCTGATGACTTAAAAGCAGCATCAAAGTTTGACTGTAAATGAAGCAATCTATATTCCGTCATGCTGTGATGCACCTGCTCAAAGCCCCTCCTTGACTGCCACGGTGATCTTACAACGACATGAAAACCAATGAAGACATGTAGTCACGGTAACAAGTGTGCAGGGATTTCTCCACTCTTGTGAACTTGATGGTGATCAAGGTGTTATAAAATGCATGACATTAGAAGCAAATCTTGAAGGGCGGTAAAATTCAAAGACAAATAGTGTGCACAAGTGTGATAAGAGGAAAACTGCTTTAAATGGAAAAATTCTTTGCTCTATAGTGTATGTCATGACTGTTGATGCAAGTGAACTTTGTAGAGTAAATAGCACTTTCTAAAAGGGAACACATACAACCAGTTAATCATGTACTGTAATAACCAGAAATATTTGTGGCTTGCAATCTTTGCGAATTGGAGCCGACTGCCTTTTTTGTGCCATGAAATTTTCACAAATTGCCACTGGCATTCAATGCAAATAGTGTAGACAAGAACTTTCACATGCATTTTACTTTTGCGAATCTTGACTCCAGCAAAATTTACGAAATTAAAATGCAGGTGAAAATGTGTTGCAAAATTTGGAATATGTGCAAAACCGACCATTGTAATATGCATACTATGAAAACAAAATTACCTTTAACGCACTGAAGACTGGCCCCAAATATACTCGGGCAGGTGTCTATGGGAAATACATGTTGTAGCAAATCAGCCTTTCCTCAACGGGTTAAGGGGAGATTCTTTAATTGCAAGAGGAAGTGAAGAGACAGATCATCTTTCATTCAAACTGATGACATGAATAGTTTGACCGTGGAAAGATGTAGCCTTGACCATGAAGTATTGATCTCCAAAATCATGTAATAATGGTTTCCACGGCGAGAGGTGTCGTACTGGGACCGCATCCTCTCTGACTCCGGTATACAAACCATCATGTTCCTTGTCAACGGAGGATGGAAAACTCATCAGGGCTAATGGAATGAATAGTGATTAGGGAGAGATGGTGTAACAAGCATGTATGATGGGGGATGGAGGGATAGGAGGAAGATGGAAAGAAGGATTTGAATGAATAGATCAACTGAAAGTTTGAAAGGAAAACCAATTAAAGAATTTTATCATGCTTTCTTAAATCCTTTAGGATAGGATGCTATTTATAAAGAAAAGAGAGAACAGAGATTTTACGTTGTAAGTGGTGCAGAGAATGAAGAGAAATCATACATGGACCTCACAGACTGTGGCTTCTGCATTTTCATGCCATTTTAGGTTAGCTGAGCTTGATGATGGATATTTCTGAATGATATGAACAGGAATTATGATAGGTTAACTAAGAAAACATTTCCATGAGATAGCTTCATCAGCAGTAGATTTGAATTGATATTTGAAATTAAAATTTAATAACATTTGAAACTCATTCAAATTATTTGCTTTATGATACATCAATGTGTTTTTTTTAAGTGAATTTTTCCTTTGTAAGCTTCTGTCAAGTGGTGCAAGTAATATTTTTCTCTATGCGACCCCTGTAAGATAAAAATTAAAAATATCTGATCGATGGCTGGGTTTTACTGTTTCATGATATAAAAGAAGGTGAAGTAGACCTGTTCAAAAGTGTTACAATTAAGTAAAGTTTTGTAAATGTTACCACATTTTTTTCATAAGATTATGTTTAAACCATGAGTATAACATGTGTCTGTACCAGGTGAACTACATCTAGAAATGAAGTTAAATTTTTTTTTTTTAGTTATCTATTTATTTTTATTCATTTATATATTTCCGTTTTGTGTCTCTTTTTTTTGGGGGGTGGGGCATGAATAGTGAAGAGGTCATTGACCTGTTACCCAGTGGAAAGAATCTTCAGTAACTTTTTGATGACTTGTGTATTGTAAAAGAGAATTTTCCTTATCTAATCAGCAAACATAATGTATAAGTACTGTAGATGGATTCCCATGTCTAATCAACAAACATGATACATGTACATCATATGAGAGCTCCAGGGTTCACTAACTCTCTCGTCATTGAATATATCTCACGAGGGGTTTAGACTTCCTCCTCCAGAAGTTATCTTCCTTTGTTTAATATTTTGATAATGGCTTTGTTATGATAGCGAGAAGAAAGCCTTATCATGGACATCCAGGGATGTATACAACCCAAGGCTGACAAATGCACTTTCATTTGACAAGCACTCAGACATATCATACAGCATGAATACCTGAAAGGATACTCAAGGTTGATAAGAAGCTGATAGAGATAGTGAGAGATTCAGACATCAGCAAAATAAACTGGTGAATTGGTGGATACATTATCGGAGTGAGAGATAGATTTAAAAAAAAAAATATGATATGTAGAGATGGATAACAATCTAAATAAAAATATGATAAGACAGGAATGAAAAGGGATGGAAAAGATAGATGTAGATAGAGATATATCAGTAATGAGAGAGAGGAAGAGATGTGGTTAATAGGAAATTAGAATGAAAACCAACCAGGATATTAAAGAGAGAAAGATAGCAAAGCTCTATACAGACACTGAGAGACGAACCATACCTAGTGAATCCATTTACAAATACAGTACAAGGCTTACCTGAATTCACACTGCAGAAAATCTGCAGTTTTTCAAATATTAATCAAATTTTGTCATATGATGGGCAGATTAATAAATCAAATTAAAAATGCTGATGTAGTGAGCTTGTTCCTTGAGAAGGAGAAGAAAAGTGATCAGAGGAAGGAAATAGGGTTTAGATCCGTGTTGGCAGTCTAAATTGCTTGTCTGACTCGGTGTAGTGAGTCTCATTTGATTGTTAAGTGACTTGCGTCACCTGTACATGGTGGAGTAATGTGGCTGAGACTGTAGAGAGGACCAGCCATGGGAGGGAAAGAATTTAATCTGATTATATCAGGAGATTTTCTTTCCTAATGTCAGAGGTTGCTGTCTCTCTATATGTCTCATCTTCAATGTTTCCTTGATATGAACGTTTAGAGTTCTCTCCCTCTCTCTCTCTCTCTCAATTAGATGAACACTTGGAACATTCCTATCTTCCTCTTTCCGTAACCGCTTGAAATAAACACTTTTACAAATCTCAATTTGTCATTCATCCGTCTCATGTCATATTTTGCTTGTCAAAATCTTGCCATCTATTGCCTTTTGTCTTCAATGAAATGTGGGCTTGCTCTCTCCCCTAGTCTGTCGTGGTGGTGATGAGAGCAGCATTATTAATTACTAGATTCTTGAAAATAATTTCATTAGAAATTCAGGAAAATAGTATTTGTAAAATATATTCCCTCTTGCATTCACTCAATGTCTGTCTATCTGTGTGTTTGTCTGTCTGTCTGTCTGTCTGTCTGTCAGTTCATGATCTTTACTTATCATAGTTTCATGAGGTTTTCCAATGGAATGTCTTCTGCAGAAACAACCAATAAACAAATATTGAGTTCCACTTGTTAAACCAGAATTGGAAAAAGGATGAAAAATGAATATTAAACAACCTACTCCTTACCAAGCGTTAAACCCGTTAAGGACGAGTCCCGAGTATACTCAGGTTGGTATATAATAGGAAATGCGTGTTGTAGCAAAATCAGTCTGTCCTCAATGGGTTAAAGTTTAGGGTAAATGCCTTTGTAAACTAACTCCTTGAGTATGAAAACTGTGATAATTTTGCTTTTGTGACATCTGATATTGTGACAGTCTTAATACCAAGATACAACATAACGCAAGATAAATACCATCACCATTAATGGAATGTTTTTCTTCATAGCCATCTAGAAAGCACTATAACTCATCAATCATGTTCTTACAGCATAACATTTCCATACTTTCCCTGAATGCCAGATGTTCTCTGAAAGACATTGTGAAACGGAAGCAACCTTTTTTGCGAGGCAATTTGTGATGATATCTGAAGCAATATTAATGGGTTTGAAGCTATCATCTGAGAGAAGTAACCTGAACATTTGCACACTAAACCTGTAAAGCTTGCAAACAGCTTGAATCTCCAAACCCCATTTTTTTTTCCACTCTGCAAATATCATTTCCAGAAATGCATGCCGCTAAGTCAATTTGCCCCAGATGGAGCGTAAATGACATTAAACGTGACAACCATCCAAGATTTGTTGACATGATGGTAGATCAAAGGGAAGAATTGAAGTTAAACACTCTATGGAAATACCAAACTCCTGGTGGAAGGTGCTCTACGTGGGAAAAATATTTTATGTGCTCCACACTCCAGCATCTTAAAGGGACATTCCAGACGATTTCATAATTTCACATCATGTAGTTCATAAATCAACTCCATGTATAGATCTGAGATGTACAGCTCCATGTATAGATTTGTGGAATTTATTGTAGTCCTTGACTGGAGAAATCAATACTCCGAAAAACCCAAAACAATTATACAGTGAACACGCATGATGACATAGGAGCCTCACATATTTCAGAAATGTACCGATGTAATTACATTACAAGACCACTTGCGTAACAAGTTCACCTGTGTAGAATTCATTCATGCTTTTTCATTCTCTTGTTCTGCTTCCTTGAGCCCTTACTCTTATTCTTTTGGTGATACTGCCATGTCATCATCCCTTGTCATTGTGATTTGTCAGATTTTGAAAACATTCTTATTCCTAATCCAAATCACTATAGCCATGTTCAGACGTATTTCTAGTCGGAGTAAAATTTTATTGCTCTGCAATTAAAATTCAAATTGATACTTATCTTACCACGACCCTGTGTCCACACGACGGTCGTTGGGAGAAATTCTGACCAATTTACCGTGGCCTTCATGGGGATCACCACGGAGGATCGGTGTAACTTCCAGAAGTGGTAGCGCCGCGCACGTCGCCATATGATTATTTTTTAGCAGTGGCATTTGCCTTCTCCATTCTTTTTGATGAGAATTTCTGAGCACTAGCTTCTTCGTCGTGATCGGCTAGGTTAGAATTGTACTGCATGCACATGCATACTCGCAAAATGTCAACATTGCGATTTGACCCCGGAAGTTTTACCTAGGTCGTAAGGTATATAAGGGCACAGATACTCCGAGGGCTTGTCCGCATGGGCAATTTACTCGGAACCGGCTAGTCGTGGTAGCGAGATACTCCTGAAAAAACGACCGGAGGAAGTTACCACGACCTTGTTCAGACGGGCACTTCTCCAATCTTTCCTCCGACCTTCCTGCGGCCAAGCTTCCTGCGACCCTTCCTCCTAAGTTACTCCGACCAAAACTGCCTTCGTCTGAACGCAGCTTATAAATTCTGAAACTCTGTACCGATAATATCTGTATTCAAACAAATTCATTTTGTTCAAATGTTAAAGTCTGAAATTCATCTGGAGTCCTCCACAAATTTCTGTTTTGTATGTCCTTGTCCATTTTTATACAAAATGCTAATAAAGATATTTCCAGTGATTTAGATGATTATGCCTGATGGGGTAGTAAAGTGGCATTCTTTGTTACCAGTGTATGGGATGGATTCATGTTGCTTGCTCGCTACAGCTCTCAGAGTGTCGTAAATCCACACCAGCATCACTGAGAAGGGTGGTAGGAAAGGGTGTGGCTGGTAGGCAAAGGAGGGGCTGGTAGGCAAAGGGTGCAGCTCTCTGATCGGAGGCAGTCTTGCCTTGTTCATGAGAGGAGTCTATGTCGGAAGTCATCTGTGATTCTTTATGGTATCAACTGCTCTGTGAAGAGCAAGCAGATTGTCCCTGTCTGGTGGCCTCGTGTGTTTAGGGATTGCCATTAGGCACTCCACCTTAATGGAGGTTGGTAGTCGGTATTTGCTAATCGATGCTGGCAGGAGGAATCAGACCAAAGATATTGGATGGGATGGAAGGAGGAAATGCCAAAAATGAAAAAAAAAAATGGACATGCCATACTGTGGCAGGGATGGGGAACTTATATTTAATGCAAAATCTAGCCTCAGAACTTGTGGATCTACATCTGCGTCTGAAGGTGTCGGAAAGGAGATGGGAGGGATTAGCTGATGGGAGGCAGAAATGGGAGAGATATAGAGAATACAGATGAAAGGGTTTTGGGTAGATTGGAGAGAGAGGGAGAGGGAAAGAGATAGATCAGGGGTGGAAGAGAGGGAGAGAAGAGAGAGGGAGAGAGAGAGAGGGAGGAGGAAATTAAATGAGGGAGATAAAAAGATGAAGGAGATTTTTGGGTAGATGGACTGTTGACTGATAGAGGGATAAGATAATAGACACTGGCGGACTGTTAGTTTAGGGAATGAGGCAAGAGGAAGTAATAAGAGAGAGAGGCATGGAAAATATGATAAATAGGTGAGTGAAGAGAGAGAGAACCTTGCATACTGAGTTATAATTCATCCATACGATGCTGTCGCACTTAAGGTGAAATGCTGGGTGGCATTGAGTCGCTTTATTCGAATCATGTACACAGGAAATAGTGCAGAGCCATCAGTTTTTACTATCTCTCTCATTAATGAAGATGAGAATAACATCTACTTCATCATAAAGTCCTGCTCTGCCTCCCAAAATGACTTATATTTTACCCCCAAGGGCAGACTTAAACTTTCTCTGGAAAGCAGTTTGATTGCAATTACAAAAATGTGGGTAATATCCACATTAAACAATCATGGCAATGAATAAATCAGAATTACTCAGTAGTGAGAATTTCTCAGTGCAAGTTGAAGCCGAGTGTTTTGTTAGTCACCATGACTATGACTCGTTTCCATAGCGACACCGCATTACTCATCAAGGTCCAATCACGTTGCAATGCAGCCAGACTTGTGGTGGATGAGAGCAGAGATGCTGGTGTAGTAAAGTGATGGTGTTTGAGTGGATGGACACTGTTGGATGTGATTCATACATGAATCTAGATCATTGGTTTGGTATACCTCTTCAGTTAAATGTCAAGGGGTAGTGGTGGGGGGAGGGTGGGGGTCATAAAGAGATGACATGGTTTATAGATAAAATGTGTAAATTGCAACACATGTGATGCAACATCAAGTTTGTAGAACATCAAGATTAGTGTGTAACGGTTCATGACACTTGCTCCTGCGACAGTTACAGTGTACTCCCATGAAATATCTGCATTTAAAGCCAAACATAAATTCCACCCACACACATAACCCTAGCCCTTATCCTCATCCTCTCATCAAACTAAACCTGAAACCCTATTACAACCCTAACCCTACGTCCTTCAAGGAGAAAATAAGACCAAAGTAATAGTCACAGAGCAAATTTTGTGTCACCTGTTTAACATCAAGTTTGTGGTCAAAAACTAGTGTGATGCATCAATTGGAAATTAAAGGAATTCAGACCAATTCTCAGTAAATGACCTTGCATTGAAGGCTAGATTTTGATCTAGGGAAGTGATAAATATACAAAATGATACCTTGAAAAAAAAAATACAGCTTTGGAATGATTAGTAAACATGAACTAATACTTCAGATTGTAGTAATCTCTACTGGTTTATCGTGGGCAACCTTGAAGAAATAGAACTGCATGGAGTTCAGCAATGGTATAGTGGTATAAATGGAATGGTAAGAAATTTGTGTAATGGACAAAGGAGGACATTGCCTCTATGATGGCTTTCACCATACAGCCAGCCATCTGATTCACTGGCTGCGGCCTCACTGATGGTGAGTCAAATACATGATCCTCTATGATGTGGTGTAATGCGGAGACAGTTGCCATGGCAATGGTGATGATCATGGACTATTGGGGCTTATGATCTGTATAGATGCTTTACAAAAGTCTCTTCTTCTTTCAAGCCTCCTGTGTGTAGCAGACATCGGCGGAAAGGAGAAAAGGTCACCCGTTCCCCAAGACACGAATATTACGCCAGTTTGCTGAGGCACAGAAACAGAGCTTGAAATGACATGTTTGAACGTCATGTATGTAGCGAACACTTCACACACAGTGTACACATGCACACATCCTTGTGAACTGTGTGAGAATATTTGCCTCTAATCAATACCAGTACTCCCCTTGTGCCGTGTTGAATGTCGTCTGGGCACGCCAGACTCCATGAATGCAATTACGCAGTTCAGCCATTTTTCTCTCTAGAGATTTCGAGACCAATTTTTATGATGGCGTGATGAAGGTCAAACAAAGGATCTTCTCCTTCTATTAAAGCCTGCCCTCTGTTGATCCGTACATCTCATTTTGTAACATCCTTCCCAGTGGAGACTAAGAATGGATGATTATCATTGATTGCTCTCTCTGAAGCCGAGTTGATTTTAATTTCATTGAAATCCTGGACAAGTTAGATTGGTCGTCTTGTGTTGCCGCATTCATTTTCCTGGGTAGCTCCAAGAGAGCAATTTGCAGTGGCTGACCTTACGAAGGTTTTATACAAATATCTATGTAGTGATGTGTCACTCATAAGCCTCAATTTTTTCCTTGGTAATTATCTTCACCTTAGCATTATATAGTCATTTCCACTTCAGTGATTTCTTGCATGAATGGATGGTACAATGACTGACCGGTTTGGAATGGGTCAGCAAGTCTTGGCCCTTTCAACTCTGCCATCCTTACTGCCATGTGACCCATAAGGTCCTTCTTTATAAAAACCCACAGAAACCAGGGTACGTTTGTGCCACATTGATGCTGTACTACTAAATATTTCTAGTCCTTAAGAGAGATCCAAAGATTCATCAGAGTTCATTCTATAGAATATCTTTAAACAAAATTCTTGTAAATTTAGTGTGAGGTGCCTTCGAAAGAATATATAATTCTTGTAACTGTAGCAACTAGTAAGAAGTGCCTTTGAAAGAGTATCTTAAAACATAAGTCTTGTAACTTTTACTATATGAATTGCCTTATCATGACTGACATGTTGTATATTGATATCAAGATTCTTATTCTTATGGTACCTGTCATCTGTAAGTTACAACTCTGTAGATTAATCATGAATGCTAAGAGAAGGCTAAAAATCCCAATGTCCCCCCTCTCCAGGCTTGTACTACAAATGTGCTTCTTGGAGTTGTCAAATCAAGGTGTGTGTGCTCTAAGAATGAAAACTGCACAGTTGTTTTGTGCATCAGGTCAGTTGCAGGGGATTCCACTTTCTCAGTATTTTGCTGAGGGTATTTCTAGGAATATCTCGATATTTCCCCAAAAGATATATTTGTATTTTAACCAAGTCCAGTGAGTGTGAAAATTAGAAAAATCTCCAAACCATGAAATATGTTGCATTAAGAGAATCAAAGTTGGCTTTGTTGTCTTGAAGGGTGATCCTGTAGGACTAACCCAAACTTTGAACTTACCAAGTACATAATGTATGTAGAGGTGTTATGACTAATGAATGGAGCCAAACATTCCTGTATTGTTTTATTGTTGTATGCTGTACCTGGGAATGACATCATGAATCTATTGTTTTAAAACAAGTACATGTAATTAATGCAGAGATATCAGTGCTTGATGAAGAAGAGGAAAGAGTATGTTTTTGGATAAAACAAGACTAGAGGGCTTTTTACACTTGCAAATTTTTGCTTAGTCCCATACCAACGGTGGGGCTAAGGGGGGTGGGGGGGGCGTAGCCCCACTGTTGGTACCGGACTTTCCTTTGCCCACTTTCTGTTTACACTTGTTTTTGCCAAAGTGGGCTAGCCCCACCGATAATCCCGTACTATCTGGCTCTGCAAATAGCAGGGTTAGCACCGCAATTGCGGTGCTAACCCCGCAATTGCGGTGCCAAGCTAGCGAGTGTAAACAGAACGAAAAAATAATCCGGGGCTAAGCGACGGAGATGAAGTCTGACCCCCCACTGACCAATCAGAAACGAGGTAATCAAGTGCTGCCGGTGCATGCGTGTACTTGTACGTGTACACAGCGTAGTCATGAATATTCATGTGGTTTGGAAAGTACGGGACTAAGAAATATGAGTGTAAAAAGGTCAGTTTTCTTCTTAGCCCAGGACATGAGCTTAGTACGGGATTTATTGGCGAGTGTAAAAAGCTGAAAAAATTGGTATGGGACTAACGATAGTCCTGGGTCAGAGAAAGTACGGGGTTAAGAAACACAAGTGTAAAAAGGGCTTAGGAGTACAGTAAAATGAGAACTGAACAGACTTTTGAATTTGCCTTGTACCCTTGTGGCCAATCCCTTAACCCCAAGTCCACAGAGTTGAAATATGAATGATTTATAAGATAAAACAATGATTACAATCTCTTGTTGGTTGCTTAGAAATTGAATATTTCCTTTCCAAAGCAGGGATGATGATATTCCCGTGATTTTTCTAGAAGGATGTAGAACCATGTAAACAGATGGATAAAACTGTAAAACCAGAAATGTTCATGTGAATATTAATTTCGCAAATTTCACGAGAGCCAAAATTCATGAAATTAAAATGTATGAGAAAGTTTTTGTGTACACTATATGTCTTGAATGGCAGTGGCAAATTGTGAAAATTTCATGTCACGAAAAAGGCCAATGGCTCCAATTGTCAAAAATTTCATGCGGCGAAAATATCTTACTTTGCAGAAGGTATAAAAAGAGCTGGTAAATAGAGAAGGCCACTTCAGCAGCGAGGATATGACGATCCCCGATGCAGTACGACACCCAGGCTCTTTGCTTCCCTCTCAATCTATATTCACTTGAGCCTCACTAATCCTCCCTGCCGATGAAATATATATGTGGGTGAGAGCAGTAATTTCTTGTTGCCATAGCAACCCTTCGCATTGCAATGTTTTTTCCCCTCAACGATGTATGGTAGAGGCGTTCTTCGTGGGGTTTCTCCCCCTCATTCCTTGAAAAGGGTTAGGTTGGCCTGAGTATGGTGCGGTGGTGAATAATTCACACTGGTGCATGCAGTGGTTTAGGGATTACTGTTGAGTTGACGGTTGTGTGATGGTATCCTAGTAGTGGTGTACAGCTACGAAGGGGGTGGGATGGGATGGGGTGGGGTTGGGGGTAAGGCGTGTGGTGCCAAGCATGATTCCACTAATGGGACCCTTTGCTGATAAGAGGGACTTTCTCCTCATTTGTAATCACGAAAATAGCTTTTCTTCCCCCTTTTTCTTGACATGGGGAGGGGTTGATCTGGGAAGTGAAATTGTGTGTCTGTAAGAAGAGAGAGGCTATACGTCATGTGGGGATAGAGTCAGTTGGAATTGCTAATGAAGAGCCGCATGTCATGCATGCAGAATGGAATGAATTCGTAATAACTCCCTGTGGTGGAGGAGAGTAGTCTTTGAGCAACAGACCCTGCCGAGCAAAGTCTATCATAATTTATGACTTTTGATTAAGGTCAGTTAAACTAAGACCTATCACAATTTCTGCCTTTGTATAGCTCTGTCACATGAAAACACCTCTGAAAGGGAGCACTTTCCAGCTACTTTATGATCGTGATAAACATCAATAATCCCAACCAAGTCTTTAAAAAGACTATTACTAGAAGCTCTATGATGCCGAGAAGGAGAATTGATAAAATGTATGATGAGCTTAGACTAATTTTAATTGAGATAAAAAGCTTGTCTGTCCTGTACCCTTGACAACAGAGGGAATGCAATTTTCATTTTCTGTTAATGGTGCCCCGATAGAATCACCTGCACAGTGACCACCAAACCCACGGTGCGTGTCATTATAGCTTACAATGACAGGAGCAGACAACTGATATTGACCACTGTGAAAATGAGTGGGGTCTGGAGTAGCACTACATATATTACTGATGACAATCCTGTTGATATTTTGTGTCTGTTTACTACAATATTTGAATTGACGACTCACAAATCTTTGAGTAAGAGAAACTCTTCACTTTGCATCTGGTGGACATTGTGATTTTTTAGCTGCCAGAATATATCAGTGTAAATTTTTAACTGAGTCTTTTACGAGTGTGTTGTGCATTCATGAGCTTTTCAATGTTTATTTCTGATTTCTGATTGTAAGAGTAAGTGAGAGAATTCACTGCATGAAAGTGAAATTCTATCTTCAAAGTAATTTTATGATTTTTTATCATGTTTATAGTCAAAATGACAAGGTCATTTTCCACATATCTTTTTTTTCTCTCTCCATCTTAAGAATGGTCATAGATTCAGACCAGTTCATGGGATAGGATTGTGACAATGAATTTATGTGATGTGGTTTCACGGGTACACATTTCTACCGACATGTATTTAGTGAGCACTCGAGCAACTGAGCGTACAGTGTAATTGGGTACGTTGACTCTCTTGTGTTCATCTGTTGAGGTTTGGTGAAAGACTTTCATGTAGCATAGGGTCTGCTGATATCATGATAACACAAAAAGCAAAATCATGACTTGGTTGATTTCAGTTCCTATTCCAATCATCATCAGAACTTCTTCTTTTAGTTTTCTTTGAGGAGCTTCTTTTCAACAAGGATTTAAGAACGTAAAGCGAACACTATAGGTAGTTAGAAAACATTAACAGGCATTATTTGCCCGAGGACAAGTTGACAAATAAAATACATAAAACTTTCTCTGAAGAGGTGAGGCATTGCATTTGAAATACATTATATTTGGACAGGTTTGATGTTTTTATTCAGCACTCTATGTCTGTTTCTTGAAGAGTACAACAGGAGTATTAAAGCATTCATCACATTTTACTTATTTTTTAGAGAAGAATTTTGGTGTAGTGTGGATGTATTCCTGACATTGGTGTGCTGTTTTGTCAGAGTTTGGAATGTTAAAATGAATATGTAACATACAGTATATGTGGATAACAAATAGTTAAAAATCTCCTTAAGAGTCTTAATAAGTCTGAGAAAAATGCTGTTGTCCTGAATAACCAATGAATATCTTTCTTTGTTTTCATTCAGGCTTTGGCTGCAGGATCCTACGACCCCTCCTCTTCGAGAGTTGAACTCCGGGTGGCGCTCTTGCAAGGCTACTTCAGTAAGTACGCGGACATGGTCTCTGGACAGTGGGTGACAGACACATCGGCCGAATTCACATCTAGCCCGGCGGAGATTCTCAAGTATTGCAGAACGGTAAGGCGAGATTTGAAACTTTGCCTTCCTCTTGTATAAATCATTTAATGCATTTTCTGCTTTATATTACATGTGAATTTAGTTTTGAAATACCAAAAATATGAAGAATTGAAACATCATCACATTAATGTGTATTTGGAAACATTCTGGCTCCCAAATGAGATTGGGATGTGATAGTTGATGCCATGAAGGTGTTTTTCTCTTCCTAGCGCCAAGAAGGAATGAAGTAAAGGGTTTGCCCTTTGTACAAACAAACTCCCAGAGAGACATATATCTACTAGTATGTGATATTTTGTCAGCCAATATATTCAGCATTTACTCCGATATTGGAGACATGTACCCTGGTCCTCAGCCACTAAAGGTCACCCAGAAAGCTTGCAGCAATAGTAATAATAGAGAAACAGTCTTTAACTCTTCCCCCTCTTCTGCCGGAATGCATAAATTCTAACACGTAAGTGCATTCGTGAAGGGCGTGATGTACATTGACGGGCACGGCACTGACAGTCTCGTGTACGGCGCCGCGGCAGAGTCAATTCCATCTAAACGACTCTCTTTTTCTGGCCGCTCGCTGCCGCTGCTACGAAACCAGACGCCCCATTTTGCCCTGAATGTGAATAGCGTCAGTCCTGCATCGTCAAGTACACAGGGCTCGCTGAATAATTGAACTCTCCACTGACTCAGAGATGGTGGGATGACTCATGGCTGAATTTTAGCGTGGGTCCACACAATTTCATGCTAATTTGGTTGCCTAGGGAGGCGAAAGCTGTGTAAACCAGATGGATACATACATGTACAGAGGTGTATGTCCAGAAGGAGGTTTATATGAATATGCATGAGAACTGGAATGGGGAGAAAAGAGAGAGAGAGCGAGAGAGAAATAGATTCATTGTTTATATATGTGTGTTTATGTTCTTGTGTGTATACATGTATTTGTGTATGTGTGTGTATGTTGTGTATTTTTTGTGTTTTTTTGTGTGAGTGTGTGTGTTTGTGTGGGTGAAGTGTATTTTTTGTGTTGTGTGTGTGTGTGTGTGTGTGTGTGTGTGTGGGTGGGTGTAGTGTATTTTTTGTGTTGTGTGTGTGTGTGTGTGTGTGTGTGTGTGAAGTGTATTTTTTGTGTTGTGTGTGTGTGTGTGGGTGTGTGTGGGTGTAGTGTATTTTTCTGTGTTGTGTGTGTTTGTGTGGGTGTGGGTGTAGTGTATGTGCATGTTAATATGTTTGTGTATGTTAGTGTGTAGTGAGGGAGAAATGAAATTGAAGACAGACGGAAAATCAGATTATTCATGTTGAGTTGACTTTTTACAATCTTAGTGATTTAAACTGAAGAGAAAGTCAATAGTAATCATGATGGGACTGAATTCTGGTTAATTGAGAAAGGGTAGGCCTTAGAAACCAATAAGACTGAATGATAGTACGGGGGAGGATATTTTCAGGGAAGCACGTAATGCAGCGTTATATGTCAGGGACTGGAATAGGAAGAAAAAGAGAAGGAGGTTTTACAGACTGGTTCCGATCAGAATGTATATGTGTGCTGTATGCGTGGGAGGTTAGTTCTGTATGAGAACAAATTAAGTTTTCAGAGAAATATGACGAATATAGCATCAGAAGGAGGTAAGTTTGGACATCAAGAGAAAAAGAAAGAAGTAAATATGCTGCAAGTCTGTGAAATGATAGAATCCCTCAAGAGACATGTAGATCCACCTGACTTATCAATAATTGAGGGAGAGAAAAGACTTCTTGGTATAATCCATAGGAAGATATGTGGGCACAATTTTTCCCCTCCTTAACATGTTCCATACTGAATTCTAAAATGCCCATAGACTTTATACGCAGGCCGCCGGGTTCCCGTATGGAACGGATTAATTTGGGGGGGGGGGGAACGTGGAAGGTAGCCCCCTCCCTCCTTGTGAGAGACAAGGTTTATTTAGACAAAGCTGAAGGGATTATGGCAGCTAGCGACTGCGTGTTGAGAGACATCTTCTGTAGATATTGAATCACTGTCTCTATGGAGCCACCACACTACGGGGAGGAATGCACTGTTTGTAGGATACAGCTTGTGATCTCAGGGGGGTATGGGGGAAACAGACACTGGTACAGACACTGGTACAGACAGACAGACATACAAACAGAGAGACAGCAAGACATAGATGGACAAATAAACAGACAAACAAACAGACAGATTGAGAGACAGACAGACAACACTGACACTCAGACAAATATGAACAGTATACTTTTTTTTTTTCCCATAGATTTTTGTTGATTTCATACATGTACATAATACAATGATACAAAAGTAAATGAGCCTGTTTTCTAATTTGGATATTCACAACAAAAAGTAAGGCAGATATTCCATGCCTATGTGGCTACACCAAAATTAAATGCATAATTCAAAGAATTGTTTAATATCCATCATATCAAGATGAAAGATTAGATAAAAAAGTAACAACAAAAACAAACACCTCCCCACACAACTCCCTGCATGCACACACAGAGACACACACACAATGTGTGCATGTACACACACACACACACACGCACACATTCATTAGTTGCTTTTGCATCACTGTGAGACGATGGATATTTACAATGTATGGGTATCTAAATTTTGTTGATAAAAAGACCACCAACCTGGGATGCCTACCAGGGTTTGATTGAAAATCAAAGGTAAATGTTGATCTCTCAAAGTGTTTTCCCGCAGACAACATGGGTGATTTCATGCACAGAGGTTAAAGGCATTGTTTACCATTTGCAGATGAAACAAAAACCCAGCATTAGTCCTTTAGTTCTAAAATGTGAGTTAGGGATGGAAACAACCACTGTAAAAATTTGAATCCGTATAATCGATGTTAAGTATTGTTAAATACACAAAATGTGAACAATAGTTATAATAAAAAGGTTTCCATACTAAACCATCTACAGTTACGGTTTATTGAGAAAAAACACTGATATCTCCTTATATTTCAGACTTTTTTTTGCAAAAATTTTATATGGTAGGATGTTTTGTGATATGACAGACCTACACATGCATCAAATGTGTTATTTTTAATATTTTTGAAATCACTGCTCCCAAAGGTAAACTGGATCTTTAATACTTCTGCCCTGAGTGGTCATTGTAAACTTGATCTAGGCAGGGCCAAATGATAAAGACATGATTTGCATCTCTGTAAGAGTGTTTACTACTTCCTACTTTGTAATAAATTTACAATCGAAAAGAGGGAAAAATCTAGCCCCTCAAACTCCTTCCAGCAAGATTTCACCCAGAGTCTCAAGAAAAATTCAAGGCTGTTAGTGCATTGGGTACATGTGAACCAGAAACCTTGTCAGGTCTAACCTATCCCATCTCTGCAAGGCATGGTGAAAATCTCCTCATTTGGACCATTTTGGTACGACCATTCTAGGATCAGATTTCACCTGTGAAAGAGAGTTTGGAAATATGTTTCAGTCTAGGAGCCATTTCTTGCTGACTTAAAGCCGTTGTAACTCGATCTTCTCATGTCTGTATGCATAGTACCAGTAGGCAAATATCGATCACAATATTTGAGCCAAAATTTCCAAACAGACATGGTCTCATGTTTCCATCCTCACAATTCCTGTGTAGACAGAGAACACTGATGTACATGATTCCCTTTCCTTTTATAGTAAAGATGATTTTAGGAAGACATCAGATCTCATCCCTTTCATGATGAATATTTATGAGAAAGAATTAGTGACGTTCTGTTCTCTTTCAGTAATCTCCCCTTGGCTCTTGATTGTTGTGTCTTGTCTCGTTTCTTCCAATCTTTTTTTCTTTCAATATATTAGAAAAGAATATAGCAGGAAGTGTTTGCATCACATTCAAATTATGCAGGAAATAAAATATCATAGATTCTGTATCACGACAAAAGGAACATCACAGCTACTAGAATTTGAATGGCTGAAAACTGTGTGAATGTTTTGAAAAGGAAGATTTTAGTTCCTACATTGATCACACAATTAAATGAAAACATACCCCTTCAAATTCTAACTTCAGCTTCTTGTGCTATGAGTGTTACAAGCTAGAAGCAGGATTGATAGTTGCATTGTACAGTTGTTTATATCTCTAGCTGTATTTGAATCATTGTCATCCTGTGCTGTACGATCATTGTGAGTAATGGTCTTAATGTTTCTCATATAAATGGTAAGAATGCTTTGATTTAAGGATTTAAGAAGAAAAGCAAAGGAACATTTATAATAACAATCCTTGTCAAGTTTGAATTCATCTGAAAGGTAGTGTGATATAAAGCGACAATTTTCTCGTTTTCAATCAAACCACAAAATCAAACATCAGTGGCTCTGTGCAGTCTCACTCCTATAGAAAATGATCTGAGACATATTACCTTTTTCATCTCACACGGATTGGCTTGATCGCTTGCTAGAAGACAGTAGCAATTTTCATCTCATCTCCCTCACACTCAGTCTGACCTGCTCTGGGTTGTGAAATAACAAGTATGTAAGATGAATCTTTTCCCTCTAGCTTGTTCAGTGTTCAGAAGTGAGTACATGCATTTTCAGATAGTGATGTCTTCGAACAGTGAGTGCATACAGGCTCTGTGTTCAGAATATTTGAACCAAGATTTGAATACAAAGTGCTGGTATACCCAAATTTCTAGAATTTGACTTATTTTCATATAGTTTCATAGTTCAAATTATTGTTTACTATTAGTCTTTATGGAAGATTGAAAAAGAGCTGCAGAGGGCCTTAAATATATTCAGTTGATTTAAAAGCTATATCAATGATGCATTACATTACGGGTGTAGATATAAAGTGACATTAATGTTGATGTACTCGGCAATCAATGGTCACTGCAATATCAACTTAATCATCTGTGAATGAATTAAAAGTGAAATTGTTTTAATGCTCATTTGAACAGTGAAAGCATGATGATACAGCCTATTTTTGTCTGGAATAAATCAAGTTTGAATGGAGGTCCTAAAGATTTTTTTTCCCAGCCTGAGTTTCAAGGCAGTGTAAACAAGCCACTTAATTAAAGTCAGTCTGCCCGTCAGCAGTGGGTCACTGCGTATGAACAGGGCAGTGTGCTTTGTGCAGCTATAGTCGTAGACCTGATTAATATGTGAATAGGGCATGTTGAGGTCATTATTCTATTTGTGAAGTGACCTGGGGGTAGCGTGTGGTTAGAGTGCCCTCTATTTTAGGAGTGTGCTAAGATGCCTCTTGCTGTGACGCAGTGAAATCTGGAGTGCCTCTAGCCATGGTCCCCCTACCACACTGAGGCCTTCTCTACACAGCATTCACTCCATCCTACTGTCCTTCTGACTTTAGCTTCAACCAAAACACCTCATAGTCTTAACTTCCAGACATCTTTCCTCAGATCTGGCCAATACTGTAAAAGGGGAAATTTTAGGGGTGTTGAAATTTCATGCATTTCGCGCAACCAGACACTAGCACGAAAATAAAAGCATGCAAATATTTTTGCTTGCTGTATGTTCCTGTACTTGGTGTCTTGGTTCCGCGGAATTAAAAACATGCGAAACCCTTCTTACCTGCCCAAGCGCGAAAAATTAGTCGCGCAAAAATATCCACTTTTACAATAATTGAGAACATTGTCATATTTAGTACCTCAAGCAGTTATAATCTCAAATAGCTACAGATGTTCCTGATTTGCCTACAATTTGTATAACATACTAAAGAGATGCTCTGCATTTCACTTTGATGAATTCAATAAACTGAGTGTAGAAGTTGATTTTAGAATTTATTAACTAATTATATGCATATTTTTAAATCACAATTTCAGTGAAGAATTCTGTAAATACGTGTACATTCCATACTGAATGATGCATAATATCTGTTTATCTTCCCCCCCCCCCCCCCAAAAAAAAAATAGATAAAAAATGATGAAGTATAATGTATAGTGCTCAGTGCCTTGACGTTAGAATAGGGTCTACTTTAGTCAACTACATGCAGTACCAGGTCAAACCATGGTTGAAAGCATAAACTTTCTTTGAACCTATGAAGTTTGCTACTTGAAGATACCATAGACATCTTATGCAATATAATGGCTAAAGTTCATGACAGTGTTGAAGAATGCAAGAGCTGTGTCATAGTAAGTTGTACATGGCCATGCACGCACATCCCCTTTTGTCGGTAGAGTCTAAGAAAGCAGAGGACGAAAGAGACGTAGTGCCGCCTCAGGCAAGCCAAACAAGATGTGACATCATCCTCACCATCGGCCTCTGTACGTCCGAGATGAAGTCTTTCGTCGCATACTAATTCTTCTCTCCCATTCTGGGAGTAATTTGCATTTGATGAGAACGGCAAGCATGGTAGTGTGCTGCTGTGATGTATGACCTGTGCTATGTGACCGTGCTTTAGAATCGTGACTGTGGTGAAAGTTCGTCAATGTTAGCTGGAGTGAAAACTAGTTTATTGACCATATGTATATGTATCTCTGAACTCCAGTTTTAGTTTACATCCGTGACTGTTTTTATGTAATTATGGGTTCTTGTCTTCACTTTGTTATCAATACTATTGAAAATTGAAGATTTACCACATAAAAGTACATGTTTTGAGTGTGATTTCAGATTTGTATATTACTCTCATTTCACAACCACCAAATATAATATATATTGCTAGACAAAGTGATATCTGAATCGTCAAGATACAATTCAAAACATGGAACGAGCTACAAAGGTAAATCCAGAAATATTGAAGCAAATTAATTTCAATAAATGACAGAACCAAAGCTTAGGTCCATAATAAATGTGTATGCCTACATGTTTTGTTTGTGTAAGTATCCTAGTGCCATACTGTACAAAGAAATATGATTCTGTGACTTCCTGTAGCCTTTGGGGTGAAATTTCTACAGAACTACATGTAGCAGTCACCTGTACGTGGTAAGTTGAAACTTGGTAGCATCAAACCCTTCAAGCTATTCTTACCCCTCTTAAGCTGCAGTAAGTTAGGTTCCCTTACACTAGCTGAATTATTAGTTTGAACATTAATTTTTTTTAAAATTTTTTTAATTTGTAGCTTTATATTGAAAGTTGTGCTAAAAAGGAATCCAGGTAGAATATGTTCAGTTTTAGTATCTAAATCAAACTGTCTTCAAGACTAGCAAAGAGTAACTAGATGAGATTGTGAGTTTATTGTTCATATCTTTTAATTGAAAATGTGAACTATCATCCTTTCCACAGTGAATGTAACTCTTCATGTAGGGTAATGATTCAGGTTTGATATGAAGTCATATGATTTAAAATAGATTGTAATTATTGTTACGACCAAAATCACTCTGAGAATGATCGCACAAAAGAAACAATCAACTGATGTTCAGGCGGTTTATTAACAGTGATATTGTGGGTACAGACTGGTAATCGGTTTCACATCAGTACAATGATCACGAGAAACAAATATAAGTCAGTAATGGAATCACTTACGTACACATTACACGCAATATCCCTGGAAATGTCCCAAATACGATGCTCGATGCACAAATGAATGATCCGCGATGCACCGATGAATGATTCCTCCGACGTAAATCCAAACGCGCCGGTTGTGATGATCCTCGGTATAAATCCGGGGTAAAAATCCAGGATATACGTCCACAATAGATCCACGGTAGAATGTTCACAGCGAAATGTGCAGAATCCAACGACCACGTCCAGTCGATGCGTTGAATAATGATTCACTTTATATTGTCCAGCTAGGAATCCAGCCCGTCACAGCTTTGCCGTATAGCAATGTCCATTGACATTAAAATATGGAGTCCAATGAAGGCACATTAATTCTCTGCAGGCAAAATGTCTCCCAGGCCAAGTATCTCCACAAACATAACAGGTCAGCAGGTAACACAGGACTGACTATAACAAGTCGCTTCAAAGTCAGAAGTGACGTAACTCTCAGAGCAGAGGTGTTGGGTACTCTGCCTACTGCAGAATTTCTCTGGCTTATATACTATCCATTCACCCCCTTCTAGCACATTCTATAACTCTCTCCAACCTACTAGCCAGTCCAAGTTCCAGGAAACCTGGATGACTCACTGCCTATCTATGTACAAAACATCATTACCAAGAATAACTACCAATCACATTGGGCTACAGGGACAGTGCCTCACTCAGCCAAATATGTTAGCACTTCCCAGAACATTCTGGAATGGGTGAAATCATTCTGGATTGAGTGAGCTATAATGTATTTCCTGTTACATGCATGTACTGTATATCTACATTGTATACCACCTAGAAAATTCTCCACTGATCTGGTCAGCCTGTATGTACTATATCTATACCATGTAGAATGTTCTCCATGAATCTGGTCAACCTGTGTACATACACATTAAAACAGCCATGCATACAGTACATCATACATATGTACATAACTACTAGTGTGTACATTTGTGACACCATCCCCCATGGGAAAAAGAAAGCCTTGCCGTAGCAAGGGTTTCTTGTACCTTCACAATTTCTCATTATTATTTACAATGAATGTGAGGTAAAGTCCAAGTCAAGCAACAATAATCACATACTATCACATGCCTTTTGAATAGCTGCATTAATTCCATGTTCTCTTTTCATGGATACCATTTACAATGATATTGCTTGGATTCTTGGAGCTTATACAATCATATCAAACTATTTTGCACACATTAATGAATATGCTAAACACATACACTGGCAATGATATGCGGTGAAAACCGTTCACCTTTGATACTCTCTTCATGTTACACTCTTGACAGAGCGTCGGCAATTACATTGTTTTTGCCTGCCACATGTTTGATTTTGAGTGCATATGGCTGCGTCATCATGCTCCATCTGAACAACCTGTTGTTCTTCATTTTGAACCGGTCTAAAAAGACCAAGGGGTTGTGGTCAGTATAGACCGTGATCTCCCCTTTGCTATTTGTCAAGTACACTTCGTATTGCTGGAGGGCAAGGATGAGACTGAGAGCCTCCTTCTCAATTGTGGAGTACTTCTTCTGGTATGTGTTCAATTTTTTGGAGAAGTAGCTAACTGGTCGTTCAGTGCCTTCTTCATCTTCTTGGAGCAAAACCGCTCCCACTCCTACATCGCTAGCATCTATTGCCACCTTGAATGGCTTTGCGAAGTCAGGAGCTGCCAAAACAGGCTCATTAGCAAGGACTGCCTTTAGTTTCTCGAAGGCTCTTTGACACTCATCAGTCCAGGTGTACTTTGCCTTGCCCTTCAGCAGGTTTGTTAGGGGGGTGACTACAGTGCTGAAATTTGGTACAAATTTCCTGTAGAAACCAGCCATGCCCAGAAATCTGAGCAACTCCTTCTTGGATTGGGGGATGGGAAAGCCTAGTATAGCCTCTACCTTGGCTTCTCTTGGCAATACTTGTCCCTGACCGACTACATGCCCGAGATACACTACTTTGGCCTTTGCAAATTCACTCTTTGCCAGATTAATCACCAATCCGGCCTCCTTGAGTCGATCGAAAAGTTGCCGCAAGTGTGTAATGTGCTCCTCCCACGTGTCACTGTACACTAGGATGTCATCAATGTATACTACACAATTGTCAAGTCCAGCAATGATTTGGTTTGTCAGCCGTTGGAAGGTGGCTGGAGCATTTTTCATGCCGAATGGCATTACTTTGCATTGGAACAAGCCATCTGGTGTAGCAAAGGCAGAAATCTCTCTGGCTTTGTCGGTCAAGGGCACTTGCCAGTATCCCTTTAGAAGGTCTATTTTACTGACATATGCAGAATTTCCGACCCTGTCAATGCAGTCTTCTAGTCTGGGAATGGGGAAAGAGTCTGTTTTCGTCACGGCATTCACCTTTCTGTAATCTATACAGAATCTTTGAGACCCATCCGGCTTGGGCACCATGACGATTGGGGAGCTCCAACTGCTTTTACTAGGTTCTATTATGTCATTGTCTAGCATGTATTGAACCTCTTCCCTTACTTTTTGCAGTTTGCTCGGGTTTAACCTGTAAGGGTTTTGCTTGATAGGGTCAGCATCTCCTACATCAACATCATGTACAGCCAGAGAGGTGCAGCCTGGTTTGTCTTTACACAGTTCTTTGTACTCATGTAACAGACTAGTCACATCTTTCCTCTGATTTTCAGGTAGGTAGTTCAGTGCCTCATCTACTTTCCCTAACATCTCTGAGTTAGACAACCTGGCACTAGAGGGCTCACTTCCATGCTCATCTTGAGCTTCTCCCTCTTCCTCTACTTCCTCTTCTACCACCTGAGCTACGCCTACCGGCTGACCAGCCTTTCTCTCATAGTACTCTTTCAGCATGTTTACATGACACACCCTCTGATCTTTGCGTCTGTCTGGCGTACTGATCACATAGTTCACATCATTGAGTTTCTTTCTGACATAGTATGGGCCACTGAACTTGGCTTTCAGTGGTTCACCTTGTATGGGCAGCAGTACAAGAACTTTGTCACCTGGGTTGAAAGTTCGGGCTTTGGCATTTTTATCTGCCTTTCTCTTCATAGAGTCTTGTGACACTTTCAAGTGTTCCTTAGCTACCTCACAAGCCTTTGAAAGCCTTTCACGAAACTTTGACACGTAGTCAAGTAGGTGGACCTCATCATCCTCCGTCATGAATTTCTCTTTGATGAGCTTCAGTGGGCCCCTAACTTCATGACCGTACACCAACTCAAATGGGCTGAAACCCGTCGACTCATTTGGGGAGTCCCTCGTTGCAAACAGCAGGAAAGGGATGCCCTTATCCCAATCCTCGGGATACTCCTCACAAAATGCCCTAATCATTGTCTTTAGGGTCTGGTGGTAGCGCTCCAACGCACCTTGGGATTGGGGATGATAAGCTGACGACTTCAGCTGCTTCACACCCAAACGATACATCACCTCTTGAAATATGCCTGACATGAAATTTGACCCTTGGTCAGACTGCACTTCCTTGGGCAACCCATACCTAGTGAAAAACTGCACTAGAGCATCTACCACAGTCTTAGCAGTGATGTTTCGCAATGGCATAGCCTCTGGAAACCGTGTAGACATATCCATGATTGTCAAGAGGTACTTATGACCCGACCTAGTCCTAGGCAAAGGTCCAACACAGTCGACTAAAACCCGACTGAACGGTTCTTCAAACGCAGGTATCGGAATCAATGGCGCCGGCTTCACTGAATGCTGTGGTTTACCAGCCACCTGACATGTGTGACAAGTCTTACAAAACTCAGCCACATCCACATTCAACCCTGGCCAATAAAAATGCCTCATGATCCGATCCTTTGTCTTTCTGACGCCTAAATGGCCGCCAACAGGTAACTCGTGAGCAATCCTCAAGATCTCACCGCGGTAACTAGGAGGGACAACAACTTGACGGACCACCGTCCAATCCTCATCAGCTGGCCTATGGGGAGGTCTCCACTTCCTCATCAAAATGCCATCTTTGACATAATAGCACTCAGGGACCTTTTCAGCCTCAGCCTCAGAACATGCCGTCTGAGACAAGCCTTTCAACTCAGAGTCTGCCTGCTGTGCTTCAACCAAGGAAGACTTGCTAAACAGCCCATCACTGTTAGCCTCGGAGCCTAATACAGCAACCCCATCATTTAAATCCTTGAAAAAGGTTTCTGCCAACCAAACACCGGAATTCTCCTCCACATCAACAGAATCCGCATCATCTTGAACAGCTCTACGAGCCTGAGACCTAGTCACAACACAATCTGGGAAAATCCCAGGAAATTCCTCCTGCAACTGCTCAGTTTCAGCAACCACCACTGGTTTCTCCGAAACAACTGGAGACGCAACCACCTTGTCCCCAGCCAAGTCATTCCCCAACAAAAAGTCAATGCCTGCCATGGGCAACTCAGGAACAACTCCAACAGTGACAGGACCAGAAACTAGGTCACACTTCAAATCCACTCTATACAGTGGCACTGACATATAACTGCCATCAACAGTCTGAATCAAGACTTTTGCATTCACTGCACTATCTGGTGGAAAAGTCATACCACCATCCACCATCAACGACTGAGAGGCCCCCGTATCCCGCAGGATGACCACTGGCTTACCTGCCTCACCAGAGGTACATGGGGTCACCTCACCATCAAACAAAAAGCTACGATAGCTCTCATCCACCTGCTTCATCCTATCTTTGAATTTGGGAGATTGACTTTCAATGGCCTGTGTTTCACTGAACGGGACACTGTTTTCGGGTAGGACACTTTTTGACATGACAAATCCCACCTCCTTTGTTGCACCATTTTGCAACTTCCAACACTGTGACTTTACATGCCCTTTCTTGTGACAATGAAAACATTTGATGACATTTGCACTTGTACTGGACCCTTTGTCAGATTGAGGCTGTGGTGCCGACAACATTCCTGAACCGGCATTCCGTTGGTTGCTCGACTGATTTTTGTCTCTCTTATTTCCAGAGAAATTCCTGAAAGGTGGTCTGTTCTCATTTCTATGGATGAGCTCATACTCATCAGCCATAAAGGCTGCTTTATGCAAACTTGTCACTTTGTGATCTTCCAGATGCAACCTCACACTGAAAGCAACACTCTTTTTGAATTCTTCCAAGAGAACAACCTCACGTAAGTTTTCAAAATCCTGATCCACCTTCAGGGATCTGTACCACCTATCAAACGTCATTTCTTTTTCACGAGCAAACTCAACATGTGTCTGGCCTGGTCTGCGGTACAAATTTCTGAACTTGTGTCTGTACGCCTCTGGCACCAACTCATAAGCATTCAACACTGCTTTCTTGACTGTAGCATAGTCACGTGATTGCTCTTCAGAGAGAGATGAGTACACATCGGCTGCTTTGCCGACAAACACACTTTGAAGGAGCAAGGGCCAAAATTCCTGTGGCCAGTTCAAACTGTTAGCCACCTTCTCAAATGACACAAAATATGCATCAACTCTGTTTTCTTCAAACTTTGGCACCAATCGAATGTTCTTTGCCAAATCAAATTCAGGGGGAGCCCTTTCACAATTTTCAACAATCTGTGCATGAGCCAATTCTATCTCACGCAATTTCATTTGATGCTCCATTTCAAGTTTCTGCATTTCCATTTCTATTTCTCTAGCCCTTTCCCTTTCCTTCATTTCTAATCTCATCTTCTCTTTCTCCAGTTCCAATCGAGCAAGCTCAAGCCGTGTTTGATCGGAAATTTGAGCTCGATCTGGAGTGTCAATTTCTTCTTTGAGCTCCATGTAACCAGCTACTAAGTCAAGAATCTCTGCCTTTCTTGCACCTTGTGGAACATCTACATAAACATGCTGAGCAATAGCAGTCAAATCACATTTGCGTAACCTTTGCAAATCTTTGAGGGACAAATCTTTCCTCTGAACAAATGCCTGAACATCCATTGTACTGATTGACATTGTCACAATGTATTACACACAATATGCAATTCAACAACCAAGTCAACCGGTATTATGTCTGTACCAATATTCTGGCTTCCGGAACGTTCCAAATTCCAAGTTTTGGCTTAAATTCACTTCTCGGACACAAGCCCCCAATTTTGTTACGACCAAAATCACTCTGAGAATGATCGCACAAAAGAAACAATCAACTGATGTTCAGGCGGTTTATTAACAGTGATATTGTGGGTACAGACTGGTAATCGGTTTCACATCAGTACAATGATCACGAGAAACAAATATAAGTCAGTAATGGAATCACTTACGTACACATTACACGCAATATCCCTGGAAATGTCCCAAATACGATGCTCGATGCACAAATGAATGATCCGCGATGCACCGATGAATGATTCCTCCGACGTAAATCCAAACGCGCCGGTTGTGATGATCCTCGGTATAAATCCGGGGTAAAAATCCAGGATATACGTCCACAATAGATCCACGGTAGAATGTTCACAGCGAAATGTGCAGAATCCAACGACCACGTCCAGTCGATGCGTTGAATAATGATTCACTTTATATTGTCCAGCTAGGAATCCAGCCCGTCACAGCTTTGCCGTATAGCAATGTCCATTGACATTAAAATATGGAGTCCGATGAAGGCACATTAATTCTCTGCAGGCAAAATGTCTCCCAGGCCAAGTATCTCCACAAACATAACAGGTCAGCAGGTAACACAGGACTGACTATAACAAGTCGCTTCAAAGTCAGAAGTGACGTAACTCTCAGAGCAGAGGTGTTGGGTACTCTGCCTACTGCAGAATTTCTCTGGCTTATATACTATCCATTCACCCCCTTCTAGCACATTCTATAACTCTCTCCAACCTACTAGCCAGTCCAAGTTCCAGGAAACCTGGATGACTCACTGCCTATCTATGTACAAAACATCATTACCAAGAATAACTACCAATCACATTGGGCTACAGGGACAGTGCCTCACTCAGCCAAATATGTTAGCACTTCCCAGAACATTCTGGAATGGGTGAAATCATTCTGGATTGAGTGAGCTATAATGTATTTCCTGTTACATGCATGTACTGTATATCTACATTGTATACCACCTAGAAAATTCTCCACTGATCTGGTCAGCCTGTATGTACTATATCTATACCATGTAGAATGTTCTCCATGAATCTGGTCAACCTGTGTACATACACATTAAAACAGCCATGCATACAGTACATCATACATATGTACATAACTACTAGTGTGTACATTTGTGACATTATCTTGAGATGAAGGAAGGTTAGAATTGTAGTCCATTTTTATAGCTTGTAGATTCCAATCATTTACGGTTAGTGACGATAGTTATTTGATAATGAGCACACGTATGTAAGACTTCCAGTGCCCTGAATTAGGAAGTAGTCTGCTTCCCTGCGTAATCACTCGCTAAGCAGTCAAGCCTGACGCTCCAATTATAGAAAGCTTTGTACGAAACCAGCCTTATTTGAGTGCGGCTTAAACCTGCTTGCCAGACAAACTGTTCTAATGGCTTGCCAAGGTACCACCTGAATGGGAAATATTGTCTCTTGACCGGGATCATATGACAATTGGAATTGTGTTGTACAAAAGGACTGAAATCTAAAGGTACCGAACTCTAAGAGTCCAGGGGGCCGGTATGATAGGGGTGTACAGCTGCCCCCATCTCTCCCTGAATTCTTTCTGTTTGTTTTTTTTTTCAAATTCTTGAATACATCGTAAACCAGATTCCTTTAAAAAAAAGTTTTAAAAACATCGGGCCTGGAAATCAAGAATTGGTACAGACCCGATCTGCAGGAGAGGTTAGTCGTATTGTATGTCAAGCGAGGGGGTACTTCAGAAAGAAAGGGTTACCTTACCAAGATTGAATGGTGGCTGGCAATCCAGCACCCAGTTCGCTAATGTGTCAGATATCCAGTTCTGTCCAAATAATCTTGACACGTTTCATTTCATGAGAGGTGTTACATCCAGCAGAGATTTGACTGGGGACGGAAGGGAAGCAAGGAAATCTGAAAGACCAAAATAGGTCCCTGCCCCATGGGTCTGTACGGCCTGTATCTACCACACTGTAAATGGAATAGTGAGACAAGATATGAATAGAGTCTGATTGTGGTTTGGGGCTGAAAGAAATGCCGACACGGAGGTGTGAAATCAACATGTTTAGCATCTTGTCCTGACGTGTGAGAGATTTCATCTTTGGACAAAGTCACAGCCAGAATTCATACCTTCTTCATAGGATGCAGTTCTATTATGTTTGTTATCATGAGATGGATGAATACATTGCTGGATGCTTTATACTGAGTGTGAGGGATTAGGTCCTGGCTGAGATGTGATATGGGGGGGGGGGGGGAGAGGTGGTAAAGGTTGGTATTTCTTTTTAGACAATAAGAAAATAATGACACCATTCATTCTTCCTTAAATTCTTTATTATCAAAATTCAGCACGCCCAACATGATAGAGGTTTTTAGACTTTAAAGTTTAAGATCAGTTACAACAAGAGTTAAGGAAAATCTTTAGCTGTTTTCCAGTCTTATTTGGTCAGTATTGAAATCAAGGATTCAACTGAAAATACAAGCATTCAACCCATAACACCTCTAACCTCCAGATGAAAAGATAAGCTGTGAGATGATCACAGTTCTTTGATGGATAATCATGTTACATGATTATTTGTGCTTAATCTGGATCTTCTGTTCCTCTAAAGGCTGTATGATCAATGTACAGTAGACTTGATCCACCAGAAGAACACTTTGGTCTGCCCTGCACTCTCTCAGTCAACATGACTCTTTATTTTTACCTCGGACCAAGACATCAAAATTGGCAGATTTTGGATGGAAAATCAATCTTGCAACAATAGCTGTCAATCACATTATGACCTTAGCTGAACTTGGCAGCTTAATCCGATTTCTCATGTTCAGGTTTGTAAGACTCTGAACTATTTTGATTAAGACATGTTTTTATACCGTAAGCCGGAAATTGAAATTACAACACAGGGTATCGTTGTGTTGGAGTTGAGAAAACGAGGCAAGTCTGACTACCGAAAAAACATTGTTAGAGTGCTGAAGTTCTGTATAGGTTGTTTATAGTATAAACTCCTGCAGCCTGGATTGGACATGATTGTATTGTGCTCGGAAGGAATTGACACTATTGTATAGCAACAGCATTGCCTTTGGGGATACACACTATTGTTATTGCCTATTATTCAGACATGTTCTTAAGGTTGTGTGTGGTATTATTCTATCAGAGAGAACTATGTTTTTCTTTGTTTGAATTGTGCTCTATGAATTGTTCATGCCTTCAAGTTTTATGATTACCCTGTAATCTGGCTCGCTTATCAGCAGATCACAACACATGTATTAAAGCTCGAAGCATTATGGGTCAAGCTGACTTTTCATGTTTAATTGTGGAAATCATACAAACCCTCCTCTCTTAAACTGACCAGAGTCACAAGTGCAAAATAGTCAAAACAGCGAATATAGGCAGAACAGAGATGCCAACTTTTACTCATGTGCAGTACTTTCTACTCTTTTTTTTTGGGGTCAAAAATGCTGCATGTTGCATGAAAAATACTGTTTGTTCAAACTTATTTCCACCAGAATTATGCCTAATCACTCCCCAGATGGTTACAATGCTGTTTAAAAGGTTAGCCTTCTTTGCTGAACCAAAACCATAACAAAATGTAGAAACATTTCTTAGTCCCTGTGAAATGACAGGTCTCCTATATTATTGCAAAGAATCCCTTCATTGCCTGTAGATTATCATATTAAAGACACCCCAATAACAAAATAGAAATGCAATCAAAATCTATGAATTGTGAGTTTGGGGTTGTTGAAATAATACTTTTCAATTTGATATCCAATTCCTCTGTTACTATGCCCCATCCACTATTTTTGCAATGGTTGAGGAATCTTTCAGTTATTATGAGAAAACCGCCAAACAAAAGTTTGTCAAGTTATCTAGGAATGATACATGCTGCTGCTACCATAATTGATTCGTTTGTGCTGTCAGCGAAAAAAAAAAAGAGAGGAAAAAATGGTACTGAAATCATCAAAATTCAATTTGGATGAAATCACCATCACATACTCAGTAATACCAGATTGGTTTCATACCATCTGAGGAAGGGAAAATGGAGATCGGAGGCTGATCTTGGTTAGCAATGCTGAGGGGATTTTGGCTTCATGGTATTATGGGTGTTATCTACCAATCCATCACACCCCCCCCCCCCCCCATATATGATCCAAATATTGTATTACAGTAACGTCTGTATGAGGTAGACTAGTATGTTTGGTTCTAGTCTATTCATGGCCCCTGCCATGGTCTGTTTATCCAGGAGTTCACTGGAGACAGCCATGTCTGAATCTCATTGTCATGCTTCATTTTACTCACTGTATAGAGGGCAGTGTTGATGAAACGACCATTCCAAAAACTATTAGAATATCATATTCATATTATCACTCTGCTGTCCAAGTATGTCACTGTAGTAGGTCTTAAAGTAATGTATTGTGATGCCCCCTTATCATAAACAAACGAACAAACAAACAACGAACAAACACCTTTTGTTTAGAGTCACATGAAATCATTGTATGCTTGACACATTTAGCCTCCTAATTTCCAGTGCCATCTCCATCTACTTAATTCTACTGAATGTTGCAAAATTTCCAGCACTACTCATGCTTATCTTGAAGAAGTAGAAATACCATTTTGACATGTCCTGATTTCAGGAATGAGAAGATCAAAAAATAGTTTTGGTTGAGGAAGAGAGTTAAGAAAGTCATATTGGTAAAAGGGGTTTCAGCTTTTAGAAAGTGAAAATTTTTGAATACATTTCTTGCTACTCATTTCTTAGAAACACACCATTCTTGCAAATATAGAAGGAGAGAAGAAAAAATGTTGTTGTTAAATTCAGGCGAGATTGAAAGTACAAGAGTTTGACCCCATTAGGAGCTGTCTAAACCTAGGCCAGGTAGCGGCTAAATGGTGGTTATAATGTTACTGACAGAATATAAGGTTTTACCAGCATACCAGGCCATTGTAGTGTAATAGGGCCCTCTGGCAGTGTGCATTCAAGCTTTCTAAATCTGGATAAGGAAGGGGGGGGGGGGGATGAGAGGGGATGGGGGAGGGGGAGGTGTTATTTTTCTCTTTGCCTGATTTCTTATTATTCAGCTCAGTGTGCTTCTGGCGCTGTTTTGGATTAAAGCGTTCTGCGGAGTCCGGTGAGAAAGTTTGAAGCTGAAAAACTTGTTTTTTGTTTTTTCTGTATTCTGCCAAATACAAGGACTGTGGTATGAGGGAAAATTTTCCTCGTCACAGGTTTAGGAGACAGTGAGGATAATTTGCATTATAACACCAGTTGCACTTTACCTCTCCCCCAAGAAAAGATACAGTTGAACCTCTATTATCCGGCCTCCCTTTATCCGGATCTCTCTATTATACGGACGCAATCTCGCCGTGATTTAAAAAAAAAATAATAATTACGGGAGGAAAGGGGGATTCCCAACTCCTTGAGAACTCCTACACAAACGCACATGAATTACATATTACTTCCAACATGATTAACATACATTACATCAAATTTCCTTCCAAATTGCTTACCCTCAGACATTTTAACATCCCCAAACATCCCCAAATGTAACAATGAAAAGGTTGCAGTATACACATTACTACATGTGGTACTACAATGGGCTACATCAGTACATGTGTATGTATATGTACATGTATAAAGCATTGAGTCTCCCGTATCCGGCCAAATCCCTTATCCGGATGAGCCCCGGTCCCGACTTGTCCGGATACGAGAGGTTCAACTGTAACTTAGAAAGAACAAAGAAATGAATCCAAAACCAAATGAAAGAAAATGGTAGCAACATTTATGTCCATTGTGATGAGAAAAAATAGAATGTCCAGAGAGAGAAAGAGAGATATAGAGAGAAAGCACATGATGCTAGATGTCTCAAAGACAAATGAATTGCAATTTAGAATGTTAACTTGCAGAGTATGATTGCCTATGAAGAGACAGGCAGTGTACTACATTCAAGGAAAATTACTTTCTCAATCTTTGTGATATATGAATGTCTACAGCACATTCACATGTTTTTAATGGATTAGAGCATATCAGGTATTTCCTGAGACTTTGTGATCAAACCTGCTAGGTAAGATTGGATTGACATGCTGGAGTTGATGAGATGAGGCAGTCCTGTTTCCGTGGATGCCAAGTTCAGTAAACATGAATGCAAAGTGAAGAGAGAGATTGAATTTAAAGGTATGGTTTACCTTTGGGAGTGATTTTAAAAATATTCAAAATATCACATTTGATGCATATGTGTTGGTCAGTTGTATCACAAAACACCCTACCAATTAGTACCATGTCAAAAATTTGCAAAAAAAGCCTAAAATATAAGGAGGTATCAGTATTTTTCCCAATAAACCATAAGTCTATAACTGTAGACAGTTTAGTCTAGAAACATTTTTATTATAACTGTTGTTCACGTTTTGCATATTTTTAACAATACTTAACATTGATTTTACTGATTTAAATGTTTACATTGGTCGTTTCTATCCCTAACTCACATTTTAGAACTATTTTGAAGCACAAAAGCTGGGTTTTTGTTTCGTCTGCAAATGGTAGATTATGCCTTTAAACTCTGACCATTGATGGCTTCAAGCAACCTTCACATGGTGACAATGATGGTTTGGATCCATGAAGCAAGATGTGCCCTATGGTGGATATGAAGCAGCCTCCTGCATACATTAAACATGGCCTTTCATATTGGGTTAGAGTCTGCCTCAAGCGAATTCCTCAGGCATGAATTAGCGAGACAAATTTCAATATTTGCATTGCAATCCAAATCTCCAGACTTTTGCCTGTGCTAGATATGAAAATCTCTTTATAAAACAGCACACTCAGCATTACCATACAAATCTCCCTGCCCCCCCCCCCCAAGAAAAAATATCTTGCTATTATTATGCAGTTATCATAATAATTTGAGAATTGCAATCGGCAATTAGCAGAATACTTTCTTTCTGTCATAATGGGTGCAAAAAAACTCGGTATTTGGATCTTGAACATTACCCTGCTATTTTGTCCATGTGAATGTGACTATTTAGTGCAAGATTCCTTATATCCCAAGGGAGATATGTGACTCTTCCAATTTCTCCGTAAGGAATTTAAAGTAATTTCATTTCGAAATCCCAAGAGTTATTCCAAGAGAGTTTTGCGATCTTTTGTTTCACACTTTTGTTTGTATGTGCTGTACTAGACTTGGTTATTGGTATGTTATTGAGGTGTCCTAGAAATAGTAATGGTTGCTATGTCAACCCATTTGAGAATTTCAGTCCTTACACTGACAAAGAACTTCAGGAATCTCTCCTTCCTGATTGAACCGCAAATTGAGGACCAGATCCCTCAGCGATGTGATACAATCTATTCGCAGCATTCTTTTTTTAATCAAAGCATCTTTTTGACATTTTCAATGGTTTGATTTTTATCAATGTTTTATGTTGTATTTGTATTTACCTATCCCTTTTGTAGGGTTAGTTGAGGGGGTTGAACCATGATGTATAAGGCAATATGCCATACAAATAACATGGAATATCTCAGTCATGTACATAAGAATGTGAGTCATAAGTGGGAATTATTGTGAAACAGTGGAAAATATTGCATGAAATTATCAAAAAAAAGGAGAATTTAGGGTCATTTATGTGTGTAAGCAACATTGTATAGTTTCAAATATTGTTCTTGTGTAAATAAAATAATTAGATTATATTGTGTGGAATTATACGAAAACTTGAAAATGCAAGAGGATCAGTTGCTGTGTGGTTGATTCATTTCAAGAATTAATTACCTGTGGGAACAGTGATTTAAAGAATGTTCAAGATATCACATTTGATGCATATGTGTAGGTCTGTTGCATCTCAAAACATCCTACCATATAACATTTTTGCAATAAATCCTAAAATATAACGAGATATCAATATTTTTCTCATTTAACCATAACTGTAGACGGTTTAGTCTGGCAACATTTTTTTTATAACTATTGTTCACATTTTGTGTATTTAACAATACTTAACATCGATTATATGGATTCAAATTTTTACATTGGTAGTTTCTATCCCTAACTCACAATTTAGAACTATTTTGAAGCACTAATGCTGGGTATTTGTTTCTTCTGCAAATGGTAAATTATGCCTTTAACCTGTTGAAGACTAGTCCGGAGTACACTTGGGCAGGTGTCTATGGGAAATGTGCGTTGCAGCAAAATCAGCCCATCCGCATTGGGTTGAAGGACCAACCAGTGTGTTGTCTCTGACTGTAAATACTGATGTGCACATCCCCATGTCTGGATACCAGTATAGATTTTGTTAAGTTTCAGCTTCAAAGCATTCAAAGGGAAGAAATATGAAATGAGCTTAAATGTAATTCTATGATATTCATAACAAAGTTGTCACTGAAACAATACTTATGTACATCTGTGTCCATTACGGTAGCGGAAATATAATACTTTAAAACGAGGAATATTCGCGTGCATTCTAATTTCGCGAATTTCGCGAGCGCCAAGATTCGTGAAATTAAAATGCACGCGAAAGTTCTTGCTTACACTATATGCATTGAATGCCACTGGCAGTTCATGAAAATTTCACGTTGCAAAAAAGGCTGTCGGCTCCAATTCGCGAAAAATTCATGCCGCGAATATATCATGTTTTACAGTACTTAGTCTGATGCAAGCAGAGGGAGAAAGGAAGGGAAGTAGAGAGAGAGAGAGGGAGAGAGGGAGAGACAGAAGGAGAGATGGAGGAGAGAGAGATGAGAAAGAAGAAGAAAGTTGACGGAAGAAGTGGGAGAGGAAGAGATACGTGTGGCAAGAATTGTCAGGAGGGATGACATCGTGACCTGTGTCTGTGAAGGATTTGTAAGGCAACACTCTCATAGCTGTGTCAATGAAGTCCTCTCCTGTGGCCGCATTGCCTCACCAGTTCTCTCAGAAAGTCTTGCTGGAATAGATGTTGATGATGAGATGCCGTCCCACCCTGAATGGAGTGAGTTAAGGATGAGATGCCATCCCACCCTGAATGGAGTGAGTTGAAGATGAGATGCTATCCCACCCTGAATGGAGTGAGTTGAGGATGAGATGTCATCCCACCCTGAATGGTGTGAGTTGAGGATGAGATGCCATCCCACCCTCAATGGAGCGAGTTGAGGATGAGATGCCATCCCACCCTGAATGGAGTGAGTTGAGAATGAGATGTCATCCCACCCTGAATGGTGTGAGTTGAAGATAGATGTCATCCCACCCTGAATGAAGTGAGTTAAGGATGAGATGCCATCCCACCCTGAATGGAGTGAGTTAAGGATGAGATGCCATCCCATCCTGAATAGAGTGAGTTGAGGATGAGATGCCATCCCACCCTGAATGGAGTGAGTTGGAGATGAGATGCCAACCCACCCTGAATGGAGTGAGTTGAAGATAAGATGTCATCCCA
The DNA here is from genome assembly GCF_040938485.1 of Diadema antillarum. NCBI lineage: Eukaryota > Metazoa > Echinodermata > Echinoidea > Diadematoida > Diadematidae > Diadema > Diadema antillarum. The sequence continues at coordinate 1,539,982 of NW_027270909.1, read as the reverse complement.
CCCTGAATGGAGTGAGTTTAGGATGAGATGCCATCCCACCCTGAATGAAGTGAGTTGAAGATGAGATGCCATCCCACCCTGAATGGTGTGAGTTGAGGATGAGATGTCATCCCACCCTGAATGAAGTGAGTTGAAGATAAGATGTCATCCCACCCTGAATGGTGTGAGTTGAGGATGAGATGCCATCCTACCCTGAATGGAGTGAGTTGAGAATGAGATGCCATCCCACCCTGAATGGAGTGAGTTTAGGATGAGATGCCATCCCACCCTGAATGAAGTGAGTTGAAGATAAGATGTCATCCCACCCTGAATGGTGTGAGTTGAGGATGAGATGTCATCCCACCCTGAATGGAGTGAGTTAAGGATGAAATGCCATCCCACCCTGAATGGTGTGAGTTGAAGATGAGATGCCATCCTACCCTGAATGGAGCGAGTTGAAGATGAGATGCTGTCCCACCCTGAATGGAGTGAGTTGAGGATGAGATGTCATCCCACCCTGAATGGAGTGAGTTAAGGATGAGATGCCATCCTACCCTGAATGGATTGAGTTAAGGATGAGATGCCATCCCACCCTGAATGGAATGAGTTGAGGATGAGATGCCATCCCACCCTGAATGAAGCGAGTTGAAGATGAGATGTCATCCCACCCTGAATGGTGTGAGTTGAAGATGAGATGTCATCCCACCCTGAATGGTGTGAGTTGAAGATGAGATGCCATCCCACCCTGAATGGAATGAGTTAAGGATGAGATGCCATCCCACCCTGAATGGATTGAGTTGAGGATGAAATGCCATCCCACCCTGAATGGATTGAGTTGAAGATGAGATGTCATCCCATCCTGAATAGAGTGAGTTGAGGGTGAGATGCCATCCTACCCTGAATGGAGTGAGTTGAGGATGAAATGCCATCCCACCCTGAATGGAGTGAGTTGAAGATGAGATGTCATCCTACCCTGAATAGAGTGATTTGGTGGAGATGATGTCACCACTGGCTCAAAGAGTCAAGTCTAGACCAGAACTGGAGTAGATAGGAAGAAGACTAAGAGGTGGATATCAGACATTTTTCCTTCATGCCAGCAACAAATTCAAATATCATTCCAATCACCGGCCCTCCCTCACATTATACTGCCAGTAGCATTTAGAGAAAAGCATTCATTTCCTGCAACATATTTACACTCAATAATAAGGCTTATCTTCGCTTATACCCCCCCCCCCCAACTCTTTGCCATCCAGTCTGCTGTGAGTGGATGCATTCAACCACAGACGCTCAGGCATCGTCATCTTGTTTGATGTATGTTGGCTGATGCGATAAATATGTCATAATACATTTTACATTACTTTCCATACAAACTACATTTACGCAGTCAAGTTTTACATAAGCCATGGACTGAATATAGGCCACCATTGTGAATTCGTTCCTAAGTTATGTACTTTCCCATTTCCCTACTCTAGTTTTATAATGTGATGCTGATAAATTGTGTCATTTCTCATTAGCTTGTTATTGCCATTTCACGGCTGCTGAACTATGGGTGAACTCTTCAACACATTTGCCGATCCTTTGCCATCTTTTTTTTTTGGGGGGGGGGGGGGAGGGGATGAAAGAGGAATATTACAGTCAGAGTCAGGGAAGCATGAAACGCCATTCACTGTCAAAATGTCAGCCACTGAACTCTGAGAATAGGATTCAGTCTTTGGAAGAACATTCTCTTCTGGTGACTGTACTATTGACATTGTTTGGTAGACTTGCAAGAATGTGCAAATCTCTTTGGTTTTGGTTTGAATGTATATTTCTATGACCATGTGAGAACACATCAACTGTAGCAAGGAGAAATATGAGGCAGAAAACTGTCTGTAAGGCATAAAACCCTCAGGCACAATGTGATTGGAGTCAGTTATTATTCAGCTCAGTTTCAAATTATTCATTGTTGTAGAATTTCCAAGAGATATTCACTTATAATTCATTGCATTTCACAAACATCAAATTGTACCATTAACACTCAATGACAGAGTACGAGGACTATTAGATGACACAAATTTATTAGAATAAAGTTGTAAAAATCTCAAAAGGTCTGTTGTATACCCCTGATGTCTTGATTAGACTACCACTTAATGTCTTCATCAGCCCGAAATTCAAACTAGAAGGATATTTTGCGGTCTTGGAAAATAGCCCGATATTGCAAATGTGCGTCTTCATCAGCTCGAACAGCCCGCTTGGGGAAATTAGCCCGAAAATTGACGCATGCGCACTTTGCATCACTTCTCTGCTTAGCTCGCAGTTCGAAAGTGGATTTCCCCGCACAAAATCTCCTATATCGCCGTATGTACGATACTACAACCAGATAAGTGAGCAGTACAGCATATTCTCTCCAAAGGGATATCAATAACGCAACTCTTTCTTCTGTCCTGTGAGGCATCTTATATGAAATAAACAATTTGCAATGTTTAAACAAATCCAAAATACACACAATCTGCAAGAATCTTCAGCTTAGGTAGAGTGGACCAGAAGCAGAAGTACACACAACAGGGAGGTGAGAGGAATCACCTCCCTGGTCAACAACAGCTAGTATACACACATGTGATCCTTGAATACACCGTGCGTGTATGTACTATACACAGTCACTAGCTTGAGAAAATTTCGGGCTGATGGAGACGCACCCAAAATAGCGCGCTATTTCACGAATTAGCGCTCTAGTTCACGAACTAGACCAAGATTTTTGGGGAAATTTTCCCGATCAAATAGCGCGCTATTTGCGTCTTCACTTCACAGATAGCGCGCTATTTTGACATCGGACTAGTTTGGTAACCACAAGATAGCGCGCTATTTTGAAACTTTGGGCTGATGAAGACACGCCTAGTGAGACTTAAATTCATCATGTAAACATATTGATAAATAAAAACCATGATGATAGTGATCACCTCTGTGAGATTTATCATGTGTTTAAAATCAGAACAATTCATGATATTTATAGACATGCAAAATAAGAATAGGAAAGATAAGTGTGAAAATGCTCATAAACTCCAGCAAATATGCAGCAGGCTCTGGGGGAAAAATCTACCCCAAAGGTGACATTCTATTCTCATTCCTCCATATTGCTATTTGCATTACCTGAGCACTATTGTGATTATGAGATCGTGTACGTACATATGGGAAACAATCTTGTGGATGGAATGCTATTTGTACTGCCAGAAACGCTGCATTTTCAACACTCCTTAAAGGGGAAGGCTAGTAACTGATCAGTGGGAATCAGTGGGAATGCTGAGGGATGATTGTTCCAATCCTTGTGGGATTCATTTAAGAGTACATTTATATCTATTCTTGTGTGAAAATTATTTGCTTCAGAATGGTCTCATATTCAAGTAATGCGCAGTTTAATGTTTCCAGGTAAGCGTCCCTGGTCAGTGACGGGGCATTAATCTGCACATTACTTGAATATGAGACCGTTCTGAAGCAAATAATTTTCACACAACAGTAGATATATAATGTACTCTTAAATGAATCCCACAAGGATTGGAACAATCATCCCTCAGCATTCCCACTGATTCCCACTGATCGGTCACTAGCCATCCCCTTTAACAAGGCAGAATTACTAAAAAGAAAGAAAGAAAGAAAGAAAGAAAGAAATCTAAGCTGACTTTAAATAGAAAAACCTTGCAAACATTAGGCTATTGATTTTGTCAGTGCTTTTATCAATTGCACAATCTGAACCAGAAATAAACTTAATGTAGGTTGTCTCTAATATTTGTGCTAAAGGATCTTTATGTTTAAAGGACTTATAATAAAGGCAAATTTGCAATCATCTCAGTGATCTGAGATTCCAGTTATCTTAGCTTGGCAGTCTTTGTTAGACAGACAGTCTTTGTAGACAAGTAGTATTAGTAAGCTGACACATCAGTAATTCTTTCTTGGAATCAACCAATCACCCTTTAACATCCAATAACTTCCATGGACAACAAGTTTTCCATGGAGCCTCAGGTTTGAAAGAAACCCTGAAATGTCAGGTATGAGTAGCTAGCTAGCTAGAGGCAAAGATATGAAGATACCAAAGGCTGACGGTGGCATGTTTTATTTTTGGCCTGCCCACGTCTGCAGAGCGACGGTCCATTAGAACTAATTTGTTAATAAACCTCATCAGACCAGAGAGTGGTGTCAAACTAAGATAAGTGGTCCTTTAATCCATTTCCAAGACCTCATTTTAGCATCCATGTTTGTGGGAGGTAGGCTGAAGTGAATGTTCAATGTGCACACCAAGGATGCTTGGTCATTTCATGAGAGATCTTTTTTTCTCTCTCTCTCTTTTTTATTTTACATGGAACATGGTAGAGTCAAAATAAAAGTAAGGTAAGGTGCCAAGATCATCAAGTGATTTTGCAAGATGTTTTCTCTGACCTTACTTTCAATTTCCCCCATTAGAGTCGACAACCAAACGACCACCAGGTTCCTGACAGTAGTTGCTACTATGTAGCCTTTTTCCTGATTCCAAACCATTAGGTAGAATGTGTGAGCAGACTAGAATGTCCGATGGATGCGATACATCAGTACTGTATGCTTGAACACTGGAGTGTCTCGCCAGACAGTGAACCTGGATATAGGAAAGGAAAAACCTCTTTGCCCCACTTAAAGCCCTGGATGTTCAGCCGTGCATCTCCAAGGCATGGCAGCTGTTGATAAATCCTGCTGCCCAGTCCCATGATGGGACATTAAGAGCAACTCATCGTACAATCTGAGGTCACGACCCCCGTGTAATGCCTCGTTCGGTGCCGGAGAAAATTAGCTTGGCACACGACAGGCACACGAAACATTCGGACTGATGGTGGGACATATGGCGGCATGATACCGAATTTTACGCATCCTGAAACCAACACTTGTTGAGATGAGAGAGGTGGAGTGTCTAGGAGGAGTGTGATAACCGCTGGTCTTCATCATCTATTCATTGGGTTTCTCAAGTTGGATTATTGAGGTCTAATGTGGATAGATTACTTCCCTTCTTCCAATTCTAGGCCAAGAAGAAATTTCCCTACCTAGTTCGTCAGCTAATTAGATGTTTAACATCTGAGAATTATTGATGTAGAATGTTTGTACATATTCTCAGATTGTCTGTTTAATCATTGGCATTATGGGATGGAGGTGTAGACTGTCTAAGGTTAACCCGTTGAATACTTCTCTGGAGTATGCCTGTACTCGGGCAGGTGCCTACCGGTTAATGTGTTCTGCTGGTATACAAGCTGTGACATGTGTCTCATTGTGATGGGATCTTATCTGGGATATCCATGGAGGATGTTACAAGCTGAAAATAATCCACAGAATTAAATGTCATCTCTTGTACAGTGGGACTGAATTGAATTGCAAAGCCACTTTAAAAAAGGGAAGGAATTTGTTGTGAAGAACAATGCTTATCATTTTCCCTTACATCAATTCAAGGTGTGATATTTTTGTCATCTCAGAATGCAGTCCAGGGAAGGATGCTGATTTGGGGTTGTGAGGATCAATACGAGATGCTTGTATGGCATCACTTTGACTACCGGTTGTCAGCTCAGCCAGGGAGCTCGTTAAGATGCCGATTTCATGGGCCATTTCTAAGACTGCTGGCAGGGCTCAAAGCCACAGAATATCGCTTCTGCCGACAAAGATAATTGGCCTGTTCCAAGTGGAAATTGGATTTTAGGGGTGTTTTATTGACTTCTCCCAGAGGGGTGATATTGGAGAAGCGAGATAACTGGAGTTGATGGCGTGTACTCAGGTTGGATTCCTTTAATGGAGTCTTGCGACTTGAGAGGTTCATTGTGGAGGATGTGGATGTGTAGCGATTGAAAGATGGGAGAAGATGGTCGTGTGATATATCTCATTCAGGTGGTGTGTGTGTGTGTGTGTGATTGTAATTGTCTGTAATATTGTAAAACAATATGAATTTGGAAGTAATAGCTAAAAAACTCATTAAAAAGAATTCATGGCTACAAGCAATCAAAACAAAACAAGTTTTACAACTGCAGCATATTATGTACGATTTCATTAATGCCCCTGAGAAACAAAAATCTTTTTGAGTGGAAGGACTACTCTGGACCCAGGAATTAGAAATATGTCTCAATTTTTGTTTGAGACCATTTATCATCATATTGTGTGCACACATATACAGTCTTTTTATGTTTACAGTAGTTCGAAATCACAGGGTAGAAATATGTGCTTTTAATTTATATCCTTGCAGGTGTGACAGGGATATTAGGTGATAGTTTTCCCAGTTTGAATAATGCCATACAGAAGTAAAAATACGTAAAAAACAGAAAGGACTTCTTGCCACCTTAAATCATGTGGAGCTCAAACATTTAAAATGAAATGTTGCAATTTCATGACTCAATCAAATCTCCCCATATCACATAGTCTGTGAAGGTTTCCATCAGTAATATGTTTGCCTTGTATCGTGTTGAAAGTTTGAGAGAATGAATGTTATTTCCTCCATTAAATGACAATGTTATGAGGATTATAAGTCTGTTGTACTGTGAATATAGCAATATATTTTGAGCCTTGCGGTAAGACAACATAATCTTATATTGAAGGTCCAAAGATCAGAGTATGCCATATGTGGTTTTCTTCTGTGAAAAAAAGCCCTATTACTGTCACTCAGTGCATACTGCGCAAACAGACAAACAAGACATTTGTGAAGAGAATCTATCTGTCTGTCTGTCTGTCTGTTTTGGAAAGTGCATGCTCTGCTGCTGCACACAAACTGCGATATGAGTTGTTTGTTCGTGCTTAGGTGTGATGGGGATGGTTTCCGTTCCTTCCCTGCCACACCCCTGATGCTGTGAAGCCACCTGCCAGCCCCACTGGCCTTCCTCCTCTCTGGAGATGGATGATGGATTTTAATGAGCTAAAAACCATCCAACATCACCATAGTATTCAAGGATATCACATAATAGCTTCTATTCATTCTCACACCATGGCAGTGTAGCAGGGCTTGTCTCTCTGACACCATCAAATGAATTTTAGTGTGCGGATTAGCACTTTCGATGGTGATGAAATATGGGAGGAAGTTGTATCATCTTGGAATCAATCTGCTTGGTTGTACCAAAGCATGATTTGTGAAATTTAAGTTTCCAAACGCAAGCTCACTGAAGAAATCTATGCACACACTAGGTGCATGTATTAAACAATTGACCTTTTCCAGCTTTATTTATGGCTGCATTGATATCATACAGATATGTGAGCTAAAAAAAAGGTCTTCACTTGTATCAGATCAACCGGTCCGTTTGCCTCTCTGTGCTGCTGTGAGAATTCTTTTTCCCTCCTCAGCTCATTTCATGTTATGTGGAGACTCAAACTTTGTGTCAGTTCGGAAGCATGTACATGTACATGCTGAACAACATTTTCAGTGAATCTCAGATTAATTTTGTTTGGTGCTATCACCCTTAACACCTAACGGAGACATCATTATGAGGTATGCATGTGTATGAGATCTGGAAGTGGCAGAAAATCAACGTCCTCTAAATGGTGAAATAACAACAAGCAGATGAATATGATACTGTACATGTACATTTGTATGTATCACTGTTTTACAAGGATGAAAAATACAGACCTTCAAATTTTAACATGTTTGATTCTTTGCATTATGTCTAAATGAACTGGGTTGGCAAAATAAGAGTTTCCATCACAGGCTCATGAGAGATTTTGTGCTTTTTGTCTTTTCGTATTCACAGAAATACCCAAACTCTGACATCACCAACATCGTGGACAGCAGTCAGCCGGCTACCATTGGTCAGTGGTGTCCAGTGAGTGGTGATGAGTGTACGGCCTCTGCAAAGATCACCTACTACAGATGTCTGGGTATGACCTCCTGTAGTCTGACTACTGAGATGCATGTAGGGACATGTGGGTGTGGGAAGATGGAGTGGATATCAGTGGCAGGGAGGATTGATAGATGGATGAATGGATTGATGGATAGATGGATGAATGGATTGATAGATAGATGGATGGATGGATAGATGGATGAATGGATAGATGGATGGATGGATAGATTGATGGAAGGATAGATGATGGATAGAGTGATTGATTGATGGATTGATTAGTGGATAGAAGGATGGATGGATGGATGGATAGATGAATGGATTGATGGATATGTGGATAGCTGGATAGATGGATGGATGAATGGATAGGTGGGTGGACAGATTGGCAGATATATGGATAGATGAATAGATGGATAGACGTTGGATGGATAAATTGATAGATGAATGGATGGATGGACGAATGGATGAATAAGCGGGTGGATGGATGGTTGGATGGATAAATGGGTGTATAGATGGATGGATGGATGGACAGATGAATGGATAGATGATAGATTGAGAGATTGATGGATGGACTAATGGATAAATGGAAGGATGGATTATCATGAATGAATGGATGATGTTTTGATGGATAGATGCATTGATAGAAGGGTAAGAAGGAGGATCAGTGCATAGATTAGTTCATGGTAGACGAAAGCATGATGTAATCATGTCAGTGGATGCATGGTTGGCCTAAGGGCACTGATTTGGGTTGGCAGAAGAATGGAAAGATACTTTCATCAGTATCAAGACTCTACTTGATAACATGGCCATGATCTTGTGGGAATGTTTGGTATCTGTGCTATCATGGACAGTTAGTGTTGTATGACACAGCAATGCTTGTTAGAAAATTTGATGTACATACTTGAAGATTATGATTGAGTGGTGTCACAGTCACAGTTTTGTATCCAACTTCATTCCATTAAAAAAAAAGAAATCCCAATGCAAAATCAAACAAACAGACCACCCCCTCCCAAAAAAAAGAGCACCTCCCCTCAATGATCAGAGCTCTGCATTTAGTTATCTTTGTATACATTGTTTGTGAACCACTCTTCGTGTTGGGTGATATCTGAACCAGAATGGTTCCTGTGAATATTGTGAGATTGAAAAGAAGTTAATGATGACTTTGTTTTCTTCATTTCTGTGCAGTGGGTCCATTTGAGAGTGACGCCCTCATGGTCTACAATGTGTGCAAGTTTTTCCACGAGCACGATGAGAACGTGTGCCGAGAGCCGACGTACTGGAAGCAGCGCGCCCAGGAGGACTGCGGCCGCTGGAAGATGACCATCAACTCTACCGGGATGCTGCTGCCGTGTGATGTTGACCGCTACAAGGGTGTGGAATACACCTGCTGCCCTCCAGCCCCTACCACCACCACCACCATCACAACCATCACCACCACCACTACCAGGACCACTACTGTGGAGCAGGTGCAGGAGGAGGAGGAGGAGGAGCAAAGGGGTGCTGAGGGGCAACAGGAGACCCCCCTCCCTGAGAGGGACAACACTGGTGGGTGTGAGATGGGACTGCCCCTCTCAGCTTAATTTCATTTTCACCCACCATCAGTAGAACTATGGTGCCTTTCAATCACACCAAGGTGCCGTGTTAACTCTCCGTGTGCCAAGGTGTAAACCTTGTGCACCATATTGTTCTGAGACCACAACGCATGGTCACTTTTGTAAGATATTCTTATTGTTGAAGCCATGTAGCTGCTCATAGAAATATTGCGCTAGAAATGCAGTACAGCAACAGTGTAAAAAAAATTCCGAGATTTGCTGTGATGTAAACTTTTTGACAAAGCTGTAGCTACTTTTCATGTAAAAAGCTAATACTGCAAAAACAAGAAACTTTCACCAATTGAAGCCGAATGCCTTTTTTATGGCATGAAACTTTTGCAAATTGCCACTGGAACTCAATATGCATTGTGTAGACAAAATCTTTTGTGTGCAATACCTGGTATATAACAAGATTATTGGCTCCTAGTGAAATTTGCAAAAATTTCTGTGAGCATGAAAATTTCTTGTTTTACAGTATTTAAAATGAGTTTTTGAGCAAAGTATGCAAAGTTGGCAAGCCATTGACTGAGTAGGACATGTGAATTTGATACGCAGAGAGTTAACTCGTAACTGACATTATCTATAAAGACTCACGAGAGATTGCTGAGCAGCGAAAGAACAAGTTACATGTGCAAGTGATTGACAAATTGCCCAGTGTTTTTGCAGTAACCATGACAAAAGTGTTATTTACGTCGATGTTAGGGCAATTTCTCAATCAGTTGCAATTAAAAGAACTCACTTTCATCAATATGACTAAGTAAGATGTGGTAGTAGCAAAACAGATAACATCAGGCTTAGTAGTTGGATAAATAAGTTAGATCAGAATTTATTTTATGCTTTTTAAAGGTAATCCAATTGAACAGAAACCAGGATTTTGTGTAGAGTATTGCAGAGCCCACGTTTAGGTTTTAAATAGTTTTCTTTGTGGCTGGGAAAACGAGCTAAGCTGGGGGATGAAGTCTCATCTAGTCCGTCTCTCTGTTGCTATGCACTGTCTCTCTGTTGTTATGCAGTCTCTCATCCACGTGACATCATCAGCAACATCCTAGATGACCCCTACTTCTCAGAGGTCGGACTGGATGGCAGCCAGGAGAAGAGAGAGTATGGAGCAGCCAAGGGGCGCCTCTCCTCCAAGCAGAAGGCTGAGAAGGGGCGTGTCATGCAGCAGTGGCAGGAGGCTCAGGAACACTACCTCCAGCTGAAGGCCAAGGACTCCGATGTAAGATACCGGGGTGTGGTTGGGTGTGGCTGGGGAGTTGGATGGTAGCAGAAGACCAGTGTTTTGTAGTTATGTAATGATATAGTATGATGAAATGCTCTTCTTTATCTCTGGTAGCCTCTTCAGTGTTGCCACTGCTCTAACAGAGGGCCCTGCTATTATTATTACCTAGCTACCATTGACAGGTACCCATTTCTACACCTGGGTTGGGAGGGACATGGTGGGTAAAAACATCTTGTCCAATGATGTAGGCACTTGACAAGATTCAAACATGGGACTCTGTTTGAATATCAAGAGTCTTATCCACTATGCCATGGTATACCCACATGTTGCTCAGCTTTACGATACTTCTCAGTCTGGGAGGGGGTGAAACAATTAATTTCAAAGACAAGGATGCATCATCCATCCGTTAGAGAGGAAACGTTCTTGTCATATCAATTATTTCATAGAGCAATAACTCCAGATGTGTTTACGTCCCGTATCTTCACTGCATTTGTCCTGTCACTTCCAGGCAAACATAAAGTAGGAAAACATGTTTATCGTCACAATGTTTCAGTTTATGTGAAAATGCTCCATGCCATTATTGAAAGAAGGTGGTTGACCAGGTAAGTTGATAAAGTCTATACCTATATTGGAGAACATATTTAACTGAGGCAAGTGGTACTGATCTTCTGATATGTTTACAAGAATTGCCCAGTGGTTGATTGTATCATCATTTTGTTTTGTTGACAAAACCTTGCAGAAGGCGGAAAAGATGCGGAAGGAAATGACGCTGCGCTTCGAGCAGACGATCGGCGACATGGAGGCAGAGAACGCCGAGGAGAATGAAGAGCTGAGGGAGGCTCATCAAGCTCACATTGAGGGCGGCCTTAAGGCTAAGATCAACTCCTCCTACCAGTCCTTCAAGGTAGCCGTGGAGGTGGGCAAACCCAAGGTAGGTGTTCATCATCGCACTCCACCATTTTCTTTTTCCTCTCTGTACGTGGCAGAGGTTTCCCTGCCAGCCTTGATGAACGGAGAAGCTTACAAATTTTGATATGTTTACCTAAAACTCTCAAGTGTGCTGTTTGCTTGACCCTTGTGCTATCTTTGTTTCCTTGGTTGTGATCAAAGCACAGCGGGTCTACGATGTGTACAATCTTCAAAGATGTGTAATTCCAAAGTATGTTTATTAACTCTGCAAACCCTGGACGTGTTTTTTATATTGACTCTTCTCAGCGGATGTTATTTGAAATTTTGCACATTGCCCTGGGGCCTTTCTGGCTATTCTCAACTGGCTGCCTGTGTTAGTACATGTTTCCTTACTGTGCATTAGAACAGCAAATAGAGACCGCCTTACTAATGTAAATTGTGGTAGGAGTCTCTGAAGAAGACTAGACTTTTGGTGACATGAACCATTTGTATGCTGTGAGTACTGATTGGCACAGAAAATCCCATAGCATTGTACACACTGTCCAGAGACCCTGGTACAGAAAGGGTTAAATAATGTCTCCCTTACCTTGAGTCATGGTTGTTGTATTGTGCTGTAAATCAGTGATATAGACAGGTGGAGTACAGGAATTTAATAGCCTGTCATATGATGGCTTTAACTTTTCCTTCAAATGAGTATACATCAGTTACAGATATGTTTCAGATTTTAGTGTAAATAATTGTTTAGATTCTCGTTTGTGATATAATTTTTTGTAACTATTTCATCTGAATGATAAAGAAAAGAGTTGTGCAAGAAAAGATTAATGTCATTCTCAAGTCTGTATTCATGAATTAATAGTTTACTGTTACTTCAGTTTATTTTGAATATCTAATTGTCATAACAGGGATATGTTTAGGAGCAGTTGGTTTTAGTGTTAATGTGCAATGTATCATGATTATCAATTCTTGACACATGTACATAATAGTATGATGCCAGTTGCCGAGTCCCTTGATGCTATTATTATGATTCAAGGTCTTGCTTAGATTTTAGCATTAAACTGCCACTTTCTGAGGTTATGCTGCATCCAGCTTTATGAAAGGGAACTAGCATGATTTAAGTATTCTGTTACGGAAAAAGTGAAATGTTGAGCCATTTTTGTTTGGTAGGCAAGGAAGATCCTGCACGGCTTGAAGCGATATCTCCACGCTGTCCAGAAAGCTCGCCAACACTACATCCGTCACTACCGCCACCTGCGCCGTACAGACCCCCTGAAAGCAGACCAACACAAGTCTGCCATGCTTCAGATGCTTAGCGCCCTCAACTTGGATGTAGCTCACGCACTAGACAAGATTCAGGCCCTGCCAAATCTGTATGCAGAGCTCAAGCCCAAGATTGGTAAGTTGGACCCAAGGGGTTGCAGTTACTCTATTAGTCTGTAGCTATCAATGCCAATACTTTCCTCATGAGTTACATTCATTACTTTCTTAACTTTCAAATGCAATATGGTCTGTTTATGAATCCACCAGCTTTTTCCCTCTAGACAGTTTACATCAAGTCACTTAAAGAAACATGAAGAGTTAGAGTTTGTGTTTCTCAAACAACATTCAAGATAAAAATCAAATACACATTGTACTCATGGAAGAAAGGAGTAAGAGAAAATGACTGTTGAATAAATCTTTTAGATTTCACATGGTGATCTGTCATTCTCATGATTTCACCAATTTCAAACCAAAAGATACTCTACTCTCCCTCCCCTAACTTTTCAATTTCCTCATTCCTTATCTCTCCAGTCCTTATGAGGACTATCAACACTGTGAACCAAAAACCTCTCCTCAAATTAATCACACCTCAATGGAAACCGATAAAGATCACAAATAATCCTTTAGAGAGGTTTAAAAAAAGGCTTCATAAAATGCAAGAGTTAAACTTAACATGGGATTACACATGTGTAATTTTTTTTCTTAATTTGTGGTCAGATGCCCTCTTGGAGAGCACAGCAGACTCTGACGATGATGTCGCCCTCATCCGAGCAGCAGAGGAGGAGCAGATTGCCGAGCCGACGGAACCCGCTCGGGAGAGAATCGATGAATTCCAATCTGTGGAGGAGACAGTGGAATCCCAATCTGAGGACGAGGAAGAGATGGTGAAGACAGGGTCAGTTTTGGAAGAGCTGATGGGGAAAGTGGAGGTTGCCGAGAAGAAAGAGGTGGAGGAGGAGGAGGAGGAGAAGCAGGAGGAGGAGACTGACCAGGAAGAACCATCAGAGGAGGATGTGGAAGAGGTGGGTTTAATCTTCTCTAGTGATCTCGTTATCTTGGTATATGAGAGATCTCAAGTTGATTTTGTTAACCCCTAATGAATGGACTGGGATTGATTAATGTTGAAGTTTTCTTTTAAGGAGAATTTGTTGTTAAAAAGAAGCTGTTGAGATCAAGTGATTGCTGTGTGTCAGCATACATGGTGTCTTGTTGATGGCAGAAAATGAGAGTGGAATAATGAATAGGTGAAACCTGTATAGCCAAGAGGATGTTATGATGGTGTATGGGAGTGAAATCGAGTCGTGTCAAAGACAGGGCCCCATTTCATAAGAGATGTTAGGATGACAACTCTTGCTGGAATTACCACTTTCCACTGCAAACAGCCAATCAGGAAGCTGTATTCTTGTCATTACCATGACAATAGTCATTCCAGCAAAGAGTAGTCATCAAATAAACTCTTTATGAAATGGGGCCCAGGTGGTGTGTGGTGGCTATATGTTACAAGTGTTGGCCTGACTTTGATATACCGTATGTCCCCCCAAAAAATACAATGGGACTCTCAGCAATGATTACTTTAGAAATAGTTAATCAACCCGAAGAAATTTTCAGGGTATGAAACTCTAACTTACTACCCATATCTTACAGAAAACCCCATCCGATTTGCTTCAGTCGTCATGAAATGAGAAGTTTTGTAGAGCATGTCAGGAATCCCTTCCCTCCAAGTTCTGTCCATTGTGTTCACACATTATGCAGATCCAAGAGCATCCAAGTGCTACAGTACACTTGGAAGGATCAGACCCATAACATAATTTACAACAATCCACATTTCTCTGTGACCACTTAACCAAATTGAATGGGGTTTTCTGTAAAATATAGCTAAGATGTCATATTTTATGACCCTGAAGTAGCTTTTAGACAGTTTAATCATATTGTTATCTATGAATGCACACATCCTATTGTAATTTGTTTGTTTTGTTTTTTTTGACATACTGTATTTGGGAATCCCAGTAAGAGTGAGTGAGTGAGTGAATGAATGAATGAATGAATGAATGAATGAATGAATTAGTGCATGAATGAATGAATGACTAAATAAATATTAATGCAATTTGGCCAACCTTTCCATTATTGTAGTCTCCCAATATCACTGGGTTTTAAGAAGGTATTCCATAGAAAGAAGATTGTACCAAAGTTTGTTCCTTTCCACTAAGTATGAAAGGAAAGGAGGAAAGAAAAGAGGGCTGGAGTGAGAAAGGAGAATGAAGTCGTATTACCACCCCTGCTTCCATCTCACCTCTCCCTCTCTCCAGGAGAGTCTGACGGAGGAAGACACCCAGGCCCCAGCCCTGGCTAAGACTGCCACTTCTACCAAGACCAGTGCCAGTACCACACGACCAGCCAAACCTAGCAGTCCAACCAAGACCAGGATCTCAACCATGGTCCAGACTGAGCCAGAGACTCCAACACCCAGCAGGGAGCTAGAACTGGATATAGGCAAGGAGACTGAGATCCAGGTCCCAGCCATCGTACCCATCATCGCCGGTAAGTCTGGTGTCCGTCACTGCTGCCATTTCCTCTCCACTCCATTCTGTGCTTGTCAATGATTTTATAAATGTCTTTGCTGCAAACTTAAAGCTGTATTCTGCAGCTTTAACTCGGATGATTTGAGGAACTGAATTGTTCATGCAGCATTAATTAAAAAAAAAGATAATTTGCTAAATTTTGCGTACTGTAAAACAAGGAATGTTCCCATGCATTTTAATTTCGCAAATTTCGCTGGAGCCAAAATTCGTGAAATTAAAATGCACGCGAAATGCACACAAAATTATTATTTATCATTATATGCATTGAATGTTGTAGGCAACTCGGGAAAATTTCATGCCATGAAAATATTGTGTTTTACTGTATAACACTGTACATACATATCGCTATGTATGGAAAAGTTTCTGCTTTATGGGACTGTGACTTGTTGATAGAATGATTCATTTTAGTGCTGTTGGCATTCAGTCAGGTGTGAAATATGCTGATTATGAATATTGAAGAAATGAAGAGTGGACGAGTTTATCACAGATACCAGTAAAAGTTCAGAGAAATTTGTCCGCTGATTGATTTCTCAACGTGAAAACTTGACACGATGTCAGACATGAAATGTAAACTCTGGGCCGAATCCTATCCTGTTGATCATGTGATCATAAGTGCTAAAAAGAGATGTCATGATTGTAACTCTAACACAAGATTTGTCTCTGTATGTTCTTGCAACATGCTTCATTGTAGATATTTAGGTAAAGTGTCACCAGTGTAAGAATGTGTTTTGATAGAGACTACATACTAATGGGTGCTTACACTTATCCTACTAAAACCACTTCCTCTTTCTCTCATAGTGAAACCAATTGAAAGTTACTTGGAGGAGGAGTTAGACGGACCCATTGAGACTGAGGTAGAGAAGCCCAAGACTCTGATCATAGCCCAGAAACCTGCCGCCAAGGTGCAGAAATCAGCTGCAGCCGTCAGGATGGAGAAACAGAGACTGGTGAACAGAGATCAAGAAAACATGGTGGACACGGTGAGTGCAAGAAGGTTGTTAGTGGTCAAGTTTTAGGAAAGAGAAGTAGACAACGTCTTTATGAATGTGATATGTTATAATGACAAAACTAGAGTCTTCTAATTTTGTAATACTTCCCATTCTTGGAAATACCACGAGAGGAGGTCTCTAATTTTGGTAACTGGGGTTATATCTGGTGAGGAAAATAAATATTTATTCTCATTCTGAAATGCTCTTTATATAGTTGATATGCAACATATTTGAAGATGTGATAATGATTTAACTATTCAAGGAGAGATGAGCCTTACTCATATTATATGGTAGATTTAGGGGAATACAAACATACTCTGATGTGATCTCAGGTGTTAAGTCTTACGATGTCAACTCCAGGTTTAAAATTTCGTGTTTTTTCCCCATACCAGAGAGTTAGGTAATGATAGCTGCAATTTCCTTACATGTACCCGTTAGCTCTTATAGCGTTAGTAACTTGAACACTGGACAGTTGTCGGTTTTTGTGTAGTAAGATGTAGGAGATAGTAGATAATGAGTTGTGTTCAAAGTAGAAGCAGTTTAACTCTTTCTCTAAAGCATGATGATGATTCAAATTGATTTAAATGTACATTTTTCAAAGTTGATCCTGGTTAAGTTTAATTGTAAATGTTGCTATAACAATATTCCTGATACTGAAATCCTGAATCTTTCTTTCAGTCGGTGACTAAGAAGAGGCTTCCGATCCGCTCTGAACCCATGGTAGCCTTCGGTCTGGCCTGCGGCGTCCTTGCTGTGGCTACAGTACTGGTCATCGCTGTCCTCATAGTCCGGCGAAAGACGCGAAGGACACCGGTCAACAATGGCTTCACAGAAATTGACCCTAACCTAACGGTCGAGCAAAGGCACATCGTATCCATGCAGCAGAACGGCTATGAAAACCCAACATATAAATATTTCGACATGCAGTAGTCATTCCAGGCAGAGCAGATTTCAGCCTCACCACAAACTTTCCTCCTTTGTTTCATCCGCTAGGACAAACACGCCTTCCTGCGAGGGGCTTGGCCCCTGTAGCAAGGAGCTTCGCTGTGGTTGTCATGGAAACACGTTTCCATGTAGGCCTCTTTGGTAGATCACTGGAGAACACCAGCAGTCAATGTTAAACACACACCTCACAGATCTGTAGTAGTCACTTGTTTAAGACGCCAATTGTCAGTAAGTCCAAGAGACCTGAGCTGTGGAGTAGATACCAGCTGATTTTGATTCCACAGATGACTTTGCCTATTTACATATAATAAACAGTAGATTCCACGGTCTTGTAAAACACTTTATCTGTACAGCTCTATGTATTAAGTGTGTAACACTCAAAACCAGTCCAGCTACAGTAAGGAGGGTACATAGAGAGACTGTTTGTACCAGGTAAATACCACCTGCTGTATTTTACACACTAAGGATTTGACGATGAAAAGAAAGTCTGACGATGACAAGAAATTCTAGAGAAGAAGCTGTAATCTGCATCTGGCTCCACTCACAAGTTTCTGCTTGGCTCTATCTATTAAACCTACACATGCTTTCATTGCCTTTGTGACCAAACATTTCAGCTGGTAGCTCCAACTGGAATCTTTCATGGTCTTTTGATTTCACATTGAGGTAAAGTAGATCATCGCCTAAAAAAAAAAGAGTTCGTTTTTGTTGTTTAATTGATAGCACATGAGATAGAATCTGAGTGCACAAAAACAAGCAAGAGAGACAAAGCAGAAATGAGTTTGTTGGAGTTTTAGGGACTTCTTGTCGGAAAATATGCTTTTTGAGCTTTTTTGACGCAATACTTAATAAATGACAAGCAGTAAATGATGTATAAATGTGTATGTATACCACACTTAATGCCATTGGCTTATGTATGAAGTAACTAAGACTCTTACATTTATTATACGGTGGTGTGTTGCATGGATCTACCTACATTTAACCCTAGGTATCACATTTGTAAACACAGTTTATGTATTTATACGCTACTCTGCACTCGTGACAGACCCGTGTTAGTAAGTACTGCACCGCTTCATGTGTCACTCTTGAGATAAAGAGAAATCTTGTAGACAGAGATCATCAATGGTAGTCTTGGTCAAGGAAAAATTTTGCATTCTTTCATGCCGGTATTACTTTCATTCATATTGAAATAGATAATACATCAGATATCATTCGTGAACCTTGACACGTTTTGTCTTTGATTTCATTGCTCTGATAAATCCTCAAAATAATCAAAGTAGTGATGACATTAAGTCATTCTTGCTAATGACATGTGATACTAATGCAGCGGAGCAGTAGATTTTCCTTGGAGTGATGTCGTAAGCATTGCAATATGATTGTAGACACTGCGACCCAGCTGTAGAGCAGACGTTTTACTCCAAGCAAACTGCAGAGATGGTGTGATTTCTTGTCTATAAATATTCCTACAAGAAGATATAACTTATTGTAAACATTTTCTTTTCCTTTTTTCACATGATAGTGAAATAGTGCTTTGTGACATATAGTTGTGTGTGTTGTACAAAGTTGGGCATACCTTTCATGTGTGACAAGCAAGACAAAGCTATTTTTTTTTTTTGTGCGCTGAAATTACAATAGCTGTAGAGTAGTGTGGTCATAGAAATATATAGTATGTAATTCATACTACTGTAAGAGTGATTTTCCATTTTTTGACTGTAAATTGTTGTGCAGGTAAAACCTTTGTGCAGTTTCTTACATATTTAATGACTTAAAAACTGAGCTTATTACACAGCAAATATTTGAAATGCTTAACTAGGTAGCGGCTTGCTAGAAGGTCAGTGTTTGATTGTCAAAATTACCATATCCTACTGGGTTTATGACTATTCTCAGAACATGGGAAATGAGAGAAATATTTACACAAAATTAAAACTTGTTCAATATACATGTAGATATGATAGAACACATGTGACTTAGGTAATATGATGACACGCAGAAATATTGTGTGTAAATGAGAAGAATAGAGTGAAGCTAGGTTATTTGGACAGATGAGGTAGATTTTCTGGAGACATGGAAACTCAAATTCTTTTTTTCCTTGTCTCAGATTTAGCTGGTGAGCAGTATTTGACATGGCCTTAGGATCGGGATCAGATAGAAAGATTTATTTGCTCTGATATGTGACTAGTTTGCCACTTAGGCGTGATTTCGAGGCTATTTGTCGGTCAGAGTCAACGATACTTGTAATATTTATGACGATAAAGGTCAAATAGACAGTCAAGCTTGTGTAACTTTGCCCTGACATCAGCCTCTTCTTGAGTACAGTCTAAGTTAATGCAATAATTGTTTTCTTCTGTGCCCTGTAACGTAGGCTATTCCAGTTAGTATTGTATGAATACCATTCAGTGTATGTGTGCTCATGAATATTCATATATACCAAATTTACTGACATCACATATTCTTCGTAATATCCTTTGAAAACAGAGACCCGTTGTTATAAATGTCAGAGGACCAATTTGTTGTGTTTTTTTTAATATGCTCAATAACTTTGTAGAATTGCTTTTAGATTTACTGGTATTCCCAGTTAAAAACTGAAAAGTGATAGAAATATCTAAAGCTCAATGACAGGCCCTCATGATTTGCTTATCCCAGCGTTTCATAATTGACTTTAGCGGAGCATCATGTTTTCCACACTCTACAAGATTTTCGTGATAGATATAATATCTGAATGATTTGCATAACATTTTATTGGAAAATTGGAAACAAGTTTTATCGTAGAATCTCCTCGTGTGTAAACCCACGTACGTAGTCTGCTTGGAATGTGTGATGACCCGACTGTTAGTAGTTTGCGGAGTTTCTATATATTTGACACAGTACTTTTTATCATTTAGTTGATGTACAAAGGCTAAGTTATTGTAGCTCTGTGAACCAGAGTTAAACCTGTAATGTTTTGACCACAAGAGGGTGTACTTTAGCACCCTGTTTTATTCTGAATGTTGCTGTTTCTTGTCATGTAATATTATGTACAGATGGAGCAATGAGGCGTACTGTATTTCAAAGGAAGAAGAAGAAGAAAAAAAAAGATGTATCCAGTAAGAGATTTTGTATGTTGCCTGTAAGGTGAAATTCACAGCAATTCTTTGAGTAGTTCACCATTCTGTGTGTGTCAGTAAGACCGTCAGTCTGGTATATATATCAGTGTCATCATAAAGAGATAATCATGCAGCGCTAAATCTTGCTATTACAAGCAAATTCAGGCAGTATGTTTGGTATGACGTTTTCTCCTGTGATTTCAGTGCTCAGTTACCAACCAAGCTGTTACTGTGAAAATTGTTGGCATGCTATGTATCACTGCAAAATGAATTCACACAAAAACGCTTGAATATATTGCCCTTGGAGTTCATTTTATTTCAACCTGGACTTTGTTTTCAATGTGCTAATAATTCCAGACAGCATTATAGTTTGTCCGTGGACATTCACTGTTCCATGTTGGGACAGTCTCAATTCTTTTTTTCTTTTCTTTTGATTTTATGTAGCTTTGTTCTGATGTGTAATTATTTTAATTTGTTGTACATAAAATGCTAAAATGTTATTTCTTTCTAGCAAAGTATGCCCTTACAGACTCTTGTTGCCAAAAAGAGGATGAGTTCTATTGTAGCATAATTATGTGTGTGTATGTTTGTGTATGTGGAAATCAAGCCTGTATTTAATTTTGTGTTTGTGACGACAGCAGTCTATGGAGGAGTGTACAGAATGGAATCAAACCAATGTCCTGTATGATACATGGAGGGAAGTACTACAGGGGATGGAGCGAGATGAGAACCACTGGAAATGGATTGATTTAGTTCTATGGGTGGTGCGGGGGCAGATATTTAAATTGGTTTATGTGGTGGAATCTTTTGACACCTTGGTTGATAATCAAGTGAAGAATTATGTAATCATGATCCATAAAAAAATCATTTAATTAAAGAAGAATACTGGTAGCACATCGCACAGTTCTACCTGATGTCAGTTGCTTATAATAAGAAAAACACATGATGTGATACACAGACCAATCTTACAGTTCATGTCATCTTTCAATCTTAATGTGTAAGGAGTAAACCAGGGCTCACTTTTTAGAGCTGATTCAAGTATTCCCTGTTGCAATGATTACTTGTTACTGTGGCAACAACTTCAGTACAACTGATTGGTTGTTTTCTGGCTGTTGCTGTAGTGATTGTAATTATTGCAGCTTAGTGCAATTACAAATTTTCCATGACGGAATTCTATCTGACCAGCAGGAGTTGGTACTAGATGTGCCAATGCCGACACTCCTGCACAAACCATATGATGATTTCCTGCCATCATTGGCATTGTGAACTTTGACACCAGGTGCACATAGTTTCATACAACAAATAACCCCCAGAATGGAGAGGAAATGGAAGACTACAGTGTCTTGGAAGAGATTGGAAAAGAGAATGTAAGGCTCTTTTATCGCTAGATGTATTCAGATGTGTAAACCGCTATGAAATAATTGTGCTTGAGTATTTTCTGCCCCAGCCTCTGTTTTGAGTTGAGCTATTTAATATGCATCGGTGTCCAGAGCTGCATATTCAAAAGATATTTTGTATTATCTTGTTTTCTTTCTTTCTTGAGGCATTCTTGCCTTGAAAAGTGAAAAAATTAAAGTTTTCATTGTGTTTGTCTTCAGTAAAGAGTGTCTGAAAATCTGTGTTTTTATTTGACTATTGTCTGCAAATTGTAGAGTTTTCGGAGGCAATCGAGCACTGTTAGATCAGCGTATGTGTGTGAAAACATTCACATGAATGTGTAACCAGTTTACGTAGTTCATAAGCGTTTGTCAATACTCTCATAAAGGCTTAAAGGGTGTGTACAGTTCTGGTTGAGGTGAGGATTTAGCTTGTAACGTTTTGCGAGATATTCAGAAAACACTATATGAGATGCCAAAGAGCATGCAATTCTAAGGGGTATCAAAAGTTTATTTGATGAAAATCGTGGCCTGTGTTGTGGCCTGTCGCCTTTTATTATTCTCACTTTTTTGGATATCTCAGCCATTTGAAAACCAAATTTCATCAAATAAATGTTGAATCCTTCTTAAAATTACATGCTCTTTAATATTTCATAGGAGGTTTCTCATTGTCTCACTTAGGAATGTTGAAAACATTAATCCCTCACCTCAGCCAGTACTGTACAGTCCCTTTAATGCATACACGCCTTTCATCTTCTGTCACATTGCAGCTGCTGATATCCTCTGGTTATTTCCCATGCATTCTATCATTAGGCAGATTTCTGGGGTTTGTCAGCACCACACACACACACACACACACACACACACACACACACACACACACCCTCACACACACACACACTATACACTTGTACACACTGCGCTGCATTGTGCATGCAAGCTGTGCCTGTGGAGGCGCTTTGTGTTGTATATATTTTTTGTTTTGTTTTGTCTGTGTGTACTGTAATGTTTTTTAAGTGACTGTGGAGTTATTATTGATTTCCCAAATCAACGATAACTCTCGCTTGATAAAATGGGGCCCTGATATCATCTGACAAGTGCAGGACAAAGAACACAAATTATGCATTTCGCTAAATATGACTTTTATTTTCGCTTTTAAAACATGGGCAAGTCAACAAAAAGAAGCAAAGAATGACAAAGACATTCCCGAATATCATCTTGGAACAGCTTCATATTCCTACTTTTTTTCTTTACATAAATTACTTGGTACTAATGACAAACATTCTCTGCATATTCATGTGTTAATCAAACAAGTCAAAATCTGTGGATGGCATTTTAATGCTCACAGCTACCTAATACTGAAAGCCACAACCTGCTCAGATAACACCACCTACAGTCATACAGTCATTTCCAGCTACAAGTCATTGGGGAGGGGTTTACACAACAAACACCGTGAGTGAATTTCGTCTTTCTTGAGGGAATGTTGGCAGTCTAGGGTTATTTACTGACCTTCCAAGAGGACACCCTCACTATCACCTATCGGGAATCTCATCAATATCTTTACAGGGAGTCAAAAATTGAAACATTGTTTCAAAACGGTGAATGGGGAAATCCAAATGGTACGCGGAAAGGTCAGTAATGACATTGTATTCCTTGTGGTATCATAATATCATTCTCTAACGTGGGAAGCAAAGTCTTGATTACTCCAAACCCTACTAATACATTAACACTTCCAATAATCATAACAGCTTGATGATATGGGTATATTGACAAATGAATACCTGGCACATTGGCATGTAATTCTTTTCAAAAAGAATAAAGCAACCTTACAGTGTACTTTGAATTGCAGACAGTAAGGAATCTTTAATGAAAAAACAAACAAACAAACAAAAAACAAATTGATTGTAACACTAATCAGCCAAATGGCAACCCCCCCCCCCCAAGAAAAAAACAATCACATTGTCTCTTCTTCAGCCAAAGTCTTGTGATCAGTCATGTGACATCTGTGTATTACTCTGTTTCTCCCTTTCTTCAGTCCCACATGTATTAATGCCAGTAAGCTGATTGAATCCCTTCCACATCCTAACCACCCGTCATTGTTAACCTAAAGATAGAAACGTCCTTGTTTGGAAAAGTGTTCAGAGACCTCTTTTAGCAAATACATCCAGAACTGTAAAAGTTACTAGCTGTGCATAACATTGTATTAATTTCACTCTTTTTTACCTTCATTTTCAAAAGATGGTGTAATGGCTGTGTATAAAGCTGACAGAAAATAAAAAAAGAAAAAATATGTGCACAATTCTCTTGCGTCTTCACAAATTCTTGTATACAAAGAAAATACTTCTGCCAAAAATGGATAAACACAGATTAAACATACACAGACACAATTCTTTTTCTGTTTTCTCCCTATTATATCTATGATATGTTTCTGTGGATATACTTTGCTATCTGTATGGATGCTTAACTATAAAATGTGTCAACACATCTGCATTAAACAAGTAAAACATTTTACTCATAGATTGAAATACCACATAATGCAATACACAGTGTGCCTATCAAAATTGTTGAAGCAACTGCTCATTTGAAAGTCCTCATTCTCTTGACTTTGTTTCCAGACCTTTTAACTTTAATGTCACCTACTCATCTGACAGTCACAATGGAAAAATAACACAAATTTCACCATCAGAGGGCTCCCTCCATAATCATAAATCATTGTTTTTTCTTTCACGGCAACCAAAATGTATGCTTTCATGTCTATATTTTTCCCTTTTCCATATTAACTAACCATGCCCACCAATACATGCATTTTTGTCCAGACTCAAAGGTGTAAATTTCAAGGAGACTCAATACGGACGAACAGCTGGAAATAGTTATACACGTAATCATTTTCTTAATAAGAACCAAACACCAGCAATGGATGGTACAAGGATAACCAAAAACTGATCCCCTACAGGTTGTCCTAGTCACACACAGGTGACTTTAAAATGCAGTAGACATAGTGAACACATTTACACAAAGGATTCAAATCGCATACTGATGCAAAAAAAAAAACAACAAACAAACAAACAACAACAACTCTGGTTTATCATATCAACATGGAACAATGCATCTCAATATAACATGTAATCTGTACAATTTTGGCTCAGATATAACAACACAGTGCTTTTGGTATATATGACTGATTGCAAACAAGGCACATGGAATCAACATCTTTCAAGTGGTGCTTTTAGAAGCTTAAAAACTGGATATTTTAGCAATGAGATTTGAACTTCAACATTTGCAAATAGAGAGCTAAAAAGGTGTTGATGCGGTTCAGCCTCATCAGCAGTAATGCCCTTTCTGCTATCAACTAACTATACACTTTTTCATCCCTTGCCGAGAACATGTACGATGACTTTAATGGTGTACATTTTCTAATTGGTGCATGAAGATAATGAGCAATTCGAAGATGTAAATTCAAGCTGTTAAATAAAACATCTATAATGGAATGATATCTTATGGGTAGCAAATACAATAAAGAGCATTCATAAATAGCCGCAACATACCCCTTTGGTTTTTGCGAATTCAAAAAAGGCTACAAAAATTTCCTGCATACCTCATATACTTCTTGACTTCACATAAATGCTGTATATACCCCACTGTTTTGTGAGTGAATTAGAAAATAAACAGCTACAAACATCTGTATGCACCAAATTTTGTGCCCTGATTACTATTCACAAAATTAACAGCATAACAAAATATTGACTCCTGTTAAATGCAACATACACCGTCCCCATGGTGAGAAAATACAGACCTTGTTTCTTTTATTGGAACAATATTTCTTTCTCATTCTTTCACTGTGGTTCTTGATGGTGAGTTTAACTATTCTTGAAATAGCCCTACACAGCCCGATTCATAAATAATCATGCTCACAAATCTATGCAATGTACAGTGTGTGGATAGTTTTGATGACTCATAATACTTCCCGATTGCATTATACTTCTAAAACAGGCAATGAAGGATAGTCACACTGGGTATGTTGCCCCTGATTAACAAATTGCACTTCACCAATGTAAATAAAGACTGATTATTCAGTGTTTGAATAATAGGCATGATAAGAAATCATGGGCATACATACCACGGTGGGGTTTGAACCCATAACCTTCTGATTGCTAGACAGACGTCATATCCACTATACCAGTAATTATATAATCACTAGCCATCACTGGCTATTGAGCAGAAGCTCGGTAGTCTAGTGGGTATGACGCCTATGTAACAATTAGGAGGTTGTGGATCCAACTCCCACCAGAGTTTGTATGGCTCAAGATTTTTTGATCATGGCAACTCCTCTGAGCACTGAATAATCAGTGCATATTTACACCGATGAAGGGTAAATTTGTCAATCAGATGTGATAAAAACTTGATGCAAGAATCATTAATTTGATCACATTACATCACATATGTCAGGAGTAAGAAATGAACAAGAATTCAGTTTCTCATTTGCTGGGTTGAAGTGATACTATATCAATTAACAAAGAACAGTAAGTTTGAACTTCCCTGCTAAAAACCTGATGAAAACTGGTACTTAAAATAATTGCAAGTGTAATCAACCCATTAAATACGGCATCATTTTGTTGTAATGACCACAGCCCTAGATATTCCCGACAATGTAGTCGACAAGTAAAGGAATTCTTTTTAATCAAAGCTCTCAATGACTACCCCCCCCCCCCCCCATTATACCTAAACATATCATGAGTCATGGAAGGAACATAGCATAGATGACACCAGTATGACAGAAACATGCACAAAAACATGAGATTGCAACATTTACACTTAAACTTCAACATTTATGTAAGCTTTTCATCCAAACTACATTGTAGCTCCATGGAAGATTGTGGCACACTGAAAATTTTTAATCTATCAGCTGTCGTCCTGTTCATATATTCACTGACAGTCAAATTAATAGTCATGTGGCACTTAGAATGGCCACATGGTCCAGACACACCTAGCAACAGCTGTCAGATCCAGGCACGCCCGGCAATGGCCTTCAGGTCCAGACACACCTAGCTACAGTCTTCAGATCCAGACACACCTAGCAACAGCCTTCAGGTCCTGACAACCCCGACAACAGTCACTGAACCGAGACATATCTGTATGATACCAAAGCTCCTTAATGGCCTAGAGTGGGGAATTCATTCTCCAGGACGATGTACGTACGGCAAGTCGGACACGTCTTCTGCCTTTTAAGCCAGGGCATGATACACTGCAACAAGAAATAAACATAGAAAACAATTTTAAAAATGGTCCCTACAAATCCTGGATAAAAATGTCTTTCCAGTAGTTTTGGCAACCTATGAAATACTATCAAATATCTTCCCACTGTCATATCTGACATCATTTGATATTCATAGTGTACTTAGAGTTGGTAATAAGCAAACTGCTTTGAATAAAAATTTTGATGACTGGTCGCTGACAAGGGAACTTCTGCCCTGAAAAAAACGATTACCATAGTCTGAAAGAAGCCACACCTGCCCAAAACTTTTCAGAGTTCATTATCTACATGTAAAACTTTGATAGCTATGTCAGCTAACTTTGTTAACATGTTCTCATTAACTTCTCACATGATAAAACACCAGTGAAAGCAAATTTACAAATCAATCACTGAAAACAAAATTTGAACCAGTTCCCCACTTGAAACGTATGCTTGCTTGCAGGAAGTAAAACATACAAAATATATAAAATGCACAATTCTTAAATATAAAGAAGAATATTCCCCGAGAAGCTGATAGAGAAATATTACCTACATTACAGCAAGAGATGTTGTAATGATATCAGCAATGAAGTAATCAAAAGCATAACTCCAATTTTTGCTTTAGTTAATAAAAAAAGAAAAGAAAAGAAGATTGATAACTAGACGTGAATGAATCATTTTCTTAGTGTTAAAAGAAGAGAGAGGAAATACAAAGAAATACAATGACAATTCCTGGTTCCCAAGACCCAATGCTCAACAAAGAAATAGATACAGCTGAGCCGTGGAGTCTCAGGCCTCGAATTAACCGACGGCCACCGACGGCCATGGCCGTCGGTGCCCCTCTCGTTGGCCGCAATGCCTTTTTTTCCTTGATCAAAGTTACGGCCAAAAAAAATGTGCCCTTTTTCTTGTGGCCATGGTGCCCTTTTAGAATGAAAGTTATTATTTATGACATATAATATGCCCTTTCTCAAAGTCTACACTTTAATAAGCTTGAACAACTTTCCTGATCTCAAATATCATACCTTCAGTTCACTCGCGTCCCAATATATCTGATTCAAACTCAAAAGTATCTTTCCGAGATACGAGACGACGTGTACATAAATGTACGCCCGACCGGCTCTTACCGTCCCGACTGCCTCCGCAGCGCAGCGGCCATAGAGTTACTAGCTAGGCAGCGGCGGGCCGGAGCAAGTGGTCGCAAGCCATGCTAAAAAATGCCAGGCCTGTCGGACGGCTGCGAGCATTGCCATCTCTCTCGCTCTACGTTGCATGCCCACATGCTCAAGCAAAATGGCGCCGGAAGTGCTCCAAAGCGAGCGTGGCGTATGTGTTGAGAACGTACAGTATTACAGAACCTACATCGTATTGCGTATGGCCCACTGCCTAACGTCGTCTGCTGCGGAGAGATCTTATGCGTGCGTGCGCTGCTGGAGTGTAGCAGCACGGTCGATTGCATACAGCTCTATGGGGCATTCACATCACGTATAAACACCCAACATGCCCTTTCCAATGTGGCCTTGGTGCCCCTCTGACTGACCTAAGTGCCCTTTAATGGCTGGCCTCTTGGTAAAAGTGCCCATTTCTAAATGGCCTTGCCCCTCCAAAATCCTATTTCGAGGCCTGGAGTCTAGTAGTGTCGAAAGGAAAGAGACTTACTTTTTTGTGGAAGGTATGGCCACAGGTGAGCTCCAGCAAGTTATCTCCGTCCATCTCATCATGACAGATGACACACGGATCCTCCTCCATATCCTCCCCATCTCTAAGCTCCTTCTTCCAGTTGATTCCAGGCTCTGTCTTACTCACCTGCCCCCAGGCCGGCTGGGCGGGGCTGGGGGCTGGCTGATACTGGGTGGGGCGCCTGGACTGTAGCTCACTATTTGTCTGTGGTACAGTGGGACGGGCAAGGAGGCCTGTGCTGTAGCTGAGTTGTCCGGTGTTCAGTGTTCTCTGTGGAGGGACAAAGTAGATGTAGGATGGCAACTCTCATAAAGCATCGGCCAGCCGGCAAAGAATTATGGTTAACAGACGGATATCAAAGGCTATCAATGCCTTTTCACAGCATGCAACATCAAACAAATTAAAACTATGACAGCATCAAGAAACACAAATGGACATGTTCCCTTCTCACGAAACTTCTATCAGGATGTGCATCATATAACAAAGTTCCAAGATCATTGACCTCCGATAAATGATCTTAGATTCACTTACATTACATCAATGACCTCAGATCACTGATATTAGATCAACAGCCTTAGATTCACTTACCTTCAATTACAAACCTTTACTGGTTTTTAATTTTTTTTGAATGTTACCAACTATTACTGCTTATTTACACTTATTCTACATCAGTAATGTTAAATTTGTATGATATCCAGATAACATCATCATATGAGTCAATAGCAAGAGACTACAAAAAAAAAAAAATTCTGTTCTCACAGGAGTCCAATAGGCCTAAATGAGAATAATGCCTCCTGTGACACTTTGTGGCGGAGGCATAAAAATGGTAAAAGTCTAATACTCCTGCACCTTTTACATTTCACACATGCTTGTATTACCTATGAATGTAGCAAACTTGGGGGAGGGGGCAGCTTTGATGGGCGGGGGGAAGGAGCATGGTGTCTATTTGTATATCTTATCACACTGCCAAAAATACCTGTCAAGTATATAGAAAGATCTGACCATCATTTTCAAACAAAGGATCAAAATGTAAAAAACTGGCCCCAATTCGGTACCAGCCCTCGAAAGTACATTTTCTACTGTATTTTGTTAGAGTATTTCTGGTTTTCATAGAATACAAAGTATTGTCCCACATCTAAAACTGGGTTCTCACCTGAGATGCAGTGTTAGCCGGGTCCCGATGTCTCTTACGAACGAGGTCAGAGACTCGCACCATGATGTCGTCCACAGATAGACCAGAGAGGGAGCCCTTGTTTGCCGTTCTGACTTCTTTTAGAAAGTTAGTCAGCTGGACCCTGTAATATGGAGGTGGGTGTAACATTAATCGGTATGGATGGGGACTTGGGGTATATTTTTCATCTTCCTTCAGTTGGGATTAACAATAGCAGCACTATACTTGTCTACACTCTTCAAGATTACTTCTGATTATCTATGCTGTACCTGTATCTTTTCTAATCATATTAGTTGGTTGCACATTAACTGACAGGAAATAGGAAATCTGTTAAAAAATGCATGGCCAGGGATGTTTCATTTTCATCACATTAAAATTGGAGTAATGCAACGGTATACTTTACAGCAAAAAAAAAAACCAAACAAACAAACACAAACAACAGAGATTCTCAAGAGTTAATTCAATACAGCCATAATACATTTATTAAATCTATTTGAATTGATAATCTATCAGCTTCATTTCTGTATTTCTTTCTTTTGGTTTTATAAGCTAACATACATTTTCCACAGATGCTTAGATGCTTGCCCTAATATACTCAGGGCCTCATCCTCAATGGGTTAAAATCAACAATTCTAGTGAGTAAATGAACAGAAGAAAAGTTATGCTCACTTGTTGTAAGTGGGAAACTTTGTGCTGAGTCTCAGCATGATGCGTTCAAAGCTATTCTTTGGTTTCACTGCCGGCTGCTGCTGCTGCTGTGGTGTTATGGAGGGTGTAGTCCCAGTGGCTCCCCAGGGCTGTGTCTGGGATTCTAGCGCTCTCTGCTTGGCCTGGAGGTTAGCGTAGCCCTGGGCCTGAGCCTTCACCGCAAAGGAGTGCTGTGGTTGATTGCCCCCGTTACTTCCAGCCACGAGTGGTGGGTATGCAGTGTCTGACTTCACTGACCCCAGAGCCTGGGCCAGGGCTTGGGCTTTGCGCTTGGCATCAGACACAGTGAGGGGCTGGGAGGGTGCACGTATGAAGTCAACTGCAGCAACACCTGCTGTGTGACACATGACATATCATATGAAGAAATTCTCTTTTCACTCACATTCGTAACACCTTAGTTTGCACATTTGGTTAACCCTAACTAGGCCGGGCTATTTAGGTAGATGATAGAGCCAAGGGGGGGGGGGGGGGGGGGGGGGGGGGGGGGGCCTCGGCCGGGGGTCGACTGCGCGATCACAATGAAAATTGGCACACACATTGCTTATGATGTAATCTAAAGTACCATAAAGTTAATTTTTCAAAAAATTATTGTTTATGCTAAATTATCTTAATTTATGCATAATGATGCATGAAATCAGATAATTTGATATAAATCACTAAATAAAGCTCAAAACAGGCACATTTTTTGTGTAAATATTCTTTTTAGTGTCCTTAGCACACGTACAAGAAAAAAATTGTGCCATCAGAAAAATTTAAGTATTTTATTGTTTTTTTATTTCTTATGTATTTCTTAATTTTTTTACTTTTTTTTTCTTTTTTTTTTCAATGAAATTTGTCCGCGACATTGTTCCAAACAAGAAAATATGTTAGTTGATTTTAATCAATAAAACCCCAAAATAATCATGCTTTTATGAAATTGGCCTGTAAGCACAGTTTGCATTGAAATTGTACACGAATTCACGTTTTTGAGCAATTTTTGGTCTGAGATGCACGTACATATTTATGCCCAACTTCGGAGCCGCGCCCGGGTATCGCACATTTGGTGTCAAATGATGCGGGAGACTCGATAGAAAAAAGTCACGAAACATCGCGGCGATAGCTTTTTGCGATAGCGATACATCCCACGGAACGTTGAGTGGGTGGGGGGGGGGGGGGGCCTCAGAGGCCTCCCGGCCTAGTTAGGGTTAAGAGATAAACATCGTTATGACGGACTGTCCCCAGTGAGAATGAGATTTTTATCTTCACAACATTGATGATCATTTTAACCTTTCTAGTTTCGCGATGAAAGACAATTTGAGCAAATTTGTTTCTCCTTGATCAAGACAGGCAAACTTGGGAGCGGGAGAAAAAAAACTGACGCTTATAGTACAGTAACTACAGTGCACTCCCGTTACAACGAACACGGTTATAACGAAATTTCGTTATAACGCAGTAAAACTTTTGGTCCCAAAATTAACACCATTAAAGTCTATGGTACAAAATTCGTTTACAACGAACACAGTTATAGCGAAATTTCCGTTATAACGAAGTCTTTTCCGAGCGTCACTGACAAAGAAAAACAAAAGAAATGTGCTCCGTTATAACGAAATGCGAATAGCTTTCGAAAATACGTAGCGGAACAAGCATTTATAGCGTCTCTACACGGGTGAACGCTTCACACCACTGTGTGTTCGCTCCTTGTGTCAAGCACAGTTTCTGAGGGGAACTTGCGTTTATTATTGTAATACAGATATCCCATCACATTTCACATAGCTTTCCAGTGTATGATGAGTATTCAGCAAGCAGAATATGATATATATCCGTGGTTTCCTTGTTTTCGTTATATATTGTATTTGTTCGGTTATAACGAAATTTCGTTATAACGAAAGAAAACTGCCGGTCCCGAGCATTTCGTTATAACGGGAGTGCACTGTATCTAACCACTGCCGTTCAAATTCCTCATGTCAACTCATCATTGACAAAAGGTTTGTACAGAAGACAAAAAACACTCATTGAGTATATTGAAGTCTATTCAATGCAATGATTATCAATACAAAGAAGCCTGTGCTTCTTCCTTCTTATTATAAATCTTTGTCATGATCTTAAATGTTTTACATTATGCAAGCACAGCTCGGCCGTAATCTGGCAGAACTCCCTAAGTCGATTTTGGTCGATTTTCAGGTTTTGAGTGTTTTGTGTGTTTTTTCTCATGCTCTTTCAAGTGGGCCAAAAAATAAGTTGTGAATCGGTACAGAAAGTTATTTTTAGAAAGTGATTTTGGCAAAATTCCTGAGGAGAGAGGGCGATTAATCTGGCAGAACTGCGTAAGTCGAGATTCGAAATGAATTTTCCGATGTTAATCAGGCAGAACTGCGTAAGTCGACTTACGACAACGCTTGGACCAAGGTGTTCCTGCATCCCGCACGGATATGGTATATCTTAACACGCGCGTGCGCGACCTTGGTAGTGACGAACGCTCTGCGCGTTCAGGTTAGCAGTGCCTAGCTAGCTAGCTAGCTAGCTAGACACGTCGTGCGGCTACGTGTATTGTACACGACGACAGTCACGCTAAAGCAATAACCCTCGTTACTCTTGGGGGAAATTGCCACTTTCTTTCCCTTCATAGACTGGCAGGCTTCAAAACAGGTCAATATGCGGTATGCCTTACTATTAAGTTTTGCTACAATCTAGTGTTTTTTAAGCCTAGAGCATTTCTAGATCTAACAAACGTTATAGTTTGCATCTTGTCTGACATCACGCTCCAGTCAACTTTAGGCCTACTTGGTACTGCTGCAGCACTTGTCCATTGTTAGTGTACGTGAAATCAATGTACTGTGCGGTAGCGTAGGTCACGCGAACAACAATATCTGTAATCCATTGACCATAGCTTCTTATTTTATTTTTCATTGTAATAAGCGGTTAGTGGGCTTGGATCTATGGGATTGATCTCGAGAAGTTTAATGAATATCTAGGATACCGTCTATAACGATGGCATTTTCGATCCAATCCTACAGACGTCCGAAATTGACCAATACTAACACTTTTACAGTTTACTTTTTAATACCGGTACCGTACCGGTACTCCCAGTAAATTGTGCAGTAGGGGCCTACTACTAGTAGACTACTGGGGCCTACCGTTACTTAACTTAGGCTGAATCACCGGTTATTCTGTCTTTACTCAGTTTTCTATTTTTCTAGATTTGATTCGGCCAGACATTCTTGAAGTCTGTAATATGAAGAATCTAGAATCTACAGGTTAAACGCTAAATTATAAACATTTAGCCCTAGAAATAGATCTGAAACTTAGATTTAGATCTGTGTTCTATACATTACTACTAGTACTAGGGGCCTACTACTAGACATTATAGGCTATAGACTTTATAGACTTACCGTTAGTCATTATAGATAGGCATGTTAGGCTTTATGTTGTTCTTAGATCTACAACATTAGTACCTTCTAGGCCTAGATCCCCAATAAACAGTCTAGCTGTAACGCTAGATTTAGCCCCTACCTGGATATAGAGTCTAGCGTTAGATCTAGAGTCTAGACTAGAAAATCTAGAAACTAATTTTCATTGATCTACTAGTCTGTTATAATGACGCCCCAAAATAGACGTCTGGATGTTACATAGACCTAGACAATCGAGTAGACAGAGTTCGAGAGTTCTCGTACGTTTTTAATAGGCCTGCGTAGAAATAGATAGTAACGGTTAGAACACTACTACCCTAACGTTAGTACTGTAAGTAGTTAGTGACAATAAGGCCTACAGTAGGACTAGGAGTCGACACAAACGAGAACTAGGGTCTATTTTTTTATTTTCTAATAAAGCTGTGAATAAACTTTTAGTCAGGCCTAGCTCCTCGTATTCTTTAGTTTAAATAGAGTTTAGGCCTTCAGCCAAAAGGGTCTAGGCTTACTCTTACTTTGGGCATAGAGTAGGAATACTAGGATAATGATGAGATCAGTAGGCCTATCGTATGCAGATTCCTACGTACCGCTCTACTAGTACTAGTCTCTAGATGTCTAGTGTATCGTTAGGCCTGAATAGACTACGGTCTAGACGGTCTACAGTGTAGTACCTGTAGTCTTGATGAACAATATAGCTTAACATCTAGAACCTAGTCTAATATTATTCTTAGTCCAAATGTAATGCTTCATGAGATCGACAATAACCCAAGCAGCAGCCAGGCTTTTGATGTAGCAGTACTTCTTGTGCCGCTAAATAATACTGAAACATGAACACAGACTGACAACATTTGGGGAAAGCAAGTTATTTTCCATATACAAATGAATGGATAAAATGAAATTAAATGTGAATCAATAATGATGACTTTATACAATACAAATATTTCAAAAAAATTGTATTCGATCTAAAATATTCATTGTTTTGACACTGCATCCGCTGAATAGTAAGAGGGTGGATGGTAAAATACGATAGACAACCCGCAGAAAATAGACCGAGATACGTAGTTCTGGTTGATAAACCACGTGTTTATCAGCCAGAACTGCGTATCTCTAGGAGATACGCAGTTCTGGCTGATAAGCACGTGGTTGACGACAAAAAGAGATACGTAGTTCTGCCTGATGAAACACGTGCTTATCAGGCAGAACTGCGTATCTCCTAGAGATACGCAGTTCTGCCTGAAAAACCCCCCGCATGGCCAAAAACTTACGCAGTTCTGGCTGATCAACCCGGGCACGTGACCAGAGATACGCAGTTATGCCAGATTACGATCGCAAAAATTTGGCGACGATTAATCTGGCAGAACTGCGTAAGTTTTTTAAATTGGTAATTTTTACTACTTAAAAAGGTCAAATTGTCATTTTTTTGCTGGAAATAAATTCTTTAGACCAATTATGACCGAGAAAAGAGGAAAAATGCAACTCATCGTATCTCAGTTTAGAAAGGTGTAACATTGAATCTTTAAACCCGATTTCTGGCGTAATGTGTTAAAGGAGATACGCAGTTCTGCCAGATTACGGCCGAGCTTTTATGCTGATTTGTGTATTTTTCAAATATTTTCATGTTGTTTTAATTATGCTTTTGACATAAGTTGTGGAAATAGTGAAGTAAGGGGAAGCAATAGCCTGCTCATTCAAATGACCTTGGTATCTTATAATATTGTTGGAACTACATTATAACCCCTGAGCACATTATTCTGTGACAGGAGTTAGGGTATATCGGCAGTTAATTCTGCGATGGAAAAAATATACACGTATATATATTCTCTCCCAAATGCCCTCATTAGGCAGAAGAACATGATACTGTATAGGCTGTTATTTTCACATACAGATATTTTCGCGAATGAGGAGGTCATATACATTTTTGCAAACTGACGCCGACGCTAAATGCGCTATTACCCCAGAGCATGGAGACATTTTCGCGTGTTATTAAATTCACGATCCAATTGAGATTCGCGAAATTTGTGAAAATTAAACCCCATGTGAAAACAACAGCTTATACAGTATTTTTAGATACATGTCACATACAGCAATGATTTGATATCCGATATCTGATATCACCATCACTAGTGTCATCATCAGACATAGATGCATAATTTCTGTTTCTCATGATATATTCCCTGTGCCAGCCAATGACAGAATTCAAATCCCCCATCATCTAGTTCCACTGGCCTAAGTGACAGTAGAAAATGAAGAGACATCTCCTTCAAAAAATACCAGAGCTGAGCTGATGGTCATTTCATATTTGTGGGATAAAGAATCTCGGAACAGCTTCCACCCCAAGGCCAATCCAACCACAAGACTCTCATCTTCTTACCAGGATTCGCACTGGCACCATCCATGAGCATTCTGCCTTGGTTGTCATAGTTACGCTCTGCTCTAAAAGGAGCATCCAGCCAGGAGCCTGTAGCAGCTTGTGACATAAGATGGACTTGTGGTAACATCTGACTGGGTAATGGAGCGCCACTGGGCGTCTTTTGCTAGGGAAGGGAGATCAATGTTACATAATGAATGAGTTAACTCTTTTTTATTTCATACCTATGTGTGTCATACAAGATAACATACAATATCTTTCTCAAAAAGTGCTCCGTTTGAGACTTAAAGAAAACAATATTCAGGCTAAACGTTCTGTACAAGTCACTCTATTAGACATCTGCTGCTCAGTCAAGGAGAAAAG
Organism: Diadema antillarum; assembly: GCF_040938485.1. Taxonomy (NCBI): domain Eukaryota; kingdom Metazoa; phylum Echinodermata; class Echinoidea; order Diadematoida; family Diadematidae; genus Diadema; species Diadema antillarum. Next base: position 1,503,352 of record NW_027270909.1, on the reverse strand, counting down.
ACTAAAAACATTCTTCAACCATAAACATCAAATGCCTGTATCTTTCCTTCATCAATCGAAGCATGTCTGATGGAGAACGTTGGTGGAAGACTTCCAAGACAGCGAGCTAATTCCACATCACAATGCGGATATAACTATGTATTGCATGGGTCAGTCAATAATCAAGCAGTGATTGGTCAGCTCATTCTACATCCGATGCCGTTAAAACTGTATATTGCCTCAGTCAGTCAAATATCAGTCAGTGATAGATAAATATGATCATGTGATAGTGAACCAATTGTACTATTCTCCCTTGGGAGAACATGCTAACATGTTTTATAAAATGGGTTCAAGAATGTAGCCAATTGGAAGCGCAGAAATGAGTCACGTGTGCCTCCATTAATTTCTCACTAACATCCACGGCCTGACGTCACAACGTCTACACTAGCAGTGCGCACTCAATCAGTTGTTACAAGTGCATCGCGCGCTACTATACGCGCGGTCAATCCTGTAAACAACTTCTCGTTTGGGCTGCCGGCCGGCCTTTCTTGTAATTGTGTGCATAACATGTGTGGCATACGTATACTGTACTCTTATACGTACAGTACTTATATGTGCGGGATTTCCGAGTGCCACGTGCTTAAATACATCTTCGGACATCTTACAAAGGTACGTGAAAAATGCTGTTAGTTTTTGACCCATTTTATAAAACAAATGATGCACAGGATTATTTCGTGGCGTTAGTGGAGATGCAGGTCACTCTCAGGTATTTACAATGTAGTGCAACATGCACTCGGCTTCGCCTCGTGTATGTTTTACAATTGTAAATACCCTCGAGTGCGCTACATCTCCACTAACGCACTCTATCCTGTGCATCATTTGTATAACCACATATGAAATTTTTGAGTGTGTACTGTGGTATACACTGTGTATGACAGATCCTGAAGCTCTATACACTTGTATGTTCACGTTTTGCTGGCTGCAGGCTTGTTGATGATATTGTAAAAAAGTTAATGGAAAATTCAAGCACTAATCTCAAAAACTACTGTGACTAACCCACATAATGTGTCAGATGATGACTTCACCATCAATGATATTGACACCCCAGTGACAATTGACCCTTACCTCTTGGAGACCCTCAGGCTTGTAAACGAAGGGTATTTCCACCGGTGTGAGGGAGTCCAGGGTAGCACCTTCTCCAATCATCCTAACCTGTTTCTGAAACTTAGTCTGTAGGATTAAAGACAGAGTTGGGAGTGGCTTCTTCAGATCAAGTTTGATGTTAGAGAAACCTCTTAAAGGGATGATACAGTATTGGTGGAGATGAGAATTGGGCTTTTAACTTTTTGCGAAATACCAAGAAAACACTTATGAAATAGTACAGAGCATACCATTTTAAGAGGAATTCAAAGTTTATTTGATGAAAATTGGGTTTGGAATGACCGAAATATCCAAAAACAAAGTAAAACAAAGCGATCGTAATGAAGTGTGGGTCCCACACTCATTAGAATCGCTCTGTTTTGGATATTTCAGCTATTTCAAAAGCAATTTTCATCAAATAAATGTTGAATTCCTCATGGAATTACATGATCTTTCATATTTCATAAGAGGTTTCTCATTATCTCACAAAAAATGTTAGAAACCTGAAATTAGGTCTCAACCAAAACTATACGATCCCTTTAACCCTTTGTATGCTTGAGTAATGATTGGTACTCAGAGCCCTATAACACTAAACACTCTGTCAAAAAATCCCTGGCACAAAAAGTATTAAAATAAACTGATCATTAGTCTTTGAGGTTTCCATCTAGAACTCGACAACATTACACTGACTTGCTGCAGATTAGACACCCGTACATTAATATACATTCTGATCATTTAATGCTCACTATTGTAAGTATGTATATAACAGTGTAAACTATTTAACTAATACCTCTACAGCCACACTTTGTAATAGAATATTTTCATCTGTTGCTCCCAAACTGTGGAATCAACTACCCCAAACAACCAGCAATACATCATCATCTTCAAGAAACATCTAAAAACTCACTTGTTTCATTAATGATCACATTGTAAATTCATTTGAACATATTTGTTAATGGAAAATATGCTATATTTTATATTGTTATTATCATTAATATAATAATAATGATAATAGTAATAATAATAATAATAATAATAATAATAATAATAATAATAATAATAATAATAATAATAATAATAATAATAATTATTATTATTATCATTATTATTACTAATATTATCATTATTTCTAATAATGTTATTAACATTATTATAATTATTATAATTATTATTATTACTATCATTATTATTACATCTGCCAAGGGAAAGGGATAGGTTATGCTTTCGTTACTGTTGGTTTGTTCGTTCGTTTGTTTGTTTGTCCGTGTGCAAAATAACTCAAAAAGTAGAGAACGGATTGGGATGAAACTTGCAGGAAAGGTTGAGAATGAAACAAGTATCAAACGATTAACTTTTGGTAGTGATCCGAGAATTTTTGGGGAATTTATGAAGGATTTTTGATAATTTGGCAGGCAGGGTCAATGAACTTGGGAGTTCAGGCTGCGGGTATTTGAGGTTTGCATGCGCGCACTCTGCTAGGGCGAGGCGCGCCGTGCAGCTGAGGGTTTATGATGTAACAAAGGCTTCTATACTGGGAAATTGGGTGACTTCCAGCACACAATGCTACAAAGTACGTATGGATGAAAATCACTGATATCTCTATGGAAGAACAAGATCAGTGGTGGAAATGAGCGGCATGCTTAGTGGAGGTCTGCACTCTCAGAGTGCTTTTCTAGTTATTATTACCTCCGCCAAGGGAGGAGGTTATGTTTTCGTTACCGTTGGTTTGTTTGTTAATTAGTTCGTTCGTTAGTTTGTCCGTGTGCAAAATAACTCAAAAAGTAGTCAACGGATTGGGATGAAACTTGCAGGAAAGGTTGAGAATGACACAAGTAACAAACGATTAACTTTTGGTAGTGATCTGAGAAGTTTTGGGGAATTTATGGTGGATTTTTGATATTTTGGCAGGTAGGGTCAATGAACTTGGGAGTTCAGGCCGCGCGTATTTGAGGTTTGCACGCGCCCACTAAAGTGCGTGCTCTAGTTTATGCTGGGGTGGGGCGCGCCGTGCAGCTGAGGGTTTATGACCTAACAAAGGCTTCTATATTGGGAAATCAGGCAACTTTCAGCACACAATGCTATAAATACGTATGGGTGGAAATCACAGATATCTCTATGGAAGAACAAGATCAGTGGTGAAAATGATTTGCATGCTTGGCAGAGGTCTGCGCTCTCAGAGTGCTTCTCTAGTTATTATTATTATTATTATTATTATTATTATTATTATTATTGTTGTTGTTGTTGTTATTTTTATTATTGTTATTACTATTATTATTACTATTATCATTTATTATCATTATCATTATTGTTGTTGATATTTCTATTATATTATTATTATTATTATTATTATTATTATTATTATTATTATTATCATTATCATTATCATTATTATTATTATTATTATTATTATTATTATTATTATTATTATTATTATTATTATTATTATTATTATTATTATTACTATTATTAGGATTATTATACTTATTATTAATATCATCATCATTATCAAAGTAGAGGTAAAGAGTCATTTCTTACCCTGGCTTCCTCCAGTCTGTTGAGGTTGGTTGCATAGGCATCATCCCACATGCTCCTCATAGGTCTCACATGAACCTCCATGGATGGGTTGCTAGGATACAAGAACATATGATAGACATGACAGTCAAGCAGTCATGAATATAACAGAGTACAAATACTCTAGTCACATCACAGAGAGTTATGACATCACAGTGACTTAGAACACTTGGAGAATGTAAATTTCATTTAAGGTCACCAATGTCACAGAATTGTGCACACATCCCTTGCATATATCCTGGATCCTGATCAAAAGCAAAATTATCACCAAATGTGACCGTGCACCTCAAAACGAACATAAAGTCGCACACACTGATTTTGCGTGAGGACTGAAAATAAGTGAAATGGGTCAACCTAGCCGAACTTGACTTTTTCATATTTTCTGAAAGAGCGGGTCTTCTTTTACATTATGCTAAAATTTGGTATCATAACACGGGCAGGAAAGTGTGTTTTTTTAGCAGTTTATCTCGAACATTTTTGGTAGAAGAGTGTGATTAGGTGTGTCTTTAGAATCCCTTTTTCATTTCTGAAAAACCTTGTCCACACTCTTCACTTTCAACTCTAATAACTTTTGAAAGGATAGTGCTACTGCTTTGAAAGTTGGCAATAATTATGGACAGAATGTGTTAATGAGGCATGCTTAATTACAGTTTAATCTGATAATCCCTTCATTGTTGTTACTCTGGTGGTTTACTTCCTGTTTTTTTGTCCCATTCATCGCACAGCCAGCACGGTTCGGTAAAGATTAAGCGTTTGAATAGACACTGTACTTCAGAGCCTCTTTTCTCAGTTCACACTTTTCCTGAGTTTGTGCTTTCTTTCCAATATTTAGATAGGTTAGGAAAGTCCATTTGATTTGAGTTATACATCATTTTAAAGCTTAAAGTCTGTTCTTTCAGAATATGGTCTTAACTAAAAATTCATGTCTGGCGACTTTTTGTTTGTTTTGAGGTGCACTGTCACAAATATTAATCCCCTGTCCATTTTACCACAGAGGACCTCTCCTGATAATTTCATATCTAGATGACTTCTTAGAGATAATAAGCAATAAAAGGGACAAAGACATTTTTTTCTTTTTTGTAATTATCTGAAGAGATTGGCTCAGGCTGGTATACAATCATTTTCACTGACTGAAAGCAACTACATCTATCAATGCGTCATCATCACCATCCCAATAACCATCATCACCACCATCATCATCATCATCATCATCAACATCATCTCAGATCTATAACCATCACCAATACCATCATTACACTCATCATCATTATAACCCTATTCTCAACTCTTCTAGAATCACTGCAGAACTCATCTACCATTTAAGCATATCATTCTCTTCTCATTTAAACACAGTAAAATTGGGTGGAGTCATGAGACACTACTGCAGTCACCTGACACTGGTACTGTCACCTGACACTAGTACAGTCATGTGACACTACTACAGTCACATGACACTGGTACAGTCATGTCACATGACAAATTACACCACAGTATGGCCACTCTAGCTTACTTCTCAATGATGTCATTGATGGTCTCCACCTCCTGTTCTGCTTCAGTACAGGCATCCACTAGGTGCTTCAAGTCCCTTTCCTGCATGATCTGCACATATTGGATCTGTGAGGGCAGAAAAGAGCAGAAAGACACTATGGGGTGTCAGAGTAAAGCTTACAAGGCGTGGTCAGACTGGCAAAAGATAGAGAAGATTCAGTTTGTGATCTATACAATCTCAAAGTTTTGCCAGTGTGCCCTCAAACTTCCCGCGAAACTTCTTGCAAAACTTCTCGCGAAATTTCCCATCCATCTACGAATATTTCCCTCCCCCCTATCAAACTTCTCGATTTGTTTGCGGGCGGTGTCTACAAAGCGCAAGGCCATTGTCATGTACGGATGTGAATTGCTACATCACAATCACTAGCCATTGGACAGCACGCTCTTTCTTCGCGATGTTAAACTTCTCGATCTTTTGCCAGTCTGACCGCGCCTTATATGTGATGTTAGCACTCTCCACACTTATTCTTGTCAATCTTCCATCAGTTTCCTGGTCTATTTTATTTCATAAATGACAACAAAACCTGTAAAATAAATGTTTGAGTGACAATTTTTTTTCCCTCACGAGGCTTCCCAGACCAAAAATGGCTTCTCGAGCACAAGATAGTACATCAGAGTTAGATAAAGGAGTTGCAATAGTGTCCCGTACGAGTTGTTAGATATATGTATTTCAACAAGTGACATTGTAATCCTCAGACAGTTTAGACTAGAACATTTACATCAAAGAGTGTATTGACGATATTGATGGCACTGACAAAGAAAACCCCAAACAAAAACATGACATGTTTAACCCTTTAGTCAGGTATAATGAATTATTTGTGTTTCGCATTTGGCAGAATCAAAGAGATAAACTCTATCAATACACATATAATCATACATTGCAGATGCAATAATAGTCACAAAATTTTATTTTTACGTCGCACAAAATACAATCAACTTCTCACAAGTCAATCTCAACAGGACTGAGGAAAATGCATTTAAAGGCATAATCGACTTCTGTGTGTACAGAAGAAGAACATACGTACAACTGTAAGACTACATATGTAAATTGTGACTTTACATTTTCACTGACTTCGCTGATTATTCAACACATGCATTAGCGATTTAGGTGGAGTTGACTATAAGTGAAAATGTCCACATTACATACTTTTACAGTAAATGAAGATGGTTAAAGTGAGATTGATGTGAGACAAGGATGGAAAGACGACCTCACCTCTGCCTTCATGGCCCTCTCTTGGTACGCCCTCTCCTCCTCCTCCTTCTCTCTCCTCAAGGTCTGGTTTGCTACCTCCATCTCTTTCCTCCCCTCTTCAGACTTCTCCAGCTCAGCCTCAAGCTGGTTACATCGAGCCTCCGTCCTGCTCAGGTGACCCTCAGAGTCTGCCAGCCTTGCTTCAAGCTCCCGATTCTTCGCCATCAGGTTCTTAGACTGCTGGTACAGGGTCTTGTGCACACTTTTGTCTGTCTTTGCACTATCCTGTGGGCAAGTACACGGGAAAGAAAACTATTCTATATCTAAATATTCTACATCACCTAAAAAAAACCTTTTTCTTGACCCTCTTTGGCATATCATAATTAGATGTAAAACATCCAAAGTCCATGACATTACAATCTAAATTTCCCTAAAGTCAAACTAACTTGCATTCACTCATTCACAGCATACCCTAAACAAAGATTGCCATCTATATTTTTCATACAGCAAAAAAAAAATCACATTTTTCTTTTGTGATTCTAAAAATGAAAAGAAAAAAGAAGATATGGGAAAAGCATAAGGCGTGAAAAATCAATTTATTTCATAACTCACAACGTCAGGATCCCACTTCATTTCATCATAAACTAGAAATGTCGCTATGGCGACTGATATGCCTCCGCCATAATGCATGATTCTCCTAATATGTTCAGTTTAAAAAATCTGAGCTGCATGGTCCTAAATGCTATCAGAATATCTGATAAGGTGTAAAAAATGAGCTGTGAAAATATTTTGCTTCAAACTTATCATTTAGTACTTCAAAAAAGCAAAAATTTGAAATCACCTCCATAGACTACTGTGCTAGAATTATTCTCGGACCGAGAATAAATGCAATTATCATAGATATCTTCATAGTTAATGTGTTACTTTCATTATTTTTGCATTCTTGTGTCATCCATCTGAACATAATTAGACTGGTCAGGCAGCTCAGTTTTAGAATTTTTTAAATCGATCAAACACAATGTTAATCAGTGGCTTTCATGGGTCTAACATCTGTAATATTATAAAAATATTTCATTTTTGTTATATCATAAGGACCTTGGTGACCTTTGACCTTTGACCCCCCAAATACCAGTGAATATTTGTCTTGTCATACTCGAGAGTCTACCCTCACACCAAGTTAAACGTTCATGTCTCATAGTATGTAAAATACTGTTACCAAAAGCTTTTTTTTTCACAAAATAACCTGTGACCTTTGACCTTTGACCCCGTGACCCTAAAATCCAAACAAAGTTTTATCCCCCCAGGATATAACCTCATACCAAGTTTGACGTAAAACCATCACACGGTTCTTGAGATATCGACAAAAACAAAACGGAACGGACGTACGTACGGACGACCCGAAAACATAATGCCTCCGGCCACTTCGTTGGCGGAGGCATAAAAAGCAGGGTGCTAAACCAGTGAAGTGGTCTACCTACCTATCCACAAAAGAGAAAACTGCCAATGCTACTGACCCCATGTAGTTCACCCCAGGTGACTAGCAATAGTAAACAAATGGCATCAACCAAGCACATTGTGTCATACAAAGAATATTAAGAAAGAACAGATTCAATGGACCATCAAAAGAAGCGTGGTTTTAAAATATACCTTTCTACAAAAGACACAATATACCTTCATGACTTTAGTAAGCTTGGGTTAGGGTTAGCTTTGCATTGGCCAGGCACATGTTATATGACAAGCTAATATATCATCGGCAGAGAATGATAAGGGTGTTGAGTTGTCACTAGAGCCATTGCGATAGTGTTCGAGGCACCTTAATGCCCTTATCATTCTCAACTGATATATATTTGATGTACAGTTGAACCTCTCTTATCCAGCCTCCCTTTATCCGGATCTCTCTATTATACGGACGCAATCTCGCCGTGATTTTTTTTTTTTCCGGGAGGAAAGGGGGATTCCTAACTCCTTGAGAACTCCTACACAAACACACATGAATTACATATTACTTCCAACATGATTAACATACATTACATCAAATTTCCTTCCAAATTGCTTACCTTCAGACATTTTAACATCCCCAAACATCCCCAAATGTAACAATGAAAAGGTTGCAGTATACACATTACTACATGTGGTACTACAATGGGTACAATGGGCTACATCAGTACATGTGTATGTATCTGTACATGTATTTAAAGCAATGAGTCTCCCGTATCCAGCCAAATCCCTTATCCGGATGAGCCCCGGTCCCGACTTGTCCGGATACGAGAGGTTCAACTGTACTTCATAATATTATCATTATTCTTCTCAATGGAACTATTTCTCATGATTCTGATCAGAATGTCTTTCTACAGTCACTAACCCTTAGATTGGAGATTTCAGCACGGAGCATCTTTTTCTCATTCCCCCAAGTCTCTGTGAGTTGTATATGTGTGTCCTTGAGGGCTCTGTACTCAGTCTGTATGAACTCCAACTCCCTGATTTGCCTGTTGGTAAGATGAAGTTCAACAAAGTGGAAAATGGATCTAAATTTCAAACAACTCCACGCAATAATCATTGTATGCTGAAAGGAATATCAGGAACATGGGAAGCACAGATTACAATCATACAAATTGTACTTCTCTTCCAAAAGATCTTCCTTTAACAAACAATACAATATCAAACAACTTGTTAGTGCTGAATACATTTTCAGTCATTTTTCCATGGTTTTACAATATCATAGAAAATAAGTCACATTAAATTAAACAAACTTTAATTATGATAAAAAAATACATAACTAACTTGTTATGGTTCAAATATGTGTCTCTAAAGTAATTTCCTGAAAGTGTCTGTAGTTATATTGTGACTGAAAATAATGTTGGGAATACTCCAAATTTGTGATTAGGCAACGTATGTTGTGATGAATAGCATTCAGAAGCTTACACAGCTTTTTCACAGACCTCTAATTCTAAACACTTCGTTCTTTCAGTTTTCATGCTTATTGAGTTTGGAGCAACAGATATCAGTTTTTGTTGTATGAGTAAATTCTGTATACACCATCAATTATACTTCTTGGGGTCTTTAAATGTGAATTTCGCAAACAGATATTAACTCGGATCCCAACACAAATGTCAGATGCACACGTACATGTATAGGTATGCAGTACACAGTATATAAACAAAGTGCTTGAAAATACTGTATTATGTTCCTAAATCTTATCACTCAAAGAACTATTGGAAGATCAAATTCACAAAAGACAGAGTAACAGACAAATAAAGAAATAAACAAACACATAACCAGACATATAAACAGTCACATCAAAAAGAAATATAAAACATACATAATAAAGAGAAACTTACTCTTCATACTGGTAGCATTTCCTAGTCTCTTCCTCCAGTCTCTTCATCAGATCTTTTCTGTTTTGATCTTCCATTCTTTCCTTCTCAAGCACACTATGCTTCAGCTGATCAATCTCATCCTGTGAACAGATCATTTTGTAGTTTGCCATCATAAGTGTAGGATACCGATAGTTGTACACGTGTTTGCCTCACTATTGCACATTTATCATGCAAAATGATTTTCACACGAACAGTAACTTGAAAAATTTTATCCACAGAGCATCACATGCTTAAATCAAGGCATACTATAAAGCATAGAAACAGAATCTTTAACCCAACATGCCATTAGTTAATGAATCTTTAAACCTAACAAGCCGTTAGTTAATTAATCTGTTTTATATTCAAAGCTTTGTAGTGTAGGGTTTTAGGTTAAACAGTTTCATAGAGGGGTGGGAATGGTGTCCTAACCTTGAGATGTTGCCTTTCCCCTTTCATGCAGACTTCTCTCCGTGCCAAAAGTTGCCGATCCTGATTGCCTTTTCTCTGTGACAGCTCTAGCTGAATAATGCTCTCTTGCAAAGTTTTCTACATTCACAGAGGAAATGACAAGGTGATTGCCAAATAGTTTGTCTTGCGCAATATGAGACCATGTGGAATTAGTCACATGAGGAGACCCCCCCCCCCCCCCCAATGATGAAATGAAAAGGGATTTGGCATGGATGCCAAGTGACTCGAGCTAAATCAACACATGGAATTTCACACCGGTCAATATACAGCACGTTCATAACTTTTGAATTAAATCAAAATCAAATTTAAATCAAAAGGCCATGAACACTGAAAGGTGGACCTTTGCACTATACAAGTAGCCACTATTATTATCAGTATTATCATTAAATTGCTAATTAAGTGTGCAATATGCAAAATTTTCAGGCCTAATGGGTTTCTCACATTATATCTGTAAGTAAATTTATTCAAGTTTTTTAAAATTACTTTTGACATCCATTCAATTTCTTATTGTTTGTATTACATTCTACTTAATTATTTGTTTTGCAAATGCAAAAATCAGAAGATGTGTATACTAGCATTTAATGGTTACCAACAAATCATGCCGAGAGTGATGAGAGGATAACTAATCATGTCCCTCACAGAGACAACAGAAGAGAAGACCCATTACATTTATTGCCTTGCCCCCAAAAGGGTAGAGAAGTCTGCACGTGTATACAGTTGTTATTTCTCAGGACATCCTACGAATACAATTTTGGTTGTGGGTAATTTTCTAAAAATGAAATGAATGACATCCCTCCCCCAAAAAACCAACCAAACAAACAAATGAACAATCAAACAAAGTGAAATTTTTATGACAATGAAGATAGAAATATGAGAAAGCTAAAAAAACAATTCTATAGAACACAGGTTGATATGTACAGATACTCAATGAGCAAGTTGTATAATTGAATGCCCCAGGGCCAAAATGAATGCTTCAACTTGATTCGAGGGGTTTCACAAGGGACTTTGCTTGCACTTATGCACAAATTTGAAGCATGTCTTAAAAAAAAAAAAAATGCATTTTGCAGCATGAGATTTTGCTTGCTGGAGGTGAAATGTCCCTGGTGATTAAAGGGATGGCATAGCTTTGATTGAGATGGGGGCTTCAGGTTTCCAGCTTTTTTGTGAGGTAATGAGAAACCTCTTATGAAATGTGAAAGAGCATGCAATTATAAGAGGACTTAAAATTTATCCGATGAAAATTGGTTTTGAAATGCCTTATATATCCAAAAACAAAGGGGTCATTAATAAAAGGTGGGACACACCTTTCAATAGGACTCCTTTGTTTTACTGTTGTGAATATCTCAGCCATTTCAAAACCAATTTTCATATTAAAAAAAAATTGAATCCCTCCCAGAATTGTATGATCTTTCACATTTCACATTTCATAAGATGCTTCTCATTATCTCACACACAAAAAAGTTGGAAACCTGAAGCCCCATCTTGGCGAAAAAGTATACTATCCCTTTAACCCAGAAATGGATGCAAACGGGTTCCTTGAGAGGCGTACAAGTTGATCATATGGGGGGAACCTGTCAGCAGCAGGTAAATCTTTTTTCTCAATTCTAGCCCCACGATCATCGGTCTTTCATTAGTTCTCTCTGCAAGCACTACAAGGAGTAAGGGTTGGCAGGGAATGGTGGTATTAGATATCCCAACCATTGGTGTCTTTTTGTCAACAGAGGGAGACAAATCCAACTGTCATATCACATCTACAGAGGAAAACAAAAATATATGGCAAGCTATTTGCATCTGACACAACCCTGCACACTACACAGAACCCATCCAACAGCGAAGCCACATCAGGCAAACCGAGACTCAAGAAACCACACCCAAGAAACAACATCAACAACCTCCCCCCCCCCCAAAAAAAAAAAAAAAAAAACACACCCACAAAGCCACACCCAAGAATCCACACCCCAGAAACCAAATCCAAGAAACCACACCCACCAAACTACAACCAATAAACTGCAATCAAGAAACCATACCAATCAAAGCACACTCAGTAAACCACACTCAACAAGCCACAACCAAGAAACCACATCCATCAAAGCACACCTACCTGAAGCTGTTCCATCTCCTGCTCCATCTCGACGACGTCCAGAGTTGTGTTGGTTCCAAACGTTCTTGTGTTGGTTGCAGGTGAGGGCGGCCTTTTCTCCATCCATGCATTAAACCTCTCCTCGTACATCTGTTTCCAGTAATCCTCTGACCGTGGATTAAGTTTGGCGACTGCACCTTGTGTGTCTTTTTCAGGGGTGGCAGCCACAGCAACAGCCTTGGTGGTTTCTGTTGCAGCTGCAGCATCAGCCTTGGTTGTTTCTGTTGCAGCTATAGCATCAGCCATGGTCTTTTCTGCTTCAGCATCAGCCTCCTCCAACATACGAATTAAGCAACGAGAAGGCTGACGTTTGCGTAAAGATGAATCACTACTGGTATCTTCTTCCTCATCAGAACTGAAATCACTAATCTCGATCAAATCTGTTGTAGCCACAGTCTGGTCACCCTCCTGGTCACCAGCCCTGTCACCAAAGGCCAGACTCAAGGCATCATTAACAGGCGTGTCACCACCAGCGTCTTCCTTCTCATCACTGATGCCAGGACTAGATATAGGCAGAAACTCATCAGCCTCAGTCTGATCACAAAGTCTGTCTGTACTGGACACTTCCTCTGGTGGCTTAGTGTCACTGCTGTGGGTGATGGGACTGACACCATCCTCCTTGCTTGCTACTGCTGTGTCCTCAGTTGAAGCACTATTCCCTAATCCTTCTGTGCCCCGGGTAGGACCATCAACAGAAGGCTGACTAGGATCTGTTCTTGGCTCATCACAGGATTCCTCCAGTTTTCTCTCTGAAGTTTGGACACTATCAACATGAGAATAGCCTGAGCTACAACTCTTAACGCTTGTGGTTTTACATGGGTAGGAGTCAACAGATATGGGATTTATTTCGTTGTCCATAGATGAGCAGATTTCTGGCTCACTGCAGCTGGTTTTAGTCGCATCACAGGGGATTGGGATATCTCTCGTCTCAGAGGATTCCGCAGACGGGAAATCCTGTTCGTGGCTTGATGCTGTAGGGAAGTCTTGTTGAGTGACAGTGGTACCAACATTGTCCTCTTTACTTGGGAGTCCAGGCTGTGAAACATGGCTACCAGGCAGGGGAGGGTCCTCCACAGGAGATGGCATCTCACTGCTGGAGGATGCTGAAAGATGAGTTGGTTGGACATTCTGACTGGCATCTGACTGGCTATCATCTGTGGCATCAATACCATCGCCATGTTCAGATTGAGGCTGTTCTCTTTCTAGAGAACTATCTGGACTGGAGCCATCTTCACTCTGATCCTGGTTCTGCTCCTCTAATATAGCGGTGTCTTCGCCTTTCATCATCTCTGTTGCTGCTATGGTAGCAGATTCCTCTGGAATTTCATTTTTTCCCTCCATTACCATCGTCTCCAGGACACTTTTCTCCTCGACATCATCTGCTTCATTTTCCTCTTTCTCCTCTGTTTCAACCACCTCCTCTACCTCCTCTTTCTCCTCATTTTCCTTCTCTTCTTCCATCTCATCTTCCCACTTGTTCTCCTTCTCTTCCTCCTCTGTCTTCTCCTTGTTCTCCTCATCCCCCTTCTCTTTGTACTCCTCCTCCTCCTCCTCCTCATCATCATCATCACTTTCCATGAAGTCCTCTCTGGAGTGCTCCTTGGAGTTCCAATGGTCCTCCCAATGAAAGTCATCATCATCAATGGCATCAGTCTTCCCAAACTCTGTCTCCATCTCACCCACACTTAATGTCAAAGGACTTGACTCTGCTCCTTCTTCCTCTACAAATGTGGAATTTGTCGGTGGATCTTGAAGGTCACAAACTTCCTGTTCAGTGTCGGCTTCTTCCAGATCTTCATCATTTTCCTCCTCAGACTCTTCTCCGTCTCCATCACTGTCATCCTCCCTGTCAGATTCATCATCGCTTTCGTCGCTGCTCTCTGCATCATACATGTCATCAAATGAGTCGAGTTGCTGCATGGGTCTGTAACCACCTTCCCTTGGGACAAAAGGCTGAACGTTTGGATTGAGGGAGGAGTTACGGAGGGTTGTGCTTTCTGACATTCCTGAAAGATTGTGCCGACTAGGGTCAGGATCTGCTTCAGCCAGCTCACGACATATTCGCTCATCCCGTAAGAGGCCGGCATACCTGCCTACGAGCACAATATCCTGAGCACGACACAGGAAGGTCTCTAGCCCTCCTTCCTTTAGGATGAGCTTCTTGTGTTCAAAGGGCAGCTTTATGAACCATGATATCAGGATGGGGTCTTTCAGGTGAAGGGGACCATGGGACTCAAACAAATCCTTCAAATTCCTGAAAGAAAAGATCACACACGATAAAAGGTTTCTCTTCAAACAAAAAGTTTCTGACACCATGAACAATGTACAAAGATCCACTATTAAAAAGTTTGAATATCAGACAATATGTGGCACGGTTATCTTTGCTTACAACCACAAATGAAATCACTCAATGCAGTGCAAAGTGTCCAAAGCAAGAATGCTTGTGATTTTGAAGGAGAAGGGCAAACAATAACTTTATCACTGCACTGGTGATTATCAGAGAGTGAATGAACCTAAGGCAACTAGAGCAATAAGTGTTGCAGGCAGTCCCTATCTCCTGGATGGATACTGTGTATTTGATATTTTTGGTCATTGTCTCTGGTTTTAAAAATTACAGTTACAGACATGATTCTGTAACAGAAGAGGAAGAAAGAAATGTTAATTCATCAAATTCATTTAGATAGTGCATCTTTATTTACATACACAAAAAACTTCCTTGTGACAGTGCAACTCTACAATGGTACTAAGACACAACGGACTTGCAAGTTAACAACTCTCTATTACTTCTGCTATGACTTAAATGTGCAAAGAAACTTCATTATTAGAGCACTCAATCAGGGCTCGACATTGACTTTTTGTCTGGGGGCACGTTTGGGACACTACAATCATCAAATCTGAAATTTTGGTGGCCTGGAAAGATATGAAGTGGCCCGAAATAAAAGCAAAAGTAATAATTCATTTGGAATTTAGGTTGCCCGATCGGTTCATCACTAGATAAATTTGGGGGTCTGACACCAATTTTAGTGGCCCCAGGACACAGCTAATGTCGAGCCCTGACTTAACACATGCTGCAAATTTTTTGCAACTGATTGACAAATTGCCCTACATCGACGCAAGAATTTCATGAATTTGGACATGCCACAAACTAGCTCAATTTGCAACACAGATGTCAATTACATTTATTTAAATCCTCATTTTCTATAAATGCAATGTCACTACTCCATATCATCTGTGTTTTACTATGGCCTTATTAGTTTGAACATGTGGTACTACCAGTAAATGTTCTCAAAGATGATGTGCAAGACGTTCTCATATAACTGTCTTCATAATGGCATGCAGCTGTTATTTACACATGCAGAATCAAACGTACAGTTAAAGACCTTGAGTAATTTGAAAGTCTCACAAATAACTATGCATTACATCAAATTTGAGTCCCTACAGCTGATTCAAACTCTTCTGCCTTGTACAGTAGATGGAGGCAGTGACTGCGAGAGTGCATTTAGAAAGAATCATTCACTATAAAGGTTAGCCTTGACCGTTTATCTACAGATCTAAATTAGTACAGAAAAGCTAGAAAACAGCTAACGTTATAAGTTCCTCAGTGTCTTTTACGATTGACAATAAAAGATAAAGGCACATCCTTGTTAAATTAGCAAGTCACACACAGATGTTGCCAATACCTGTAAATTAACATGTTTAACCTGTTAGAAAAGTCCCAAGTATACTCAGGCAGATGTCTATGGGAAACATGTTATACAGTGGACTCAAGTTATAATGAAGTCCTCGGGACCGGCAGTTTTCTTTCATTACATCGAAAATTTGTTTTAACTGAACTAAATAAACAATAAAAAACATAGAGCCTTTTGTGTTGCAGCCTAAATTTTTACTTCCTTGTACTAAACCGGAATTTCGTTACAACTGTGTTCGTTATAACGGGAGTGCACAGTAGCAAAATCAGCTTGTCCTTGACAGGTTTAGGTTAGTTCAAAATATTCAAACATCAAGTCTAATTGCACTTCCACAGCAGTACCAGTATCGGGTGGCCTCCAACTTAAAACAACCCTGGAAATAATATCCTCACCTCCCCCCCCCCCCCCCCCCCCCCCCGCTTTAAAAGAAAGAAAGAAAAAATCTGTGAATGATCTATCACATGGACAGTATGCACATTGTCCTATCACCTCTGTGCTGTGAATGTTAGTGCATTTACCCTGTAGTTTGGGTAAGTGTGCAACTCATTAAAGATGAACTCCTCTCCAGCCTTTATTGCATAGAGAGAATGATTTATCTCACACTCTACACATATAGTAACACAAACTTACACAAACTTACATCATAGCAATGACCTACAAAGAATTATGACTTGCGTCACACTTTAAAGCCTTTGTAGCAGACTAGCCATAATGCACAGAACTGTGAGAGTTACTCGGTAAGTTCATTACTTCTCAGACAAAAGTAACAGGAGTAGATCAAAGCCTCAGATTTTCAAGCGACTTTCAAATACATAATTGTGCCTATAGATAATTCGCATCCTACCCTTACAACATATTAGAATGTATGGAATAAATGACAAGACATTTCAATTACAAGGAGACAAGTACAAAGTTAATATGTTACCACATGACACAAAACAAACACATTACCTGCCTGTGAAGGAGTGGTTATATACACTATGAACATACATGTATACACAAAATATAATCTAATCTAATATAATATAATCTGATATAATCTTATTTTGCATAAACACATGATTATTTGTGCACTCTCTGGCATTAGAATCTGCATACATTCTATTTGGTAGATAAAATAATAATACTATGCTATTAAACAATACGTCATAAAGCTGAACAGAGGTAAAGTGATTATCGCCAAGCAGGGCAGCTACCAAGGAAGGAAAGTGTTTTCCAGTTGGTATGCCCTTGTCATGAACTCTCTGCTGTAGTCACTTTGTCTCATTTTGCTAACAATTCTTGATGCTAGCAACATAACACAAGCAATGAGTTTTCCTGTTACCTTGTGGTAAACATGTTTTTAACGCTTAAAAGTCCTGTTTACCTTTGAGAGCAGTGATTGAAAAAATGTTCAAGACATCACATGTGATGCATATGTGTAGGTCTGTTGTATGACAAAACATCCTACCATATAAAATGTCCAATAAAGCCTAAAATATTAGGAGATATCAGTATTTTTCTCATTAAACCATAACTGTAGACAGTTTAGTCTGGAAACATTTTTATTATAACTATTGTTCACATTTTGTGCATTTCAAAACACTTAAAAAGATTATATGGATTCAAACTTCTACAGTGGTTGCTTCTATTGACAACTTACATATTAGAACTATTTTAAAGCACTAGTGCTCGGTTTTTGTTTCATCTGCAAATGATAAATTATGCCTTTAATATGATTCATGCACCAATTGGCACACAGGCTAAAGTTCTTCCTTTGATGATTAGAACAGTCATCTCGAAACTACATGTTAACCCTTTCCATGCCACTGAGTAAGAGGTGCACAAAGCTATTACACATACCTCTGAACAGGAAATTAATCAGCCACACAGAGGGTTAATGACTAGAGATTACTTGATCTCCATAATTCCCTGTGTCACTTTGACTGGGGCACACTGATACACCTGACTGAGCTTGCTTACTTTACATAAGGTTACATTTTAGAATCAATTACTGAATGTAGATGAAAAAGTTTGGTTAGTTGGGCTAAGTCCATGGGCACGTAAATGGTTAAACATATACATTAATACACTATACAAAACAACTTGAACGACACAACAACGACACAAAACATGCAAAACTTAATTTTCTGTGTTATGAAGCATCTACTGCAGCTATTCTTGTAAAAGATGCCTTTTAAAAACAAATATTTCAGATTTTATTTTTTTTTTTTGCTGATTCTTGATTTCAGTAGGTACAACTCTCCATGACCACCCTCGCTGAAGGACTATCAAACCTTCATCAAATATCTTTTTTTCTTTGCCCTCATATCATAACCTTGTGAATGTATGCTCCAATCAGAAATCATTGATCTTGACCCTTGACCTCAAGGGAACATTTTTAACCCCCTTGAAACAAAGGAAATATTTTCCAATACATTTGTAAGCTCTCACCCAAATCACTCTCATCAGACTCTACTAGCTGAAGTTTGAAAAATACATTTCTAGCCAAGGTTTGGTGACCTTTCACTTTGAAGCTTCAGTTTTTACCCATATGGTTCTGCTGTGATGCTCACTTCAACAATTCCCCCCTCCCACTTCCATGACACCTCATGAGACACCCACTAAACTATTGTAACTACTAACAAAGGAACTCTATAAACAACATATTTCCTCTAGAAACCTTGCCACATTCATAACGTTGGTTCCATCTGTGATATTTTATACGAAGCGTGTCTCTGAGATGCCAGGCCAATGTACGGTAGTATCTGGTTGATGGTACAGTGGTAGAGTGATTTGATTAGCCCCCTAGAGGCGACTCCTGCAAACGGGTGAATATCATCGGCCCACTGGGCCAGGGAGGGCCAGTTTATACCCTGGCCTCAGCCCTAGGACCACCTGTCGTGGTAGTAGTCATGGTAGTACTCACAGGTAGAGTGCCATCCTCCGGCTCTCCTCCTCCTCTTCATCCTCCTCCTTGGAGACACCAAACGATGCCTCAAGGTTGGCAGCTGCTTCCTTGAGGTGCTCTGGTATGGCAAAGGGCCGGTCCTCAGGCAGTGACACCGCTAACGTTGACTGCCATTTTCTGCAGATTGCAAGTCAGGGTAAAACAGTATAGACACTGATTGTAACCAGGAAAACATGCACTTCTAGTACTTATCGTTAGAAAGAAAAAGATGAAGAAAACGACCTTAGGATGGAAGATGGATGGACATAAAAGAAGCCTGTATGTCTGTCAAGAGAACATTACCAGTACTATATAAGTGTCACACATCACAGAAAAAAAAAATAGAAAAGCACTCTGAGAGCACAGACCTCCACCAAGCAGCTACTTTCCACCGATGATCTTGCTCTTCCATGGAGATTGGGAATTTCCGCCCATATGTAGGCATGCTGAAAAATCGTCCGATTTCCCAATATAAAAGCCTTTGTTACGTCAAAAACCCTCAGCTGCGCGCCGTGCCTCGCCCTTTAGTGCATGTATGAAAACCTAAAAAATGCCCAGCTTGAACTTCCAAGTTCACTGACCCTACCTGCCAAAATATCAAAAATCCTTCATAACATCAATAAGAATTTCTGGAGAACTATCAAAATTTAATCACCTATTCCTTTAGTCATTTTCAACCTTTTCTGCAAGGTTCATCCAAATTCCTGCACAACTTTTTGAGTTATTTTGGACACCGACAAACAAACAACAAACAACCAACGGTAATGAAAACATAACCTCCTCCCTTGGCGGAGGTAGAAATATCAAACAGACTGGAACAGAAGGCTAGTGAACACACCTGTTGATGTTCTCCAACTCCTCAGCGTTCTCTGCTCCATACAGACGTCTATTCTCCTCCTCAAACTGGAAAGCCATCAGTTCATTGATGTCATTGACCTGCAGTGG
Source organism: Diadema antillarum (assembly GCF_040938485.1). Taxonomy (NCBI): domain Eukaryota; kingdom Metazoa; phylum Echinodermata; class Echinoidea; order Diadematoida; family Diadematidae; genus Diadema; species Diadema antillarum. The sequence continues at coordinate 1,483,395 of NW_027270909.1, read as the reverse complement.
TTGAATATGAAGGAAAATCAACATGCAAACAAGAAACATGTAATAACCACCATAAACCCATCAGCACAAAACACATCAGAAATATGATTACCTAAGAATGTGGCTTATACTTCAGGGCAATTGTTCTTAAATAAATCCAGACATCTAAAAATCTTGGTTCTACAAAATACTGAAGTAATCAATTTTTATCTTTTTGTTGACCAGCATACAGGGATCTAGTGTAAGGTCTATCCTGGCTATGAAGACCAAACCAGCAAGGCTTAATTCAGTATTTATCATGTCAAGTTCTATTTATGTTTGAACTTAATATCATTCTTGTATACAGCAGTCCGTCACTCATTTCAATCAGAGAAGAGTCAAAACCTTCCTTCACAATTTAATCAACTAATGATTAGATCATGGAAATCAATGCACCCTCTTGGTCCCCTTCTTACACTCACAGACTGACTAAACTTCTACAAACTTGAGGCATGGTTAACCCGACATCATCAGGACATCTGCTATACCACCAATACTGTACATCCCATGCTGTTGCCATGCCTGTCATTATTTCACAAATATCATAACCATTCAATCTACCTCACCCCCTAAATCAGGAGTCATCTGGTCAGCTCAAAACTACATGACAGTGAGAAATTCTGACAAATTTCCATGAATGACACGCTTATACTTTATGCGGCACAATTTTTTTTTCATATAGCATAATATTTTGTGAGTCAGAACGTAAAAGATAACTTCATGAGTGGTATATTTTGCAATTGAGAACCACAGAAAAGAAATGAGAAAAGAGGGTACTACTCCTATCAAAGAGAAAGTTAGTCATTTCCCAAATTTGAAATCATGAGTGTATACCATTTTTGTTAGGGGGAAGCAATGTTTTTTAGAGTTGTTGATTTCTCTAAGGTCACCTGACTCACAAAATTCTCAAAATAACAACACCACAAAATATATGCCATATACAGCATACAAAGAAATTGAATTGTGTAACCATAACAGGCACAACATACAATCTATGATTCAATTGTACTTACCGGTCTGTACTTCTTGGGCTTACTTTTAGACTTTTTGGGCTGCGAAAGAGGAATAAGAAATGAAAAGATGGTCATGTTCTGTCCACAATGAAGAATTCCTACCTTTCATAGCCAGTAGTATGAGGGTTGACTTCTTATATGACTGATTGTGGTGAGAACCATCAGGAAAATGCTTAGTGGACCTGCTTAATTTATTTCCATTTTGTTCCATTTGTTCCACTTATTTCAACAGGAGTTGAAACCTTACAACTGGCAAACCTTAAACCTGGCAACCTTACCTTTTCTGAATTCACACTCAACATGACACATAAAGACAGATCTCTAGTCACAACCCATAACCCTTTACCCTAGCTTGAGTCAAAATCTTTAAGGTTCCAGCTCTAGACTACACCTGTATGAACAGTCACAATCCGTATAAATCTTATACCACCCACAATTCTATCCCACTGTGCCAATCTTAACCCCCTTTTCCTTACCCCACTACAACCCTAACCTGGATCTTGATATCTCTAATCCTACATCCACAATCTCAATCCTAACCTTTAGTCTGTCATATCCCCACCATAAAATCCAAATCCAGCCCTGATAACAAACTCACACATTCTTTCCTCACCACCAGTCTTTGTCTCAACTCCCAGCCTTACTTCAAACCCTTGCCGCTGAGCCTCACTCTACTCTTGAAAATACAGCAGTAATCTCGGATTCCAAACCTCCAGCTTTATCCTAAGCAAATTTCCAACTCCCACTCCGATTCCTTATCCTAACCCCAAGTAGTAATCCTGAACCACTTGAAGCCATGTCTCTGAGAAGAATATAGAATAAAGGGAACTGTAAAGAATAGAGCATCCCCATAGACTGGACAGACATGGAAACAATGACAGACAAGAAATACCTTCTCCTCCTCAATAATATCATTTCTCTTCAAGACGTAGGTGGCCAGAGGCTTTGGCTCCAAGTCTTCTTCCCCTCCCACTGCTCCGCCCACAGCTCCGCCCACAGCTCCGCCCACAGCTCCACCCTCCGCTCCGCCCACCGTCCCAGCTTCCAGGGTAGACTGGTTCTTGCTGCTATCAGAGGAATGGGTGCTGTCAGCATCAGAGACCGTCCGCACCCTTGAAACCTGAGATGGCTTACCGGTATCACCTGATGGGGATAAAGACAGATCATCCATCATCTGATGCAAGTATGGTTACCATGGTTACTGACAGATTTCTAGTACAACACTCCATGAGCTCACAGGAGCTTAAAGATCTAGTATCAGGGTACTTGTCCTACCATGCTAAATTATTTGAAAGTATAAATTATAGGTGAGATTTGTGCTTCATCTGAAACAAGGGAACCACTCTTGGTTACTACTATCTCACTGAGATGCACACAGCTTGGACTAAAGGCACATAGACCCGGCGGTTTAGTCAAATGCGTACGTGGGCGTGGAGCTAAAGTTTCCTACAGAGACCTACGCTATCAACTCCTCTTTAGCGCTTACGGTGTGACCCATTTCAACAAGTCTGAAGAAGTCCGATCCACTGTAGTCAGTGGTCGGATCACAGTTCGGCTCATGATTCGGCTGAGGGGGATGACAGTTTTAACAAACTTCTTTTGTGACGTCATACCAAGAAGCACATAAGCACGCACCCTGGCATTACTACAGACTGCGCGATGCGCAGAGAAGACAACGAAAGCAACGTTACTTAGCAACACCTACGCACTTTACTCTTGATGACAGCTCAATTTTGGCAATCTACATATCAATGCTAACGGTGATAGGCAGTATCATCAACAGCGCTACTGGGTCTATGTGCCTTTAATATATCAATGAATACAGAACACATCTCACACAAATAGATATTGTAAACAATGTATCTCAGACAAAAGGGTTAAAAGGGTCATTTCAAGACAGATAGATGGAATGAGAACGGAGAAAAAGATTCAACGAAGACAGACTGGGGGCAGAGAGAAGATAAAATAGAGACAAAATTGGGAGGTAGTGGAGAGATGTACAAATAAGATCTAGAGTCATTTGACTGTAGTTCACAGTTGAAATCATATTCCAGCATATGAAAAGCCAATTTGTCATATGTAAAGGAAGTTCACTGATATTTGTACATTGTCCTTTAATCTTTTCACATAAGAAATCCTCAACAATGTGCTTCTGTTCATCATACCAAATTACAGCCATCTCTCTTTCACTCCTTACCAAAAATACCATTCTTGGACATTCCAGCACTTGCAAACCCATTTTGTAAATTTTAGAGGAAGTTCATTGACAGCTGAAGTAACAGTTCAGAAATGACATTTTCTGCCATGGTCAGTGACCCTTAGCCCATTCCTCTTGTAATATTTCAGTAAAGGAAGCTATCAAGAGAAAGTGAGAAAAGGGGGGGGGGGGTAGGAAAGAACAGACTGCAATGACTGCACCATGAAAATAATATAATGTCGCTAGAGTGACAAGACCTTGTATCTACAAAATGTCAAATGTTCAGGAGAGCAAAAAAAAAAACATGGCAGCCAAAGTACTGTATCCAATGGGTTAGACATTTTCTTTGACATGCTGTGGTGGCTTCATTTTTGGGGTAAGACAGCTAGGATTTGGACAGGACATCACTTAACTGATTATCTGATCATTGACCCCCAAAAAGTCATTTTTATCAAAATTGCACATACAAGATCGTGTCACCCCAGTGAAACTGGTGTACAGACAGGAACAGAGGAGAGTGAGGTGGACACACATTGGCTAGAATTCACGAAGGTGGTACAAATGAAACCATGATTTAAACCATCAACACAAACCATGGAGCACCAAGTGTCGCATGGAATATTTCGTTACGAAATCAGTCATTTTGTCAATGAAATGATTATTTTGTAACGAAATGACAACATTTTGTAACTAGATGAACATTTCGTCCACAAAATGATAATTTTGTTAACGAAATGGTTATTTTGTCGACAAAATGACCAATTTCGTAACGAAATATTCCGTGCAACACTTGGCGCTCCATGGTTTGTGTCCATGGTTTAAACCATGGTTTCATTTGTACCACCTTTGTGAATTCGGGCCATAGAGACCAAACTTGTATCTTATCAACTATTAACCCATTGAGGACTAGTCCCAAGTATACTCGGGCAGGTGTCTATGGGAAATGTGTGTCGTAGCAAAATCAGTCCATCCTCAACGGGTTAAAGGGATGGACAGTATTGGTGGAGATGAGAATTGGGCTTTCAACTTTTTGCCAGATACCAAGGAAACACTTGTGATATAGTGCAGAGCATACCATTTCACGAGGAATTCAAAGTTTATCTGATGAAAATCGAGTTGGGAATGACTGAAACATCCAAAAACACAGTAAAACAAAACGATTGTAATAAAGTGTGGGTCCTACACTTTATTAGAATCGCTCTTTTTTTGGATATCTAAGCCATTTCAAAACCAATTTTCATAAAATAAAAGTTGAATTCCTCATAGAATAACATAGTACTCTTTCATATTTCATAAGAGGTTTCTCATTATCTCACCAAAAAGTGTTAGAAACCTGAAATTAGGTCTCAACCCAAACTATATGATCCCTTTAATCTCTTTCTAATCACCTTGCTTGGCTGCAGCTTTCCCTTCTGGCACCAGACTCCCGGCATCTCCTTGACCTTTCTCTGACCTCTGCTCACCCTGATTCGGCTTCTTGAACTTTTTGTCTTTTCGCTGATCCTTGCGTGATTTCCTGATGTTAGAAGTGAAACAGAGACAAAGCTGATTGACCTATAACCTCTTACAGCGTTTTCTGTTACTACCATAGCTTCTGACTTTCCTTTTTGAACCAATCAGGTAGTTCTAGACACTCATTTTCATGAAGAGGAAAAATGAATCCTATAATCCTTATTAAATCAGGTTCTTTTTCAGTGGCGGATCGAGAGGGGGGCGCTACAGGCGCGCTCCTCCCCCTTTATTTACGTTGTTAAAACAAAGACATAAAAAGAAAAAAATAAAATGAAATGAAACCCGCAAGTAGCATCAAAAATATTTTTTATGCCCCCCCCCCCCCCCCCTTTACGCAATTCCTGGATCCGTTCATTTTTGTGTATTGTCTTACACATGTCAAAGGTCAAGTTTTGTTTGGAAGGATCAACTGAATGGTATTGAGACAGCTCAGCAAGAATCAGAAAGGTTTGGGCATGTCACAGTGATGATTATTCTGAAAATCGCCTTGCTTCTTTGAAATGTCAAGTGGAAAGCAAAGAAAGAATGCAAGGATACAAAGGCAAAGAAGGAAAGAAAAATGAAATCAAGACATAATTTGTAACAAGACCAACACCTTCATAAACTGCATAAAAGTCAAGACTACAACATCATACACAACTTGTCTCACAAGTCACACTTCTCATATTTAACAAAAATATCTGAACCAATCAATACTCAGAATTCACAGTCAGTATAACTGTGTAAATTATAGTATTTTGGATTATGCAGGAGTTTATGTTTAGGTATATATTATGTAAAGCGCTTAGAGAATTTCATTGATAAGCGCTATATAATACTGAGTTATTATTATTATTATTATTATTATTATTATTATATAAAAACCATTTCTCCATATTCCTCACCCAGGAGGCTGCTGCTGCTTGGGTTTGATGTCTTCCTTCTGCTTTACTGGCTTCTCAACTTTTGTCTACAAACAGAAAGGAACATAGAAAATTCAATACTGGGCTGATGGCAGAAAAGGTGAATCATTTGAAACAAAAATATTCTACCCTAAGCATTGTCATCTGGAGAAAGTGTTTTTAAAAGTTATTTTCTAACAAAAATGGACTTTAACAATTCAATCCTCTCTCAGAGCCTGGCTACATACTTCGGGGGGGGGGGGGGGGGGGGGAGCGGAGGGGGAATCAAATCAATTTATGAATCTGTCTGGAAGAATAACTTGACATTAATAACTTTACATTAAAAATGGAATACAGTAAACCTCGGATAAGTCGACGTCAAGTGAGTCGAAAATCACTTAACTCGAAGCAAAATAAGAAGTCCCGATTTTTCCCTATGTGTTTTCTCTAAGAAATATTTGGATAAGCCGAAGTACGAGAGTCGAATTTCGGCTGTGTCGAAGTAAAACATTCAGTCCCTTTTGTACATAATACACGTAGTTTACATCACTTGAGCCGAAGAAGATTTGTCTGGCATTCTCATTACACTTAGAGAACAAAAAAATCGGCATGTCGAAGAACCCCGTCCCTGGCCCGCTGCAGGTAAGCATGCACACTCACCGTACCGCTCTGCACGCATGTCGAATACATGTATGTATACATGTATACACACAGCACATCGATCCATATACTTTATCCATACACACAGCACATCCATACTTTATCCATGTCAAGCCAGAACTCCTTGGTCAACCAATCGCTGCTTTAATATTTTAGTGACAGGCCAAGTGGGCGGAGCTTGTTTGTGCGTGCCCGACTGGCTGTACAGTTTTGTTCAATGGAGGTGGGATGGGCCTGGGAGAGTGTTTGTCTCAGGGTAGGTTGACAGAGATGGCTACCTATATTGCACCATAGACATAGCACATGCACATTGCCACATTAGCGCAGACATTCTCAGAACTACTTTTAACTACTAGTATTGATACAAATTCCATGTTCAATTTAGAACAAAATAAGAACATTATCTTCAAGAACAGACAAATTTGAATGCAAACACACACACGCACACACACACACACGCATGCAAATGTACTATAATACATGTACATAACTGTGAGTCGAAAAAAAATCGACTCTCGCCAGAGTCGAATTTCACTTAAGTCGACGCATTTTTGTCAGTCCCGAGAGCTTCGACTCATGCGAGGTTTACTGTACTTAAAATGCACTGAACAAACGTCTCATGCTGCTCAATATCATTAAAATCATAAAAATTCATGGAGTGGTTGTAAAATTATCAACATCTTTTCATCATAACCTGGTCTTACTGTTTTACTTATTTTAAGACTCGATCGTCTTCAGTTAGTTTTTATGTGTTTGTCAAATGTCTCAATATTCCTTGTTCAGTCTTTTCTTTTGATTTAGGGATGATAAATTCTGAATGTATATATGAATTCTGGATGATATCTGCTTTATAACCAGACTCCCAGGAAAGTATTGTGACTGGCATCTACTGCAACAACTGCATACCAAAGCTACATCAAATCACTGCCTTCTTCTTCCTTTACCTTTCCGGCTAGTACAGGGAATACTGTTATAAACCTGTCAGGAATATACAATGTACTTCAAAACTACTGTTTGTCTTTGCAAGTAATACCTCAGCAGATAAAAGCAAAAGTGCTTTAATGACCTAAATAATCTTATCCAAGGCTGCCAATACCCGTATCAAAATTAGGAAGATTCCAAAGAGCAATCAGGGAGGAACTTGTGAGTTACATGTACATACATCTCAATATAGGACAAATAATATACAAAATCAGGGTGACTTTTGTATCTTATTGTCATAACAAGAAAAAAAAAGTCAAATTTTCAGGAAGCATCATGCAGAGTCAGGGTGACACGGCAGCTCTGCATATTCCAAACAACAATAACGAGGTACAAAAATGAAATGAAAGTCATCAGAGCTAAAGTGAAGGAAAACTTTGTTCAGGATTGCGTCCTACCTCAGTCTTCTGTAGTCCATTGGCTCCATACACCTTGATGCTGTCCAGAGTTCCAACGCAGTCTGGTGTTGGGCATGGTGTGTTGAGAGCATCCTAGAGTATGAAGGAAGACATGGTAACATCAATTAATGTATACAATGCCTTTACACATTATGACCTTAGAAAGTATATTAATTTAATCAATAAACTAGAAAAGTACTCTGAGAGTGCAAGAGTGCAGCTTATTTCCACTACTGACCTTGTTCTTCCATAGAGATCAGTGATTTCCACCCATACGTACGCGTGCTGAAAATCGTCCTACCAGTATTTCCCAATATAGAAACCTTTTGTTTTGTTATCAATGCCAGCTGCGCAGCATGCCTCGCTCTGGCCCGGAAATTAGAGCATGCACTCTAATGTGCGTATGAAAACCTAAAATATATGCAGCTTGAACTCCGAAGTTCATTAACCCTACCTGTCAAAATATCGAAAATCCTTATTAAAATCTATACAAATTCCTGGATCTCTTCCAAGCTTTAATCATCTGTTACTTGTGTCATTCTCAACCTTTCCTGCAAGTTTCATCTAAATCCGTTAACAACTTTTTTTGAGTTATTTGTACATGCACAAACAAACCAACGTAGATGAAACTATAACCTCCTCCCTTGGCGGAGGTAATAATGCACATACATGTACCAGTGGTAGTGAAAAACCTCTAGAAATAGAGAACACCTACACGACTAACTATAGCTAGTATGGCTCCAAGCCTTACTTTAAACTGCAGAAATGTCGTGAGGGAAAACAAAAATCCCTAATTGCAATCTTGCTGATACTCACTTAACACATTAAAGCTAACTTCAGAAGCACTATATGACTGGTTATAATTTCAGATATGATTGACGACAGACAAACCTTTTCAATGCTGATGTTCATGTTAGCTTTGATCGTCTTCCAGCATGCTGTGTGGTATTCCAGCTGACAACGCTCACTACACCGGACCTTGATATATCCCTTAAAGTCCAGGTCTGAGAGGTAGATCTCTCGTTTGATGGTGCATTCTGGGTAACGACAGTGGGCGTCGGGGCGTGGCGGGTACTTGCAGCTGTTGCGGAGCTCGGCGAGGGCAGCCTGGTGGGAAATATCAGCCATGGATGTCACATTCACATTTCACTTGGTCATAATCACAGGTTTCATTTAATCAAGAGCACACACAAACTGAGCTCAACCCAGTGAAGACTAGTTCTGAGCATACTTCGGCAGGTGTCTATGAGAAATATGTGTTACATCAAAATCAGCTTGTCCTCGACGGGTTAGAAGCAAGCAATGACCTACAGGTTTGTCTCAATTTAACAAGCACTGATAACAATACACTCCACTGGTGTCACTAGTCTCCTCGGTTCAGACTCTTTACCCTGATGCAAGGGTCAAAGGCTGACACAGACTACCAGTAGTTTCATGTTTCAAGTCTTATTAACCCCTTAGCTCCCAGACCAACAGGGCTAGCATCATGATGACTATCAAGCAACAATCTCGGCGACAGTACAACAGACTCTGGGCTAACAGAATAGAAAAGTATCACCAAACTATATTTTAAAGGATTTCTACATATTCCGTAAAACCAGGAATTTCCACGTACATCTTAGTTTTTCAAGAGCCAAGATTCGCAAAATTTAAATGCATGCAAAAAATTGTCTATATGACTTGAATGCCAGTATTCACTAAAATTTCAAGCCACAGAAATTTCTGGTTTTACACTATATTCAAGTGCACACACATAGTACTGCCCCACTTCACACCGATTTGTTTCATAGAAAATCCTTCTTAAGAAAAGTTCAAGCACCTGTCAGCTCTTCAGTGTGAGTGTGTATTCGTGTGTATAGCATTTTTCATTACACCTGCTTCCTGTCCCACACAGAGTACTCACGTTAAGTCTCCCCTTCTCAGTTTCTTTGATGTTAGTGTTAGTCCCTGGCCACGTCTGGATACTCTGGTTAAAGTGGTCTATGATGAAAGTCCCTTTCTCCACTGCGTCTAAAGCCTCAGAAAATCTGGTCAGAACAAACGCAAAGAGAATATAAAGTAAAAAGTGCAGCAACTTCATGCAGTGAAATATCACACCATACAATACTTTGAAATTAATGAATACATCAAATGGTATGCATGTGACTAGTTTCTACTTGGTTTCTCATTGTTCATGTATTGGGCTAGCATGGTGAAATAAACTCCTTTAAGATGCTTGTACAAAGCATATGAAATGAAGGATAACCTGTGTGGTAATGGTCTACAACCTACTCTACAACTAGGTGGTGATGGTCTACAAAGCTTCTACAATGGCTTTTGCAACAAATTGCTACTCTAGCAAGAGTTGCTATCAAAATGTACCTCATGAAATGAGACCTAGAACTATGATGAATGGGTCTCTTGACACCACTTCAACAATGTCCACTGCAACGGTCAGCAATGTCCACTTACCTGTTCAGTTTGTAGTTGGCTTCAGCGAGGCCGTAGAAGACGAGACCGATCCGCACGGCTGGAAAATCTGCGACAATTTTCTCCAGTTTCTCCAAGCCTTCAAGGACTTCCTGTTATCAGTATTAACAGAAACAGTAAAATCATGAATTTTGTGAGGTCCCATCCTTAATACAAAAATATTGCACTGACTAGAACTAACTCACATTGGTATTTAATCCCTATGCAATAAACAGGTAACATGATGAGGACGTTAGTTCATGCGTTGATTTCAGTTCAGAAAAGATAAAAAGAAGTGGCTTGAGTCTGTCCGAAACCCTGAAACTTTGGTGCAATCATTATAAGTTGTGGACACAAATAACGTTTAAAATCTCTTCTTTTCATCTGTAATTACAAGGTAGGTGTTTATTCTGCCTATGATATCACAGAAGGTATTCAGAGCATCAATACAGGCTTATGGGAATGTACTGTGGAGGCACCATGTGATGGGGAGGTTGTGGGGAGGTTGGCTCGATTGAAGTAATATTCATTTACTACCCCATCAAGTTACAATGAATATTCAAAACAATGTCTAGCGCAGGCCTGCTGAAATAGAGTTGCACATCAGAGAATAGGAGCACCGAAGCATTCCCTCATCAGTTACACTCAACTCCAAGAGAATCTTCATTTGTGTGTGTGCTACGTACAAATCTGTACACAATCTGTTACAAGGCCAACCTTCGCTGCACTTAAAAGTTAATTTGCAGAATAGCACATCGACCTTCAACAGGTATTGGGGGGGCATGGAGTAACTCTAAGGTGCATAGTTTTGCCCTGTGTGCAGTGATGTACCACATTTCATACCATTAACCCTAAAAAGACTGGGGGGGGGGGGGCCTAAAAGGCCCCCCCCCTCGACATTTCGCGCGATTACTCTGCAACACGCAATGCTCTCGCCGCGATGCTCTATGACTTTTTTCTTTCAAGTTTCCCGCACATTTTGACACCAAATTTGTGACGCCCGGGGGTACGGTTCTGAAGTTACACAACATTTTGTACATGGATGTGAGGCCGAAAATGGCTCAAAAATGTGATTTTGTGTACAAAGTCAATGCAAATTGAGTTTTTTCACATGGTTCATATAAATATGCTTATTTTTACTCTCAATGGCTAAAATCAATTTGTTTTAGGAGTATTATGCTTCAAAAAGTGTCTGCCACAAATTTTGTTTAAAAAAACAACGAAAACAAAAGGTCGAAAAAACAAAGAAATACAAAAGAAATTCATGAAACAATAAAATGAATAAGAAATTAATTTTGATACCAAATTTTTTTTCAAGTGCATTTGCTAAGAATGCCACAAAGAATAATTAGACCAAAAATGAGCACTTTTGGAGCTTTATTTACTGATTTATATCAAAAAGTCTGATTTCTCGCATAAATTAGAATAAATAATCAAAATAAGATAAAAGAAGACTATTTTGGAAAATTTAAATATACGATCTTGTAGATTACATCGCACACTATCCTTGTGCAAATTTTCGCGGCGATCGCGCAATCCACGGCCGAGATCTTAAGGGGGGGCCCTTTAGGCCCCCCCCCCCCCCAGTTTTTCGAGCTACCAAAATAGCCCAGTCTTTTTAGGGTTAAAGGCCTACATCTATGCTTCAAAAACATTACAACTGAGACACTCTGCTCTCTAACCTTTAATCTGGCCTCTTTCATATGAGTACAATTTGAATCAGTCAAATATTCAGATGTTAGACTGACAATCTTATACATAAAATGTCTTGCAAGCCTGGTATGGAAAAAAAAAACAACAACAGAAGTTGACGTCACTGACCTACGAGACAACATGAAATGAAACTTAATAACCCTCTGTAGGCCACATTTATTACCTGTCCATAGGTTTGTGTGTGAAATTTGTGCACACTGGACTCATTGACAAAGAAAAGGCTAATCAACTTTTCGGTCGTGAAGTCAAATTCTGTGACACACCTAGCCAGGGAGTACCAGTAATTCTAGGCAGCTAGAGTCTGTCTTGGTGTTCTACATAATAAATTTTTCTATTCATGCAAAAGGAGGGAAAACTTTACCGATGGTATGTTGGATCCGAGGAGCACCTGGGCGTGAGCATACAGGAACAGTATGTAGTCTGGTTCATGCATCCCTCCATACTATGGATTAGAGATATAAAAATGATCTATGAATTGTAACTGAAGGAAATTACAAATTCTTGTCACGTGAAGATGAAAGACAGAAATGAGAACTGACCCCCTGGGTCCCTTTCCATTAAACTTGTTATCAGTGACAACTGCCACATTTCTGTGACAAATTAGCTCTTAGCCAATCAGATTCAAGGATTTCGGTAGCTTATAACAACTATGACAACTTGTCACTGATGACAAGATTTCTGAAATGGGGCCTAGATAAACATATTGCTACAGAGATAGACGGTACAACCAAACTTTACTGAGAAGGAGAGAAGAAAAAAATGAAACAATACAAGAAAATATTGAATAAAACAGAGTGAAGCTACACTGACAGATTTTGAAACAAACTACAGCAAGTCACCCAATTGTCACAGTAAATTGGGGTACTCCCACTTCTCACAAAATCACTTTAGAATCTGTTTCTATGGGTCATCATATGAATCTGGGGGTAAATCCACAATTTCTATCCCACAAGACCACTCATGTCAAATCCGTGTTTGCATTTTGAAGACAATTATGATATAAAGGTTAATCTTTACAGGCATTATCTGCCAAGAGCAGCTTGACTAGTTAATAATTATGTATCTTCATAATCTTTCTCTACGAAAATTATGACATTTCTCTAGTCAGCACCATGCCTACTCACATGTTTAGGTGTCATAATGGCTAATATGATAAAGTATATAAAGGTCATAAAAAAAGAAAACAAAATCTGTGGAATTAAGAAACAACTAGAACTATCACTCATTGTGAACGTCACATGTGCCAAATTTCAAGCCAAATGCTACAAGTAATAGGATGAGGGACTTAGTTGAATTCACAATATTAGTGTATCATTATCATTTAAAATGCACTGTTACCATGGCAACACATTGTTCAACAATGATGAAATACAAAGTTTGCATATCTCTGTACTACAATGGTTGGATACAGTGCCAAATTTCAAGCCAAATGCTCAAAGACTGAGGGAGTTACCTGAATCCGCAATATTTTTATACGATTTTCATTCAAACTATGCTGTTACCATGGCAACACAATGATCAACCATGATGAAAGGTTAAGTTTGCACATCTACGTACTGTAGTGGTCAGGTGTGCCCAATTTCAAGCTAAATGCTCAAAGACTGAGGGAGTTGGCGGAATCCACATGCTTTTTGGTGAAAAAATGTTGTTACCATGGCAACGCATTGTTCAACAATAATGACAGATTAAGTTTGAACATCTATATGCTATAGTGGTCACATGTGCCAAATTTCAAGCCAAATGCTCAAAGACTGGGGGAGTTAACTGAATCCACAATATTTTTGCATGATATTCATTCAAAATATACTGTTACCATGGCAACACATTGATCAGCAATGACCAAAGACTATGTATGCTCATCTACATACTATAGTGGTCAGATGTGCCAAATTTCAAGCTAAATGCTCAAAGACTGAGGTAGTTACCTGAATCCACAATATTTTTGTATGCATTTTAGTGAAAAGCTGCTGTTACCATGGCAACCCATTGTTCACCACTGACGAAAGATTAAGTTTGCACATCTATATGCTATAGTGGTTGCATATGCCAAATTTCAAGCCTAATGCTCAAAGACTGAGGGAGTTAACTGAATCCACAATATTTCTGTATGATTTTCATTCAAAATATGCCGTTACCATGGCAACGCATTGATCACCACTGACGAAAGATTACCTTTGCACATCTACGTACCACAGTGGTCATGTGTGCCAAATTTCTAGCTAAATGCTCGAAGACTAAAGGAAGTTAGCAGAATCCACAATATTTTTGTATGTTTTTTTTGGTAAAAAAAAGCTGTTACCATGGCAACGCATTGCTCACCACTCACGAAAGATTAAGTTTGCACATCTATATACTATAGTGGTCATGTGTGCCGAATTTCAAGTCAAATGCTCTAAGACTGAGGGAGTTAACTGAATCCACAATATTTTCGTATGATTTTCATTCAAACTATGCTGTTACCATGGCAACACATTGATCAACAATGACGAAAGAGTAAGTTTGCACATCTACATACAATAGTGGTCACATGTGCCAATTTCTAAGCCAAATGCTTGAAAACTGAAGGAGTTAGGCTAATCAACACATTTTTGTATGATTGGTTAAAAAAAATACTGTTGCCATGGCAACAGATTCATTACCACACACATCAAATGTGTTTTGCACAAATATACACAGAGACTCCAACCCAAAGTACCTTCTGATCTGGAGATTCTCCCGACTGAAACCCCGAGCAAACGGGAGACTCAAAGTTGATGTGTGCGAAGCGCGAAATTCCTAGGGTTCTAGATGCTCTCTGGTGCTATCTAAGGCTTATTTTTTCAACATACGATAGAAATATGCAAGAAATCCTTTCCAACGGGAGACAAAGAGCCAGGGCCGGAGAAATTAAATCTCAAACAGGAGAACGGGAGATTTTGCAAAAATGGGTTTTCGGCGGGAGATCTCCCGTCGAAAACGGGAGAGTTGGAGTCTCTGTACACATTACATTGATCACATAACCCAAATTAAAACTGAACTGCTACAAAACTAAGAGAGTAGAGCAATCCACAACATTTTGCAAGATTTTTATAAAGATCTTCTGTTGCCATGGCAACGCATTATGAAATACTCATGAAAAAGGTCTCTCGCACATCTGCCCGTGATAGCGGTCACACATGCCAAATTTGAAGTTAATTGCTCAAAAAATGACAAAGTTGTTCGATCCACAAGTTTTTATGAAAATATGCCGTTGCCATGGCAACGCATTATGCGATACTAATGAAAAAGGTGTCTTGCACATCTACCTTTGATAGCAGTCACACATGCCAAATTTGGGGTCAATTGCTCAAAAAATGAGAGAGGAGTTCGATCCACAACATTTTGTTAGATTTTTTAAAAATTTGCCGTTGCCACGGCAACTCATTATGCAATACTAACGAAAAAGGTGTCTTGCACATCTCCCTTTGATAGCAGTCACACATGCTAAATTTGGGGATAATTGCTCAAAAAATGAGAGAGTAGTTCGATCCACAAGTTTTTACGAAAATATGCCATTGCCATGGCAACGCATTATGCAATACTAACGAAAAAGGTGTCTTGCACATCTACCTTTGATAGCGGTCACACATGCCAAATTTGGGGTCAATTGCTCAAAAATTGAGAGAGGAGTTCGACCCACAAGATTTTGCAACGGACCGACCGCCCGCCCGACCGCCCGCCCGCCCGCCCGCCCGCCCGACTGGCCACCCAACCTCAGGGTGATTCCTATATACCCCCCCCCCCCCCCCCACACACTATGTGTGGGTGGGGGTATAATAATCACGCATAGACAAACATCTTACTAGTGACACCAGCAGAGAAGCACACCCTATACGAAACATATGACACACATCAGAGCTAATTGTCCAGATCATTTGGCTGCATCAGTTACCATTGCATTACCTTTTTTCCTGAGGCAGTCAGGAGGTTCATGGCCTTCTCATACAGTGATATCGCCTGGCGGTTCTTTCCACTCAAGAGGGCAGCAGACCCTTCCTTTAAGTTTGTCTGTAATTCCCTTTGCTCCATGTCTCTCTGCAGCTTTTCCTTCAAGTGTCAGAGAGGAGAAGACTACCTTACAACACGGTATGCAGGAAAGTCACAGCAAATATAGATATATAGATAGACAGATAAATAGATATATAGATAAATACATAGATAAATCAATCAATCAATCAAGCAATCAAGCAAGCAAGCAATAAAATCAATCAATCAATAAATCAATCATTTTTATGTGCTCTTTGTGAATGATGTGTGACACTTTTTGGGAGCTGGGCGCCTTTGAATGTTTCTACAGATAAATGGCGCTATACAAATGCTGTTTCATCATCATCATCATCATCATCATCATCATCTTTGCTGGTGAGGTACAATTTATTGAAAACTAAAAAAGTATGAAGAGAATAAAATTTCTAAATAATTTTATGCTAGCATGGAATTACATGTACATTCATCAAGTCAATTCAACTATTTTGTTTATTTTTGTTTTTTATGGTTGTTTTTGCTACATGCCAATATTTGTTTTAAAATGATTGAAACTACTTAATTTCAATCATAATTAATTTTTATCATATTCTTGTCAGACTAACACACCTACCAATAAAATACCAGACTACATGAGAATTGATATCAATTCAATTCAATTCAAATTTATTCCGTGTTTCGACAATAAAAAAATAACATGACATACATCACTCTTTCTTCAGTGATAGGAATCATATAAAAGAACAAACAAAGTGAGTTTAACAAAGTAAAGCAGTCCTTATTATACTTACAGTAAAGATACATTGCAATGCCTGAAGTAAATTGAAATAAATATCATGCTCAACTGACTCTGTTACCTTCCATTGCTAAATTATTCATCACTTTAACTCCACCCCTTTAAAAAATATTTCAAATCTAGAATTCACTACAGAATTACATCAATCTATTTTCATTCGTCTTGTTTTCAGAACCTTTCCTCTAATCCACCTATTCATAAACATGACATGCTTATTACGTTATGTCACAACCAACCATCCCCCATGCTACCATCGAACAAGCCAACCCTACTCCGTTTCAATAATCACTCAGAGGAACAAGCTATTGTATCTGACCTGTCACTCAAACTCGCAAAGTGTGCACTAGCTTATGCACAGTGGCCAGATTGTAATATATTTCACAGAGTCACTGAGAGGAACCAAGTGTACAATCCAGCGAAGCTCTGCCTCAAATCATGTTTTGGAAACCAAAAATTGAGCAAATCAAGAAATGAAATCACCTCCAAACCTCACTTTGGTAAAGGTGATTCAAGAATTGAGATTACAATAATTTGCTTACAGACATACAAAACATGTCATTTTCAAAATTCCTTTCATAGCGATTATGATCATAATGATGAGACAAGATTTTTCTACCATCTGCAAGGCGGGGTTGGAGACGTTTCTGCTCTTCTATCCTTTAGGACTTTCGCAATCAAACCTCAGCTATCCATTACCCAGACCCCACCTTTTTCACTCATTATTTCAGAAGTTCAATATCGGTTTTATATCACACTCACCAGCTCTAGCTTCCTCCTAGCCTCTTCCTCCAGTTTTTTTCTCTCTGCTTCCTCTTGAAGTCTGGCATGTAGGTTGTCATCCCTTCTTACTGACGATGCCTCTTGCTGCTTTCTAGCTGCTGCCTGTTCTTTCTTTCTTTTCTTCTTTTCCTTTTTCTTCCCCTCTTTTCCCTCCTTCTGCTTTTCAAGCTTTCGACGCTGCTCCTCCAGACGTTGCTTTTCTATCGCAAGTCGACGCTTTTCCTCCTCCATCTCCCTAGCCTCCCGCTCCATGGTCATTCGTTGAAAGAATTCAATCTGTCGTCTCTCAATTTCTTCCTGCTCCATCGCTCTCTCTTCCTCTCGTTTCCATCTTTCTTCCATCTCTCTTTCCTTCCTCATCTTCTCTTCAAATTGCTTCCTCATTTTGTCGTCATGTTTCTTCCTTATCTTTTTCTCCCACTCTCTCTTTTCCTTCTCCAGATCCCGGTTAAGGTCTCCAGGTCTCTGGGAAGTCTTTTTGGATCTGTGAGCCTGGTGGAAAAGAACAACAATCCTACAGTCTTAGCGATCATTACAATAACAATCACTTGAATAAATACAGTGGTTACATAACATCATGATACTATCTTAACTATGCCATAGACTGAACTGTATGATAAAGATTTGACTTAGTTTTCAACAACAGTGGAAATGACATAAAATATAGTCAATGTAGTAAACTGTCAAAAACTTCTTCTTGATTTGTGGGGAGGGAGGGATAAGTCATCCCTTTGTACGACCCCTTGTACCTATACAACTTTATTGGTCAATAATAATACAAAATGTCAGTTTCCAGTTTTTGAGTAACAATTCTCACTAATAAACTCTACTCACCCTATCTCCATCACTGTCAGACTCGGAATCGTCGCTGACGAGGTCCGGCACTCCCTCGGTCTCCTTTTCCTCAATCAGTCTGTGCCTCTCCATGTCAAAGTCCATTGCCTGACGTTTAAGGTCGACTGTCGACGTCTTGGCTGCTGCACATAAAGTCTGCCCTCGCTTGTTCTCTCTGAGGGCACGGTCTAGTTCTCCGAGCTCGAAGAAGGCCTGGGCGTAGCGGTAATGACCCTAGTGAGAAAACCAAAAAATTGAGGGAGACTTATAAACTGCAAGAGACTATCAACCCATTGAGGACGAGATATTTTGCTATGAAATGCATTTCCCTTGGACACCGGCCTGAGTACACTTGGGACAACTCATCAATATCTTACTTGTTGGGCGGATTGCTTGTTGTATGAAATTGGTCTTTAAGGAGTCTGTATTCCGTCAATACTATGATATCTTGTGCAGATTCATATTACAGTACAACACCCACTGCCGTTCATCAAATGCCTTCTATTGTAATGATTACTGTAAAACGAAGAATGGTCACAAAATAAAATTGCACGTGAAAGTTCTTGTCTACACTAAACGCACTGAATGTTAGAGGCAACTTGCGAAAATTTCATGCCCTGAAAAAGGCCATTGGCTCCAATTCACAAAAATTTCACGTCGCGAAAATATTGTGTTACGGTAATCATGAAATTAAGTTTATTCTTTCTGTGCTACTTGCGGAGCCCCAGCCCTTTACCAAGCTACAGCCACATTATGTTCAGACACTTTGGGCATAAGAGTATAAGGGCAGCCGTTTATGAGTTTCTAGCCACTGTTCAGATATATCTTCTGTTTGTTACATAACATAATCTTCATCTTTTTCAGCAGCTTTGAGAATGATGTGTAACACCTTGTGAGAGCTGGGGGCCTCTGAAATGTTTGTACAGATAAATGGGGCTATATAAATGCTGTTTTATCCAATAATACCCTTGACACACAACTGTCAAACACATGACTCTCTGTCAGTTACATGACTATCTGCCAGTCACATGACTCTCTGCCAGTCACATGACTTTCTGTCAATCACATGACTCTGCCAGTCACATGACTCTCTGTCAATCACATGACTCTTTGTCAATGACCCTTGATTAAGTCTCAATTTGTGCTAGCATACACAGTAGAAAAGTCCTTGCAGTGAGTTTTCAGCTTTGGGAAAGAAGCACCCCCCTGAGCAGACAGAGCCGAGGATTACCTTGGGCCAGTCAGGTTTGAGGATGACTGCTCTACGGGCGTCCCACATGGCATCTACAAAGTTCTCCATCTGGAGGGAGGTGTGACAGCGATTGCTGTACAGGATGTGGTTGAAAACACTGCAGCAAAGTAGAAAGAAAAGACCAGTGGGAGTTACAAACTAGTAGAAGATGGCTGTTTGATTGATGGTTACTGGCACAAGGACAGGGACAGAGACAGACAGACAGACACAAACAGACAGACAGACAAACAGACAAACAGACACAGAGAAAGAAGAAAGGAGGACAGCTAGACAAAAGTACAAGCTGGACAATGAGTAATCATTATGAGACTACACATGCTCATCATGACAGAAAACTAGACAAGAAAGGAGACAATATAAAAATGAAACAGACAAGACAAAAACAGAATGAAATATATAAAACAACAACATCAAAGAAAGATGCATGGCTTAAATGTTCTTTTCCACTGACTGTCAAAATATGAAACAAAATACCGAGAAATAGTTCTCTTTACGTATAATTCCTTCCTTTAATTTGATTCAAGGGTCAAAAAGACTAGTGAAACATAACACAGATGACAAGCTTTCACTTGTCTTTCGGAAATTCCAACGACATCCACCTCAAAATGCTATGTTATCTGCATATACCACTACATTTAGGATGCTGATGCTGACAAAAATAAGGGAAAAAGTCTTATTCTTTAGTTCTTACCCTATTTTCAGTGCTTGGGTGTACATGCCGTATGCATCGCGGAACTTCCGATTATGGACTAAGTTGTTGCCTTTGTCTTTTAAAGAGTTCATTTCCTGAGGAACAAACAACAGATATCAACAAGAAACAATTACGGGCATTCAATAAAGACAGACAATGCAGAAAAAAAGACACAGGAAACTAACGATGACAGCATCATGACCTACAACAGTGTTCTTTGTATGGAAGAATTAAAGCAAATTAAAGGAGATACAGATCTGGGGCAGATCAATGGACGGATGGACAAAAAACTAACAAACAAACAAACAAAAAGCAAACATGATTTTGTGTATGACTGTGCCATACTGCAATAAACAACCAGTTGCTTTTCACAGGAAGAGAAACGGTTGCCATTTCTGTGCTGTATTCAAGCATCGGTGTGCACCACTATCATGGACGTCGGAGCTGTTGTATAAAACAAGCGTAGTATACAGTTTTCACTCTTAAAATAGAACAAGACTTTGGATTTAAAAGATGAGGCATACTTTTAGTCTCAGCTTCGCTTCATTGAATAGAGCACCTGTAACATTCACCTCACTAAATCTTATATCATCGCACTTGTGTGAACATTTACTATTTGTATATTGCATAAGCTGTTAATTTCCACAAATTTCGTGAATTTAACAACACGTGAAAATGTCTCCATGCGCTAGGATAACAGTACGTTTATGTTAGCATCTGTTTCCATTCGCGAAAACAACATCTCACGAAAATGTCTATGACCTCCTCATTCGCGAAAAAAAAAAAAAATCTGCATGCAAAAATAACAGCATATACAGTATAAGGGGCATACTCTTATCACGGGTTTTGCACGAGTTTAATGACCAGACAGGTGGGTAATCACTGATTAATTCAGCTTGACGAAAATAAACAAAAAGAACCTCTTTACCTTCTCATCCGCCTCGCTTAGTTTCATGAGCGAAGACAAAATATCTTTTCTGTGGACCACTGTGTGATGGACATACTGCCAGTCTGAAACAAAAAATGGACAACAAAGGAATGTTACCATCAAGATACAGCTGTAGGTGCATAGACTGACACACTCAAAACTAGAAATGTCGCTACAGCGACTGGTTATACCCCCGTCAAACAACATTTCATAAGCTTTGGTCAAAACAACATTTGATAAGCTTTGGTCAAAAAATTGAGGAAGTAGTTAAATCCGCAAGATCTTTCCTTGATCTTCTGCCATTAATATGCCGTTACCATGGCAACGTACTTTCGGGTACTGTCGAAAAATGCGTCTTGCACATCTACAACCAAAGGCACACATCTGTACCAAGTTTCATGGAAATTGGGCAAAAACTGAGGAAGTAGTTTGCAACACAAAATTTTCCATCATTTTGGCTCATAATATGTGAGCTGTTACCATGGCAACATACTTTTTGTCACTGTCAAGAAATGTGTCATGCTGACCTATATCCTAAGACAAACATTCAATATGAATTCCATGAGAATTGGAAGAACACTGATGAAGCAGTTTTGCCATGAAGCATTTTGCCCTATATTTTATCAATAACATGCCGTTACCATGGCAACGCACTTTTTGCCACTGCTGAAATATGTGTCTTGCACATTAACATATTCAGATGAACATCTGTACCTAATTTCATAAAAATTGATCAAAAACTGTGGGAGGAGTTCGCGACGCAAGATTTGTACCCATTTTTGCCCATAATATGCCGTTACCATGGCAACGTACTTTTGGGTACTGTCAAAAAATACGTCTTGCACATCTACAACCCAAGGCACACATCTGTGCCAAGTTTTATGGGAATCGGTTGAAAACTGAGGAAGTAGTTCGCGACGCAAGATTTGTACCCATTTTTGCCCATAATATGCTGTTACCATGGCAACGTACTTTTGGGTACTGTCAAAAAATATGTCTTGCACATCTACAACCCAAGGCACACATCTGTGCCAAGTTTTATGGGAATCGATTGAAAACTGAGGAAGTAGTTCGCGACGCAAGATTTGTACCCATTTTTGCCCATAATATGCCGTTACCATGGCAACGTACTTTTGGGTACTGTCAAAAAATATGTCTTGCACATCTACAACCCAAGGCACACATCTGTGCCAAGTTTTATGGGAATCGGTTGAAAACTGAGGAAGTAGTTCGCGACGCAAGATTTGCAACGGACCGACCGCCCGACCGACCGCCCGACCGACCGCCCGACCGCCCGACCGCCCGACCGCCCGACCGCCCGACCGCCCGACCGACCGTCCGCTGATTCCTATATACCCCCTTCAAACTTCGTTTGGCGGGGGTATAATGAAAGGTAACTAGCAAATTCCGTCAAATTCAAACAAACCAGGCGATGAAGTGTGAATTTTCTTCAATTTGTCTCCCTCTAGAAATGAAATTTGTCAGATCGCAACTGCTGATCTATAATTTTACAGACATATCGGAAAAAAAGGAACCACAGGACTCCAACCTGTCATCTACCGCTTTCAGCACCACGACACTTTACCACCAGGCTATCCCTGGTTGGTGGCAGGGACATAATGAACATGAAACAAATACCAAAGCTCTGAAATTCGGACATTGTTATATCAAATGGTCCAAGCGTACAAGGCATTTATGAAAGCAAGAGAATAGTAAGCACGGGATGAAGGTTGAGGTGTAAATTTTCTTCAATTTGTCTCCCTCTACAAAATTGCAACTTCTGCTCTGTAGATCAGCACTTGCAATCTTACACCTCAACCTTCACCCCACTGCCTAATATCATCATGATACCAGGCAATGTCTTTATACAGGATAAAAACTACAATCAAATAGTTTTGTTGGAGGCATGAAAGTGATAAACTCCATACCAGATGTCCCAATCTTACTGACTAAAAGATAGGCAAGACTTGCTCCAAAGTAAAAGAGAAAGAGCAAACTCCCATTGGAGTGTGGGGCAATATCATCAAGAAAAATAAAAAACAACAGCTAGGAATGGTCAAAATTCAAATTTTCCCTCCAAATTCAGAATGGTTGGGAGGTCTGCCATGCTGATGCATGCTTTAACTGGACTACACACAAAGAGTAAAACAAGTAACACAGCTAAAAAAGAGGATAGAAAGAAAGAAAGAAAGGAAGAAAGATAGAAATATATTTCAGTTTAGACAATCCAACGCAGAAAATTTTCAGCAGTCCTCACTTGGAACAGCGAGCATTCACCGTTTTTTTTTTATCTTGAGAACTGATCCTTGATTTCCCTTCATGTTATCGAAGTTTGACCCAGACTTAGTTATATCACAAGATCTTACAGAATGCAAAAATCCTTCCACTTCTCAAGAGATGAATTCTCTTATCCATACCATAAAATAATAATAACAGCTGTTTTTTATATAAAGCACATTTCACACTTGTTAAATATCTCAAAGCGCTTTACAGACTATCATTACCCCAGTCACTAGATACATACAAGTATATCTCTACAATAATTGTTTTCTATAGAACTGATAATATCACGACCCTTGACCTATGAACTTTGACCCCCATACTTACAGTGCTTGAGTGTGACCAGAATGAGAAGCCTGACAGTGTTATTCTCTGGCAGCTTTTTCTTGGTCCTCACATTGTCACTGTCAGCAAGAAACCAAACAAAAATTATGAATGACAAGTATTTTATTATTTGGTCTAGGTAACAATATACAAGTTTGAATGGATGGTACAGTTTCAGTTGAGATGGCATTTCCAAAGTTTTTTGATGATGATTTTCTTTTTTTGAGATAATGAGAAACCTCTTCTGAAATATGAAAGAGCATATCATTCTAAGAGGAATTCAATTTTTTTTTTCATGAAAACTGGTTTTGAAATGCTGACATCGCCAAAACAAAGAAATCTAAACAAAAGGTAGGACCCACCTCTTATTAGGATCGCTTTGTTTTACTTTTCAACAGGTGCATACTACACATCCTTTTAACCTGTTCCATACAGGAACCTGGTGGCCTGTGTATTAAATCAATGGGCATTTCACAATTAAGGATGGAACAGGTTAATTCATCTCCTCTGATGACACTGCACAGATAAGGGTGGTCATAGTGTGAGAGAATTACACAACAGTTCAACTCTGATAGAATAAAGTTCAGGGAATACTGCATTAACGAGGAATGTTTGCGTGTATTTCAATTTCGCAAATTACGCGAGAGCCGAGTTTCACAAAATGAAAATGCATGCTGAAGATCTTGTCTTCACTATATGCACTGAATGCTAGAGGCAACTCGCGAAAATTTCATGCTGCGAATAAGGCCGTCGGCACCCATTCGTGAAAATTTCATGGTGCAAACATTTTGTGTTCTACAATAGACAGCCTGTAGAGAAAGAGTGGTACACAATCACAATTGGTCCATCTCAAAGGATCTTACACAGACTAGGATATACACTGGGTCATAGAGAAATGGTTTCACTCTTCTTGTTGTTACGTGTACCTCACATGTGATGATGTCTGCAGTCATGGCATTGAATCATATCCTGAGATTCTCTTTAAAAAGTACTTTTCTACGTCATACTGTCCTTAACAAGGTAGGAAAATAGCTTTAATCTACAAGTGAGAGATAGTTTCTAAACGATACTCACAAAAAGTTTTTGGAATAAGAGTTGTTTTTGGCGACCTTCAGAGCATCAGCAAACTCTTCATTCTGTAAAGAAAGAAAAAACAACAAACAACATCAAGACTCCATACAAAAATTATCTGAATGTTACATGCTATTGATATAATACTATGTCCTTTTGAATATTTATCAGCCAGAATTACTCATTACATGACATTCAAGAATTCATCTCATCAAGTGTTACACTACTGTAAACGTCAATATTTTCGCGTGATTAATTTTTCGCGCTGAGCGGCTCGAAAACATATTTGCGGGTTCTTAAATTCGCGCTCCACAGCGGGTTAATACACAGTCTCTGTTTTCATCCAGCGATGCCAGCGTACGATACTTAGTAAGCGACGTAGTGAGCGGCGCGAGTGCGAGTACAAGCGCTCAACTACGTAGTTCATGTGTATTTATGTACTGTAGTACTAGTACTGTAGTCGCGGGGATGTAGCACACCAATTGGCCATGGGCTCGGTGCGTGCGGTGCGCGCGATGATACTGCTATAGCGTAAACATGTCTGTACTACGTAGCAGTATCATCGACGAAGCGCACACAATTCAGGCCGTTCAAAATGTCCACAGAAAATTGCGAAGATATATTCGCACGTTTTTGAATTCGCGCGAGCCGAACGTAGCGCGAAATCCGCGAAAATTAATGTACCGCGAAAATTTCCACGTTTACAGTATATAATGAAAACATCATTGTTCACACATCATCTTGGATGAGCAAAGTCACCTTAAATAACGTGAATATTTTCACGCGACTAATTTTATTGCGCTCAGCCAGGTAAGAAGAGTTTTGCGTGTTTTTAATTCCGCAGAATCAAGACATCAACAACTGGAACATATATGGCAAGCAAAGATAACCGCATGCTTTTATTTTTGCACTACTTTCTGGTTGCGCGAGCTGCGCAAAAATTTCGACACCGCAAAAATTTCCACTTTTACAGTACTTGAGATCTCTGCACACTCTACAGACTGATAGTGTGGGGAGGGAGTTGGCATTATCAAATCATTCTCCATTCACAGCCAACAAGAGTACACACCTGTTAGAATACAACTGCCCTTCAGCATATATTTGCACCAAAGCATTATACAGTGTGCTCATCATTAATCCGTTGAGGACTGTTTGATTTTGCTACAACACGCATTTTCCATTGACGCTTGCCCGAGTATACTCGGGACTCGTCCTCAACGGGTTAATGGTCAACTTCATTCAAGATTCATAGGTTGCATGTACGATGCCTATAAAGCTGTAGATGATATGCTATGAGGATTCTCTGATGTATGCAAGTCTGGCCATTCTTCCAATAACAGTTTTCCTACCCTGCCGGATCTTATGGTTGGTATAGTTTTGGTTGAGGTGGGGTTTCAGGTTTCCAACTTTTCTTGTACGATAATGGGTCACCTCTTATAAAATATAGTAATATAGTAGAGCATATGATTCTAAGAGGAATTCAAATCCAATAGGTGGAATTTGGTTTTGAAATGCCTCAGATATCCAAAAACAAAGAGGTCGTAATAAAAGGTAGGACCCACCTTTTATCAGGACCACCTTTTTGGGTATCTCAGCCATTTCAAAACTGATTTTCATCAAATGAAATTTGAATTCCTCTAAGATATATATCTTCTTTCATATTTCATAATTAGATTCTGACTATCCAACCAAAAGTTAAAATCTGAATCGCCATCTCAACCAAAAACTAAACCATCCCTTTAAGTTGACGTCATCTCACTTACCCTCTCTACTTCCTCCATCAGCTGTGTGACAGACTGGAAGTCTGACTGCTGCACCTGTTAACAGGAAACAGACAACATTTTAAGTGAAAATAGAAATATATTTTACATGAGAATGTGAACACATTTTCAAGAGGCAATGCAAATATATATATGTATTTCAGGGGATCATGTCAATATATTTTGGTGAGAGTGCGAAAACATTTTTGGTGAAAATGTAAATAGACTTATAAAAGGGTTTGCTGAGGTGGAAATGTCAATACACTTTATGTGAGAATGTAAACACATTTTTAGAGGGACTGTAACATATTTTAGGTGAGAGTGTGAACACATTTGAAGTGAAAATTTAACCATACTTGGGTGAGAATGTGAACACAATTTGAGAGGGAATGTGAACACACTTACTATGACACATTACAGAACAGAATATGAACACATTTCAGGCGAGAATATTTTACACACATTTCAGATGAGAGTGTGAATATATATCAGGTCAGAATGTTTTTGTTCTAGTACAGAGCCCTTCTGAGTACTGCATCTTCGATGCCTCATGTAGTTTTTCATTTTCGGTCACTTAACACCAGATACAATGTGTACCAAAAAGCAATCAAAATGTTATATGACAGGTACATATAACCTATGAGTTGCTGAAATGGTATTATGTTTTGGTATTTTCTGTGCACATTTGCTCATGAACCCTATATATTTCTGATTACACAATTTTTATAAGTCTTTTTACTGAGTTCAAAGTTTGGGAATAAAGAACATCTGTATTGAATTCATATATTTGAGTGGAATCATTATTGCCCATGTAGCTGGATAAAATGCAACACATAAACAGATGCAATAATCTTTTAAGTTGAAGTTTTGCATGTTGCAGTGTACTCACCAATTTAAAATAATTGATGGTGAACTCAAAAATGATTTCAAGTTCATCGAGTCTGCTGAAGGCTGCTCTCTTTCCTTCAGTCGATGTTGAGCTGAGGAAAGACAAATCAATATCTCATCATTTCCATGACACGCTAGCTGGGAGGAGAAACTTTGTGCGCTTTGTGTTTTTAAGCAATATTCGTCACAATTTTCTGGTGATTTTTACGTTTCATCAATTTACTTAGCCTTTTGTCAAGACCCTCTCACTTTATGATGGCTATGCCGAGTGCGTGAAGTGAGCCAAGCAGAGCAAAACAGTATGAGGGCCTTTTGAGATCTGCTTCACACATTATTATTCATGACACATGAACCCTACTGAATATTCATATTAACGAGATCCAGTCAACCAATGGAATGGCCCGCTCCCCACATCCTTGGCATTGTCTGGCCTGTTTGCACGCATCACTGACCACCCATGGAGGTCTGTGGCGTGCATTCGCCATCATGCAAATTGGGCTTGGGCAGACAGACACACAGATTGGTCGATTTTTTGCTACCCAATGCGGGTAGCAATTCAAGCATACTTCAAAGGGCTAACATAAGGATGCAAATCAGATCTCAAAAGGCCCTCGCGCTGACACACTCAGCTGGGCTCACTTCATTCCCAATTCGCCCACCACCATACAGCAAGAGGGCCTTGGCAAAAGGCTAGAGTATACTGGGCAGAACAAAGAATGTAGTGACCTTAACAAGCAACAATCAACATTTACACGAAAGGTCATACCACCAGCACATGTATTGAGCAAAAATCTGTTTCAGATAAATGGACAAACCAGTGAACTTATAACTAGGTATTTGAAACAGTGAAGTGACAATGTAGTAGACTTCAAAATAAGATTACATCCTCAGCTTTGTTAACATTTTTGCTTTGTTTGGATTTACTTTTCCCCCTTGTCTTTTTCATCAATGACTATGCTATTCTTGAAATCTATGGCTGGGTTGAGCATAGGTAAAAAGATCAATCTTTCATCCTATAAACACCATGAAGAATTACTTACTAGCAATATACAAAATAGTTATGTGTTGTATGAAAGTTTGCATGGTGATGTAACTGTAATAGACATGTGCGCGGTATTCAACACCATGTGTACGTTGTCCTTGAACGGACTGATATTACAGGATAGAAGACCCTAGAAAGGGAAGAGTGAAGGAAGGAAGCAACAGATTGTTAAAGGTACTGTTTCCTATTGGGAGCAGTGTTTTAAAAAATGTTTAAAGAGTTATTACATTTGATGCAGAGGTGTAGGTCAGTTGTATCACAAAACATCCTATCATATACAATTTTCACAACAAAGCCTAAAATATAAGGAGATATAGATTTTCTCAATAAACAGTAACTGTAGACGGTTTAGTCTGCACACATTTTGTTTATAAATTATTGTTCACATTTTGTATAATACTCCACATCGATTTTACCGATACAAATTTGACAGTGGTTGTTTCTATCCCTAACTCACATTTTAGAACTATTTTGAAGCACTAATGCTGGGTTTTTGTGTCATCTGCAAATGGTGAATTATGCCTTTAAGGTCAAGGACTCTTCCTGCTCTAGGTACACGTACCTTATAGTCAAGGTCAATGTCCTTTTGTCGGACATTGGCTAGACAGTCCAATACAAACTTGGGAGCGTGAGATCAAAGACACACTGGTTTAAGCTTGATGGTCACTGATACAGCAGTAATTGTCAACTTTATTGTGCCCTTTTCCCAATTTAATCTTTACCCTTATGGTGTCTTTTGCCCAAATTCAGTGTCATTATCCTCCCCTGGCAGTTTAGGAATTTGAAGTCACCTCTTGTAATAATCCTGTCTTTTAGTCTCTTTGTCCAATTGTTGTAGAACAGCCTTTTCCATGAGTAATCCACTGTTAACCCGTTGAGGACGGTTTGATTTTGCTACAACACATATTTCCCATAGACATCTGCCCGAGTATACTCGGGTCTCGTCCTCAACGGGTTAACATTGTACTCCCCTGTCCCCTTTATGGAGGGCAGCTGTAGCCCTTGGGCCATTGTGTAAAGCTCAAATAGTGATTGTACACAAGCCAAAGAGGACCTTGGAGAAGGCAGACTGGGTTATGACTGCTTGGAGAGAGGGGTCTGGGTTTTGACTGCTTGGAGAGAGGGGTCTGGGTTTTGACTGCTTGATGAGAGGGGTCTGGGTTATGACTGCTTGGAGAGAGGGGTCTGGGTTTTGACTGCTTGGAGAGAGGGGTCTGGGTTTTGACTGCTTGGAGAGAGGGGTCTGGGTTTTGACTGCTTGGAGAGAGGGGTCTGGGTTTTGACTACTTGGAGAGAGGGGTCTGGGTTTTGACTGCTTGGAGAGAGGGGTCTGGTTTTTGACTGCTTGGAGAGAGGGGTCTGGGTTTTGACTGCTTGGAGAGAAGATGTCAATAAATGTTTCTCCCAGCACCAATCAAAATGAGATGACTGTGTGACTGATTTTCATCTCATGTTCAAGGAAAAAATAGTAGGGAGAGTGTAAGCCGTAAGGAAGGCAAATAGTGATAGCTAAAAGGGCTGGAGGTTGAGGTAGCACAGAAGGAGATGAAAAGATAGGAGACAGGGATAGTTGGTATCTAGCTGGTCTTACTCATCAACGATGAGGTTTTGTTTTCTCATCCATTTCTGCCATTTGGGGGCCAGTGTGCTACGATTGTAGAGTAGAGGAGCGAAGACGATGATGCGGAGGTTGTTCTCGTGACACTTGCGTCCCTCTCTCAGAAGTCTGTTCCATCCATCGACCACATCCTTCGGCTGTCAAACAAACACAGAAAAGAATTCAGAAACTGTCAAGTAACAATGAACTTGAATTAAACTGCTCTTGCAGTGGGACAGACATAAGGCTGGGAAAAAATTCCTGAATCGTTTTATCAATTCTGCATTAACGATCTAAAATCTAAAACCTTTTTTTTTTAAACTTAGGCTCTAATTCATCAGGCAGCAGCAAATAACTGATCACTCTCAACCTTTGCTGCTTAATTTGACACCAGCACAAAACAGAATGCAAGATCTGATTGTTCTTCTTTTTCCTGAACTATGGAAACAATATACAAAACGTTACAGATTCATATTTATCCTCATGTTGAGACAAACATTATTTGTTACAAAACTTTCATCTTCAGAAATATTTTTCTGGATACAATAAACCCTTTGCACCAATTTATCATTTAGAGTAAATGACCTTTGAAATGATATAAAAAAACTTCGAAATACCATTATTTAGCACTTTTTTATTCGTTGTTATTATGATTAAAGATGATGACGACACAGCATACACTTCATCTTATCATCACTGTTCTTTGTTTGGTGATTGGTAGGCACACTGGCTGGCAGAGATACAGTGTGTGTGCAGGAAGGTGGGAAACACCTCCCTAGTCTGCTAGCAAACCAACCACCAATGAATAGAGATTACCTAATCCCCTAATCCCCCTAATTCCCATTGTTTCACAATGGCCTTCCTGTTGGACTGAGGCACACTACTACTACTACACCCAAGTGGGCTTGGTATATCATGTCAAGTTTGGGGTGGGGGGGGGGGAGTTATCTGCGGATGCTACTAAAAGAGCCTGGCAAGTTAGACCAATAAAGTACTTGAGCACAAAAATTGTTAAAAGATGGAAGACGATTGGAACATAGTTTTTGAACAAACCAATAACAAGGAAGTAATGAAGCTAAGACATCATCACAGAAGTTGATCTGTGTGTGATTTAACAGATATCCTTTCTCATCAAACATGGAAAACCTTATTTCCTTTACAAGCTCATGTCCAATTCTAACAAAACTTTACACACTGTGTCTGCTGCATTTCCTCAATTCCTTTATGCAAACTTTTAAGTTAAAACATAATTATCAGAAGGGCTCCAAATTCATTCAGTTTCTACAGGTGTATGAGAACTATGTTCTGCCTGTAATACAAGGAGTGACATTTCACTTTGACTTTCCCCACACAAACTCCTGTCACACAAGACTAACCTCTGTTTTGGCATGCACCTTGCCACACTTGCATGTGTGGAACTGTTGTTTGACAGTGGAAGAGGGAGACAGCGTGATTTGAATCTTCCGTCCTTGCTCCACATTCTCTGATTCTGCCGAGTCCTTTCTCCCAGTAAACACCACTGTAGAAGATAAGAACCAGAAAAATAATTCAATACATTCATACACTGCCTATTAAAAATGAAGAAAAAAATGTTGGCACAATATTTTTTTACTGTTTACCCTCATGTATGTATCTTTGAAAAAATGAAGTCAAAGCCCCGATACAAAATTGATAAGATTTACACAAGCACATACTAGTATGTTTCACTGTTGTGTAGGGATTGGTTTAGTTTTATAGAGAGCGGGTGCACGTTCAATGAAATATCGTGGCACATACAGTAGTATTAAGTAATGTACCATTTTTGAAGTGTACTGTACATCTATGTAGTTTATTTGAGAGGTGGTTTCTGGCATGATCTCTTTCTTCAAGCTTCAGAATGCAAGTCCACTCAAATGATAACAATTCTCTTCATACATTGCATGAGACACACAGTTGACACACTATGAAAGGGTGCATGGGCGAATGGGGGTGGAGTCTCTATGATAGAGAACTTTGGTTGTTGTAGAAACAAAGGCGAGACTAGTTTTAGAAAGGAGGTAGTGTTCTTGGATTTGGTTTCAACAACAATTCCAAGTAATCAATGGGGGAAGGGCAGGATGTCTGGGTTTGACTTCACTTGGTCGTAAATTAGATGGGGCGAAATGTACAATGTATACTCAAGGGATGATGAAGGTCGATGACTCACTGGAGGTGGAAAGTATTGTTGGGGGTCATTGACTGGCTGGAGCTGAAATGACATTTCGGGTCATCATGGGGTGGGGGGGGGGGGGTAGTGACAAATTTGTATATCATTACACAATACTATGATCAAATGATTGCCACAGTCATTACGCCAAATCTTGTAAAACATTTTACTGGTGATGAGATTTCCAATAATTTAACTCAATAATCAAAATTCAATAATAATATTCAATTAATAATTCAAAACTACAATGATATGATCTGCTATCATTTCAGCAATCATATTCTAAGTTTACAGAGCATTAGAGTAGACAAATCAAGACTCAGTTCTTGGTTGGAAAAAAAGCGAGAAAAAAGGGAAAGAGATAGCCTGCATTAAAACAAAAAAAGAAGGCGAATCTACTGTGGAGAGTTGCATCGTGGGATTAAAATTAAAAAGATTTTCTCTTCACGCGTTATGCACACCCATCACACATGGGACAAATTACAGTAACTTATCTTTTTAATTCAAACAAGATAATCAAGCTAGATTGATTTTCACATTGCACTGCATAATGCAAGAATTAACAAAATATAGAGGACTTTCATCATATGTATCTGACAAACTGACCACCTTGCATAAAGACTGAGTTTGTCATATTAGTGACATTTGATGATTTCTGGAAAAGAGCCCTTACTAGAGAGAAAATAACTTAAAGGCATAATCTACCATTTGCAGAAGAAACAAAAACCCAGCATTAGTCCTTTAGTTCTAAAATGTGAGTTAGGGATAGCTACTGCCACTGTAAAAATTTGAATAGTATCTGTGTAATTGATGTTACAGTGTAAGTATTGTTAAATACACAAAATGTGAACAATAGTTACATGTACACACACACAAAAAAAAATGTTTCCAGACTAAACCATCTACAGTTATGGTTTAATGAGAAAAATACAGATATCTCCTTATATTTTAGGCTCTATTGCAAAAATGTTATATACATTGTAGTAGGATGTTTTATGATACAACAGACCTACACACAAGTTGTATGCATCAAATGTGATATCTTGGACATTTTTTAAATCACTGCTCCCAAAGGTAAACAGGACCTTCAAGTCCAATCTTGATTTGATTTCTGATATAGTACACAATGTACATCAACTAGCATGACTGCATGCAAGTAGCAGACCATACAAGTGATCAAAAACTTGTGATGATCCCAACATGAATATGAGTATATGGGACCACTAGTGATGTATTAGGCAATGGGACAGTACACCATCACCTAAATTTCTGCATCGTCATTCCCTTGCAACATACATGTAGGCCTACATTATCAAGTAAGGAACATTGTATGACACTGACAAAAAGTTCAAGTCTACCCCATGTTATACTTTGATTTTCCCTCTTGTTGTAAGAAGTACACATGTATCAAACAGACACCAAACAGATTTTATCACTTAATGCCATACATTTGTTCTGAAGAGAGCTTCCCTCATACAAAAGACATCATGACATGGCAGCCATAGAAGGAAACAGTAACACATTCACTGTACATTGCACAATTTTGGCTGCAAAACTAGTCAAATTATGAGTCACATGAGTAATACACTTGTAGTTGAGAGTTTCAGTCACGCATTATTCTTACTTGGCTGTATGCCAAGACACAGTGGATCTTTGCATCTCACTAATTAGCCTGCTGATCAATTTAGAAATTGTAAGCTCTTAAATTTGTCTGCAACCTAAACTGAAAGGTTACACCTGTTCATGCAGTAACATGTACATAATCATGTAACATACACTGTACTATAGAGTTATATCGGTACACTCTTCATTATGCATGATATAATACTTTCAATGATTCTACCTAATACTCTAATCAGTATACACCACATTCTCTTGGGGTGCTGACAGTGTATGCAAACCCATTTCATTACAGGTTGACTTTCAGATCATAAAACATGCACGTCTGATACAAGTTTATTTAGAACTACACAGACAAAGAAGTACGTTGTCAGATTTTTAAGTTTAACATTCATGCAACTTCAGCTTCAAGAAGATATCATGTACATCTGTACAGTGTAGGCTGACATATTAGTGGAGATCATACTGTCTTCACTTTGAATAGTCTGCAGATGATCTGTACACAAATACCCACCCAGTTGTTGTTGAAGAAAGATCTTCATCTTTTTTCAGTATGAACTACATTTGTATTACTGACTTGTAAATAACCTGGCACTGATGTGTTTTTGTCGAAAGAGTTGTACAATATGTACATCAATTGCTTTAATTTCAGGAAATACATTTCACTTTCTGTGCATTATCCCAATAGAGAGACATAGGGTGATTACATCATCATTATCTCACTATAAGGGACCAAAACTAGGGGTTTTTTTTCCTGTCTTTTGTTTTGTTTTTGTTTTGTTTGTTTTTTACAGAAAACATGCAAAGCAGTAGAATATTGTAATTTTCTCAATGTCAACTTTCAGTGAAACTTGTACCACTGTGATTGTCTTTTTTTTATTAGATGTGAAGAAAAGTTGACTTTAATAGCATACTTGTGTGTCTTGATGAAGACTATTTACTGTATACTGACAAACATTTCCTCATCCTGTAACAGTTCACTCATCTACCCCCTCCCCCCCCCCCCCCCCCCCCCCCCATGATGTGAATGGTTCAGCCCAGCTCTGCAGTGTGGGTGGTTAGCCGTCTACTGTGCCAAATACATCACTCGCATGTTCTATAACTGCTGTATGAAACATAGGGGCACTCACACTGTACAAACTGTACATCAACACATCTCTTCCCACCTCCCTGTCTGAACTGACTTCACAGAGTACAGTACAATACCTTCTCCCATAGATCACATTAAAACAAAGCTGCATTCACTTCATTTTGCTTTATCCCTTTAAAATTTGACTTGAATTCATATAAGTTGCATACATTATACCTCTCAACCCCCTCCCCTCACCCCACCCCCCCCCCCCCAAAAAAAAATACATCTGGAAATACATGTAGGGATAGTTGGAAGAAAATACAGAATTAGGAATTTAGGAATATTATACTACAATTGTATTAGTGCAGGTGACGACAAAAAGATAGGAATACAAGGTTGACTATAGAGGTTCTTATCGCAAGAAAAAAGAATGTGGACTATTAAATGAGAGAAGTTGGCAGATAGGCCTATGAATTATAATTATGATTTACCAGCAATAGGTTGCTGAATCATATTTTTGTCATGGTGTCCCTATTATGTGTATCATTTAATTTTAACCTCTATGACAGGAAAAATATAATTAACATAATGGATGTTCCATGAAAAGTCATCAATATGATATCACAGCTTTGACAGAAATACATTGCCAGACTACAAATTTGGACTTTGCTAAACCTCACTGTTGACAAATTTAATATGAATGGGCATTTCCAAAAGAAACGGGGCTCTTTTCCAATTGGCCTTTGAAGAGGTGAATCACTGAGATTAATAATAAATACAAAATTAATACTTTGGATCATAAACATCGTAAGGTGTACAAGTACATTTGCTTTTTCTTTTTTCTACAGGCTATAAATATTCAGGGTTCTCTGCAGCCCAGCTCATACCTGCACATTATACTATTCCATGTTTTAAAAAATAAATCACACTTTAAACCCAATTTCAGATGACTGAAAAATACATTTAAGAGGAAATCCAGTCCAAATATGTTAAATCTGATAATAAAGAGTAAAATTTTACACGTTCAACAGTGAAAATTTGACTGAAATCGGATAAAAAAGTAAGGAAGTTATGAAATTTAGAAGTTTTGATAACTTCTCCAAAACAGTTATTGTACAGTGGGTATGAATATATAATTATGCAAATGAGTGAGCTAACCGTATCATACCCTCACAGTTTTTGATTGATTGTGTACAAAAAAAAATATGACGAAAATTCAATGTTTCTGTCATTGAAGTCTGAAACATGACCTTATTCCTGGTTGAATAACTTCAGAATAGTGATCAGTTTAGATACAATGTACATGAAGATTTGAGTCTTGGGCATAAAATTTTGCATTTGAATAAAAAAAAACTGGAAATTTCAACATTTTGTACAAACTGTATACTATGGTACATTGTGAGGGGATGACATACTCACTCTGTCATTTGTTTATATTGACTGTTCAAGAACTGTTTCCCCCCAAAACAGCGAAACTTCAAAATGTCATAACTTCCTTACAATATTTTTTCATCCCATTTCAGTCAAATTCATACTGTTGAACTTGTAGGCCTACATATTTTAATCTTTCTTATCAGACTAACTTATAGTTGGACTGGATTTTCCCTTTAAAAGCAAAACTTGACAAGGCTGATCTATGACCAAAGTGTGACATCATTACCATGAAAACTGGTTCTAAACAACTTCACCTCTCCCAATTGTCTGAGAACACTATTGTTGCTATAAAGACATGTTCACATCTGGTTCCAACCCAAGCTATAACAAAGACTGTGACATCATCACATTGGTATTCTATACCAACTTAACATGGTGACAAAGAGTCAAGACTTTCAACAAAACTGTGATCAAAGTATTATGTCTTTAGTCAAAACATACTCCTTAGAAAACAAGCACATTCCATTGCACTGCTCATATAAAGGTGTACGTGTAGGATCGTGAGGTGATTGATATCCTACAATCACACAATACAATATTGGAAACATGGCTACAATATCATTGTCTACACACTTTACTAACTTTTATTTCACTCAAAATTTCTTATTACACAAAGATCTATGTATTATGATGTCAACACTCCATATTCTCAGCACAGTTGTACTATGCACTGTAAGTACAGTACGTATTACATAGCAGACGGCACTAGATGAGCTTCCACTGCCAGGAAGTACACTGTATCTCATGACGTGTGCTTTGTTGCCATAAAATTGTATACGGAACTCTGTAATGCATTAAAGGACAAGTTCACCTTCATAGACATGTGGGTTGAGTGAATGCAGCAATATTAGTAGAGCACATCATTGAGAGTTTGAGGAAAATCGGACAATCCGTTCAAAAGTTATGAATTTTTTGAGTGTCTGCTCACTCAAGGCTGGATGAGAAGACTACTATAGCTTGTGATGTCACATGAGTACAACGATATAAAGAAAGAATAAAGAAAATTCAACATATTCTCACTTTTCTCGCATAACAAAAGAACACTTGACTTCTCTCTTTCAGAAGGCAGGGGGAATAATATTACCCTTAACATATGTCAGTAACAAGTCAAAGAAATGTGCACTAATTCAAAAAGTAAAGTTTTGTGAAATTCTCTTTTTATTTTCTTTATACGGTTGTACGCATATGACATCATACACTATGGTAGTCTTCTCGTCCAGCAGTGACTACGCAGATACTTTAAAAATTCATAACTTTTGAACGGATTGTCCGATTTTCCCCAAACTTTCACTGATGTGTTAGCTAATATTGCTGCATTCACTCAATCCACATGTATATGAAGGTGGACTTGCCCTTTAAAAGAAGCCCAAACCCAGAGAGAAATGTGGATTGAGTGAAGGCAGAAACATTAGTAGACCACATCAGTGAAAGTTTGAGCAAATCGATGCAAAAGTTATGAATTTTTAAAGTTTTGGAACCGCTGGATGAGGAGACTAACTCGAGGTAATGATTATGTCATAATTCAATAAATATTCAATATAAATAAAATTTAATATAAAAGAAAATTCCACAAAAATTTACTTTTCTAGCATAATGAAAGAGCACTTGACTAAACCGCTTTCAGAAAGCAGGGGGAATAGTTGCTATTACATATAACATGTCAGTATCAAGTTGATGGAATATTGTAATTTTCACAAAAAATAGATTTTTTGGAATTCCCTTTACACTTTAAATCTTTATATTGTTGTCCATACACATGATGCCATAAACCTCTAGTAGTCTCCTCATTCAGCAGTTTCCAATACCAAAACTTTAAAAATTCGTAACTTTAAACATCAATAGTAGGCCTACAATTTTCCTCAAACATTCACTGATATGGCATACAACACACACATACTGAAGCTTTTCGACATTGCATATCGAAAAGCTTCAGTATGTGTGTGTTGTATGCCATTTTCAAGTTTTGTAACTAGTACCAAACACTTATTCCTTCACTGATATGTTCTACTAATGTTGCTGCTTTCACTCAATCCACATAAATTTTTCTCTGGCTTTGGGTTTTATGCTAACATCCTGATGTATTCTTCTTGACATAAAATACAACATGGCGTTCTTCTCTCCTTCTACCCCCCCCCCCCCCCCCCACACACACACACCTTGGTAATTCTCAGAAATACTCCAGTTGTTGTTAATTCATGGAGTGTGTCATAGCTCCATGGTTTATTTGGAAAGTGGATAATCCCCACTGGGCATACTCTCCACTGTACATTGCATGTATCCCTCTGTTTTAGACTATTGGCTACTAAAATGTGTGTAGTGTGACCATTAGGTCCACTGTGCTGACAAACCCAAGGCCAAGTGAGGATACTCTTGGTCATTCACCCAATCTCACAACCGTGGTGCTGGAACTTTTAACTTCAAAATGATATCCCCCTGATCTATTTCCGTTTCACTGTAGGCCTATACGCCAATATTTCGCAAGCTTTTATTTTTCGCAAATTCCGCGAGTCGGGTGCTATTTGTAAAATTAAAAAGACACACAAAAATTTTGACTCTGATAATGATGTGAATGTGACGTAGCGTGTATATTTCTCCGTTCAGTACAGGACTCCACGATCGCAAATTTCACCACTTGCGAAATCATCAGGAATTTCCTATTCAGAAAATTTAGACTTGCGAATATGGCGTATGCAGTATATTCATGAAATATATATGAAATATATATATATATATATTCGAAATATATATGGCGTATGCTGTATATTCATGAGTAAAAACTGCTATGAGACCAGCTGCACAGCTAATTATGCACAATGGCAGAGTCCAAGAGAGCCATAAGCACGCACTAGAAAAACTTTTATCATGTCTCTCTTTCAAATCATGTTTCCAAGTCAGGTTTATAAACCATGTTCCCAATACAAAGCAAATCTTGTAGATCAGCTTGGGCATGTTCACACCACATAGGGAGGGACAGGGCAATTGACATTGCAGTCTGAGTGTGCTACCTGTCACATCATAGTCCTGAGTAGCTATTAGGAAGATCTGAAGCGCGGACGTTTGAGATGACAATTGCATTGGATGTTCTCCTCTTACCCCGCGTCATGTTGAAAAGTAGCTTTAGATTACGCTAGGACGCAACCTACAAAAAATAAAATGGCGCCCCTATATGATAGGTACATCAAATAGCTCTCTGCATTTCAAATTCAGCAGACATAAAAATAGCCCAAAACGTGTAATGAAAACTCAGACTATGCAAGCTGTAAATAGATCGAATTGAAGTCACAATATTCCGCATGCTCAGAAAAGGTTTTTTTTTCTCTGAACGTCATGTTGTAAAAATCTAAAGATCTCTAACATCAAAGAATGAGTGACTCAGCCAGGTGTGGGGAACCACTTCCCAGTGACAGAGTCATGACTCTGTCAAATGGCTACCACTGTGGATACAGACAGCTCAAAAGAGGCCCAAGAAAGAACTTGGGATAACATCAAGGATGATACAGTCAGATATTTATATAATATTGACTGGCCTCAAGGGGGATACCAGAAAATATTCTTTCAGTGCGGGCAACATTTATCTGGTATCTCCCTCAAGGCCAGTCAATTATCGTATTACCTATCCCCTACAGTGTAGTAGGAAAATATGTGAATACGGCTATACACTATGATATAGATCAAGCCACATTTGACTACCTGTAGATCATCACCAACATGTCGAATAATTGAAAAATTGTTCATCAATGTATACATACATTTGTATCATTCAACTCCAACTTCAAAGATACAAATGTAGTTGCAACATGCGAACTTCAAACATCTGAACGCTTTTACACTTTATTTTTGCTTCTGTTTCAATTTGGAGAGTTGTAATAATGGTCACTGTGCAGTTATTGAGCACAAATGGACTAGTCATTGTTTGACGCGTAGTGCTGCTGGAGGTGGTCGACCTTGTATGATTTATCAGCGTTTTTCTGCGGTGCGTGTAACCGACACACAGCGACGTCCTTGAATGTTTTCTCTTCTTGGTCGATCGGAATGTTAGACATGTAAAGTGAATGGCGAAACCGGAAGAAGCAAAATACCAACGGATATTGACTGCTGACCTCCACGACCCTGCAAAATACCAACTGCAATTGCCTCGCAAAACTACCTCGTATACGTAATAATTCTCTTCTATGGAAACTTTAAGCTCAAAACAATTGTGAGAATATGGAAGAAAGTTAATCCTGCAGTTGGAGGGGATACTGCAATATTACTTTGGTCGATAAAAAGACCGCTTGGGGGTTGACTGATGACCAATTCATTGGGTGATTTCAAGTTTGGTGCTAGTGCTAGTGCTAGTGCTAGTGCTAGTGCTAGTGCTAGCTCCAAAATAATAGCGTTAAATTGAGCTCCAACACCGACGGTCAGATAAACAAGGCGATACCAATCAAAATTATCGATCACCAGCACTAGGTGCTGGAATCACAGCACCGCGAGCTCCGCGGAAATTGCGCGACGAAAAGAGTGATGGTGCGTGATTACAGTCAAATATTAAAAGATGTAGCCAAAACTGCTTTAATAGTTTAAGACACGTAGTGCAGAAGACGGATTAAAATGCCACAAATTTCATCCATTCCCCAAAGTACAACTTTCTTAATTTTGCTCCCAGGCTCAGATTTATATAGCCATGTCTGGAGTGTTCGTGTTCTTTACGTGGGCGACCACTGCATTAGCATAGACTTTGCACGTTAAATGTGCATCTACTTAAGTATTGTGGAAACGAATACAGGTCTTGCACGGCAACGCAAACACCAGCACCGAACTTGAAATGAAGAAAATGCTAATCCCTAGGGGCCAGTGTTAGTCAATGGGGAAAAAGCACGTAAATCGCTAACACAGACGGCGGAGCTCGGTTCAGCAGACTACATTCAACACCGAGCTCAGCACCAGCAACCGGAAATACGTCATAATTTTGAGGTCAACTCCCAACACTGACGTGATTTCAAGTTCGGTTTTATCAGCGGTGCTAGTAGTAGTGCTGAGATAGCACTTAGCACTAGCACTACATTGTAGCACTAGCACCGAACTTGAAATCACCCATTCCCTGCCCATAGGGTTACAAACCATGAATAGCACCGGTCAGCACAGAAGTGTATGGGGTACACGCAGACGACGTGTGTACAGCTTACAATTCTGTATTCAAATCTATGAATACAATATATTAAATATCACTTCAGATTTATTCAACTTGGTAGTCTCATTAAGACCTGCATGTGCACGTCCTGCTCTTTCCTCTTCCATGTATAGGTTACAGAAATTATGCCCATTTCAACCATTTTGCATCTAGTCTCCTTGGGAGTGACTCTCAGTATGAACAGACCCAAAGGGGCATCAGTTTCACGAGCGCTCCTGTGCTAGAGTAATAGTGTATTATGAACAGGGTATTACAATGTAGGCCCTACATGTAGGCCTACAATGTACAATATTAAATGGGTTAGTCAAGTACCTGTTAGTGATTGGCTACACACAGTCACGTGATGGAGCTGTACATTCGTCATGTTCGCCCAAGGGCGAACGTTCTTGTAATGTTCTCCCATGGGAAAACATTTTCACGTAACAAACGACAGAAGGCTTAGGACCATGCGTGCACAGTATATTTGGCTCTGCGCGAGCGAGCGATCGAGTGCGTTGTGCTAAAGGTTGATGTTGACTTATATTTGATGTATTTGACTAACCCATATAATATAACAGATGCTGACTTTTATTGTTGGGAACATGTACAAACATTCCACCCTTAGGGTTTGAAATGCTATTTCGGGAGGCTACAATGTCCCTCAACTTCTTCTCAGGACTTATAACCTCCCTCAATAGCATTTCAAATCCTTCGGGTGGAACATTCCGTATGTTCCCTCCCCCGCCAGTCATCATCGATATAATGTACATCCAGTCATGAGACAACGCACAGGCAGAGCCATGTATTAAAACAGTAATGTTCTTTGGACTGGTTTCCTGTGCACATTATAAACTGGAATGAACCATCCGCATTGTATTAGTACTGGTTGGCGCGACTGTCTTGGGGGATTCCCCACACCATGTCGTTCTATTCCCTGCTTTTGAAACAGGCTGCTATGAATACTCAGATAACACTGTTTACATTTTGGTACATACAGTTTACATTGTAACAAAGTTAACCTCAAATAAACCATTACCATATTGCAATCATGGTTTTTCTCTATGGCAAAGATTACCAATGTTGACACAGGCTGCAACATTTTTTAGTAATACATGTATACCACAGAAGCATTCTCTTTTTGGAGTGATCACAGGTAGCACACACTACAAAGAAAAAACAGCAACAATATGTGCCAATAGCTTCATGTACATTCAAAGCCTCTCATCCAACAAAAGTTAACATTTTATAATCAGTTACAACATTTGAATACTTCAATCTTTCTAGTTTTGATTAAATATGAGATAATTCTAATCAAATCAAATAGTCTAATGGTGATCATGTAACAGAGTTTTTGTTTAAATGTCCCATTATTCACTGGACTATCCATTTTCTTTTTCAAGTTTCTTACTAAGTCCAGAAAGTGTTAGGTGATATACACCAATGTAATGTTAACTAACAAGGCAAGCGCCATAATGTGTCTCGCCCATTTGCCTACAAGAAATTGTACGCGAATGGGATATAACAGATAAAAAAAGAGATATAGCATAACAGATAAAAAGAGATTGATAATGAGAGTTGACCTATTATAGACCTCAAAAGCTAACTTTCAGCCTGTCTAGCCTTAAGACATATCTAATTACTTTTTTATGTTATGCTTTACCTTTTCTGTAAAAGTGGATATTTTCGCATGAGTAATTTTTCACGCTCTGCCGAGTGAGATGAGTTTTGCGGGTTTTCAATTTGGCAAAACCAAGGAATGAACTACTGGAACAATAGCGAGCAAAAATATGTGACCCGCTACAACAAAAGGATCCTAAAGTCGCTGACGGGCGAGCCGAGCATGGCCCAGAAAAATGCTATTTTCAGGCCTTTCCTTTGATCATTCAGCTTCGAAATTTCAGCAGATGAAAGAAG
Source organism: Diadema antillarum (assembly GCF_040938485.1). Taxonomy (NCBI): domain Eukaryota; kingdom Metazoa; phylum Echinodermata; class Echinoidea; order Diadematoida; family Diadematidae; genus Diadema; species Diadema antillarum. The sequence goes on along the minus strand of NW_027270909.1, from coordinate 1,439,952 downwards.
ATACATTAGACTACAAAATTATGTTAAAAACAGAAATCCGAACGTTTTGACAGATTTTGGTGATCTGATTCAAACTCAGTTTTCTCGGCTCGCACGTCAGCGACTTTAGGATCCTTTTGTTGTAGCGGGTCACATATTCATGTCACTGTGCTTTTATTTTTGCGCTGGTTTCTGATTGCGCAAAATGCGCAAAAATTTCAACATCTCACACCAAAATTCCCAATTTGATAAGCAATAGACTCACACAAAGGCCAGCTAATAATTGAACAAATACCACAATGACATGGAATGTTTGGTATTGACACGCCTTTTTTTAAAATAAAATCTATACAAGAAAAAAATCCAAACTGATAGACGGGTCTACCCCTAAATAGTTAAAACCAAAGGAGAACTCGTAACGATTTTTTTTTTTCTTTTACATTTAATCAACAAAAAATTGGTTCTGGGAACAGATTTTCAAAATTTTGAGAAAAATTGAATAGAATGTTTGCAAAATTTCTAAGAAATCACAATGAACAAGGATGATGACATATTACCAGGGCTCGACACTAACGGTGGCCCGGGGCCACCAAAAAAGGTCGGATGTTTGCCTTTGGGCCACCAAAAATAAAAGTTAGTGTGGAGCCCTGCATATACATGTATATGTTTGTGGCAGCTTCACCGAAAGAATGCATGAGGGGGGCTCAAGGAAGAAGAACAAAAGAACGAGACATGAAAACTCGTCACATTGAGGACGAGTTAGGTGATACGCTTGTGGTCATCAGATGACGGTCATCTGTGATCGACAAGAAAAGAATGTGATATAGGCACCTTGAAGTTATATTGAGCGTGCATGCGAAACCGTTTCTGTAACCACTCGGCCACGGGTCATCCACGGAAATGGTAAGACAAAAAAAAAACAATGTATAGATGTAACAGGGGGAAAGTCAATGCCCACTTAACTAACGTGGCCGTGTGAACATCTATTGGATTGCTAGACGGAATAGCGGCCTTATAACGACTGAGGTCGCTATGCCATTTCTGGCAACTTGGGAAAAATACGTCCCGCAGACATCAAACCTATAATCGGCTGGTTTTGATACCTTGCCTTTAATCACAATTTTCAGTGTAATGACGTCATCAAATTACAAAACAATGACATCGTCTTGAAAGACAATTGTTCAAAGTACAACACCTCAGTCGTCGTCATTACATACTATGATCGGTTTGACAAAGTCAACCTGGAAAATTTTGCTGCAGTCGAAGCAATGTGGTCTCCAACACACAAAAAAGAGGGGTATGGCGTGTGTGTGTGTCTGTGTGTGTGTATAGGTGCGTTTATATACGAACGTGATTTCTACATGGACGAATATGTAATACAAAATTGAAGAAAAAAAAGTAAAATAGCTAAATATTTTGTTTCGTGATCTTGTGGGGTTCGAACCCGCAACCTTACGTCTCTGAGACGTCGCCTTTAGCCACTCGGCCATACGTCTCGACGAGAAAATATGGGGAACGTAAACTTATGTATGTGAAAGATACATGAGGAATCGTTTTGTCCACATTCCATTTTCATTTTCAGTTTTAAACTGCAAAATTGCCAATCTGATGAGGAGATTTCAAAGAATAAAATGCATGATTACTGCAGCTTATTGTCTCAGCTACAACATACTAAAGTTTCAGAGGAAATGAAGCAAAATCAGCTGAGATAGAGGTGCTTAAACGTTGTCAAGTCAATGCATGGTTTTAAAAAAAATCACCTCCCATAGACATAACACGTAAACTTGTCCGATTTTGTGTCTTTACTTTTATCACAATTTAAAGTATGATGACGTCATCAAAGTAGAAAACATCGATATGGATTTGAAAGACAGTTGCTTAATGTATAATATATTAATCGTACGTTGTCAGTTTGCTATTGACATGACGATCAATCACATGAAAATGAGGCAGCTATTAGTACCTGTATGAAATTATTATAGGCATGGTTATCAAATTCCCTTAAAATTTCCTTATTATTGCTTTATTTTTACACACAGTTAAGCTATCTCTTTAAACTCGTCACAGTTTAATGAGAATCATAAACATCATACATTAGTACCATATTCAGTTCCATAGCTGATCGCGTTTGCTAATTAATTAAGATTTATTGTCTAGAATGTGCCATATGGCCAACCTGTATACACACGTGGACACACAAACACAATGCTAAATGTATGTATCAAACCTCTGTAACACAACTTTGAACTAACTGTAGAAAGTATCGCTGCACTTATCATACATACTTTTTATCATTATCTGAAACTCCACAAAAACCACTAATTGACAAATAATCATCAATACAGAAGACTGACTTAAAGGAACAATTCAAATACCTTTTTTTACAATGTATAGCTTCTTACATGTATAAAAATCAGCACAAAGTAACCACGACTACATTGTGTTACTGAATTGATATGAACAAATTTCATTTTGTCACAATATACCATGATCAGCTTGAAAAGCCCAGCCTGCAATATTTTGCAGCAGTCGAAGCAATGCAGTCTCCAACGATAAACAAAGGGATACTGTGTGAGTGTGTGCGTATAGGTGTGTTTACATGCGAACGTGACTTCTACATGGACGAAGGTGTAGTACTCCATTGAAGAAAAAAAGTTTAAAAAAATTATTATTTTCTTTCGTGCTCTTGTGAGGTTCGAACCCGTACGTGTGCAACCTCACGTTTCTGTGACGACACCTCTAACCACTCGACCATACGTCTCGACGAGAAAATTAGAGGAACGTAAACTTATGTACGTGAAAGATGAATCAGGAATCGTTTCGTCCGCATTCCATTCTCATTTTCAGTTTTAAATTGCAAAATTGTCAACCTGATGAGGAGATTTCAAAGAATAAAATGCACGATTACTGCAGCTTATTGTCACAGCTACAACATACTTAATTTTCAGAGGAAATGAAGCAAAATCATCTGAGATAAAGGTGCTTAAACGTTGTCAAGTCAATGTATGGTTTTTAAAAAAATCACCTCCCATAGACATAACACGTAAACTTGTCCGATTTTGCGTCTTTACCTTTAATCACAATTTAAAGTATGATGACGTCATCAAATTTCAAAACCATGACATGGACTTGAAAGGCAAATGTTCAAAGTAAAACATATCTGAATTTGGGGTGATATTAAGCTTAAACAATAGAGATACGAGTAAATGAATGTCAGAAAGAGTACCTCAAAAAAATTAATTCCACTTTTTTGATTTCAGATGATGATATGATGACGTCATGAGTTTTCCTGGCAATATTGGTACTTGAAACGTTATTTCCAATTCATATGCTTTTGTAATATGCAATAGAAATATAGGGTCAATGGACGATTTAAAGAGCTATGGCGACATAAACAAAAACATGTTTTTTCACTATATTTGCAGAAAGACGCGCGCGCGGAATTTCAACTTTGACGCCAGTGCATTCCTTTGTTATAGGTCAAAATCGATCGGAAATCAATGGATATTGTTACTCAAAGTATCAAAAATCCAAATCAGTCAAAAAAATTGCATTTTCATGTTAGTTACGCCCTCTGCGCGCGAAATTGCGCGGACGGACGCGCACGCAAGAAAATGTTTGAAACGCTTAAAATTGTCTGAAACTTCGAGATTTCCCATTGGGAAGTCGTTTTGAGCCTTTTAAAATTTTGACGCGCGCAAACGCGCGCGTAATGATGACCTGGGTAACTAGCGTTAAAATGTAAGATAGAGCGTGACCTGAACTTTATGTCCACCGAAAATGATACAGAAATGATATCTAGTTATGAAGTTATGATCGATCATGTGACAAGGTCCGAAAATCACAAAATGGCGCCTAGATGACGTCATAGATATGTTACTGTCATGAAAACCTTATTGTGGCTAGATATTGTTATGAGACATGTTGACTGAAAATGTCATGTTATTCCGTAATGTCATTGTTGAGATATTGACGACACAAAATGTGGCAGAAAGAAAGAAGAATAAAACAAAAGAGAAATTTTGGCAATCACAATAGGTGATACGCTGATAGCGTATCACCTAATTACATTTGTACATAAAATCTACACAGGTGACCTTGCTAAGTAAGCAGTATTGTAATGGATTTACATTGCTACATTTCTGAAATATGTGAGCCTCCTGTAATCTGTAAAGCTGGGGTTTTCAGTACCGGTATATTGGTTTCTCTGCTCAAAGGACCACAATTAATTCGACAAATCTAAATGAGCTACGCATTTAGGGTACCGGTACTTCATGTGCTACATGATGGAAAATTACGAAATTCTGTCCTGGACTTCGCTTCCAATGTAAATGAACTCAGTGGTAATTTAGGTGTAAGCTGCACAAGACACAAGATCTCAAGACAGATTCATGTTTACTTGTGAATGCGGCCCCATCAATCGCAAAATGGGGCTGACCGATATCTGATAGACCCTAGAGCAGTGGGGCGGATTTCCGCAGCATAGCACCTTTCTGTCTCTCCTCTGATCTTTCTTTGAAACAACTGCGGAATACCCTGTCAGCGAGGCGTATACCTTTTACAGTAGGTCGACCAACGACTTACGTATGAACTGGAGTAGTAGCTAGTATTGCTATTGAGTGCTAGGCATTGAAGCTAAATTTATTTGAAACTGCGATGTGAAGGCCCTGGCTAACCATTAGTAAATGAAATGATGTACCAACATGCATACAACATCCAACCAAACTACCATCGATTTCTAGTTTCTAATGGCATCTTCCATCCTCCCTTCTTTCTTTCTTTTCTTGGCATTATCGTGATATAGTCACCCACCGCTGCTTGTCCGTACTAAATACAACCCTACCTTACCCTATAATCCCTACTGCCTAAGTAACCCACGGGTGCACGCGCACTGCGGTGGGATGTGGGGACTATATCATGATTATACCCTTTTCCTTTCTTTGATCTCTCTAGGCATCTCTTTTCTTTCTTTCATTCTCAAAAAGATTTTCTGATTCTAAGGTTATAGATATAGATCTAGACTTCTATGCCCCAAACAACAATGGCAATGCAGTACAGCCTACTTTTATTTTACGATTTTGCTGAAGTCTCTCTAATGTGTAATGTAATACTCTGTGCTCTGGTCAACATGGTCAACGAACCAACGACAACATCATCCCCTCACGACCCAAATAAGCCAGTGTGTGATTGGGGCTATTTCACCATTTTGTCTAAACTTCTCAGCTGAACAATGCTGAAGTCAAAGACAAGTCTGTCTGTAATTTACTGTGCTGTGGCTAACGTCAGTTAACGAACCAACGAATCTATGATGTGAAGTCTCTGGCCATAATTTTGGTACAATTGCCGGTCTTATGACAGTTACTGAGAGCGAAATACATCTATCTGGGAACTGTAAGTGTAGAAAACCAAAGGTTAGATTAAATTCACTGGCGGTATGTGGCACACTGCACAGACAGTATACACACCTGGCTCCCACGTACGTACCTCGTTGTGCAGTGCCAGTAGGCCTGCTAGTAGCAGCACGGACTAGATTTCCATCGGGCCCGGGTCCGTAAACTCGTCCGCCGAACACATGCCTTGTTGCCGCCGGGTGCGTGGGTAACAGGTTTTCGTTCGGGTAGCGTCTTTCCATTTTGAACCAAGATTATGAAGATATCAGCAGTCGAACGGGCACGGCGATCAACTTCTATGACACTTAAACTTCTTGATGCATTATCTCCAGTTTTTAAAGTTTCATAAGCTAGAGTACATGTTTACTCTGTCAATCCGTCATGCGGGAGAGTAGAAGAAGTACGGTATACGGAGCAGTCGCGCTATAATATTAGTATCATGTTGTAAGGATCGAATTGGACGGGAATCCCCATTCGCATATTTATGCGTGGCGAGCAAATCACCAATGAACAACACTATGTGCATGTATCCTCGTGCGCGCATGGGGTGCTCTATTATCTTTCGTAGAGAGCGTACAAGTTTCTAGAAGATTGAAAAATTTGAGAATTCTAATAGGACCAAGGAGGTTCGAGAGATGGCGTTACAAAATACAACTGACTATCAGCCCGATGTTTCGAAATAGCGCGCTATTTTCTGACTTGGGAAAATAAGAAATATCTCGAGCTTGGATTTTTATCGGGCTGATGTGAAAACGCCTAATCAGCTGTCTGTGAGTTTTCTATGGATGGACAAAAGAATTCCACAGGTGCATAATTTGTGCCTTTGATGTTCGATGCTCGAAGCCGCCATCTTTCTGAGCAATCTGGAGATTCATTTTTAACGCTAACATCAGAGACTCCAACTCTCCCGTTTTCGACGGGAGGTCTCCCGCCGAAAACCCATTTTTGCAAAATCTCCCGTTCTCCCGTTTGAGATTTAATTTCTCCCGCCCTGGCTCTATGTCTCCCGTTGGAAAGGATTTCTTACGTATTGCTATCGTATGTTGCAAAAATAAGCCTTTAGATAGCACCAGAGAGCATCTATAACCCAAGGAACTTCGCGCTTCGCACACATAAACTTGGAGTCTCCCGTTTGCTAGGGGTTTCAGGCGGGAGAATCTCCAGCAGCAGAAGGTGCTTGGGGTTGGAGTCTCTGTAACATTATCTGGTATTCTGCTGCGCTCGTTTATATATCTAATGCAATGACATTTCACCTATCTAATGATAAAGCATCAATTCTGTTCGAAAATATGTGCAAAAGTGTAAATTTGATAGCTATATATTGTGAAAGTGTTTGAAATTTTACCCTCATGGAAAGCCGTTTTTATCAATTTTCTCATTATTTCCGCAAAATGAAACTAATATTATGGTACCATCTTCAAGTAGGCCTATAGTTCTTTAGGCCCTATAAATTTATGTCAGATTAGCGTACAGACACGTACAATCGAGTAATTTTGATATCTATATCAGCAATATTTGAGCAATTTCTTTTCGCGCACCCCCGTGCCTTTACCATGATTGTCTACCGCCCATCGTTTGTAAGTAGGGATAGCGAAAAGTAAAATAATAAAGATATCTTGTCTTCCTTAGACAGTGGATGGTCATTATGCAATGAGACGTGAATTCATTTTCTTCCTGGGGGGGGGATCCAGTTTGACACATACTTCATACATACAATTTATAGCGCTTTGTATCTAGTGGAAAAGACACTCTATAAATGTCTACTCTGTATTATCAAATATTTTTGAGTGGCGGCTTCGAGCATGGGATCAAAGCGAATAGGCTACATGACTCCTTTCTCGAACCTCCTTGATAGGACATTCGTATTTTGAATAACAAGTAACTTGCGGCGACAGAACGCGCGGTACCGCGGTACTCAAACATCCCCAGAAGTGAAAGAGTTTGTGAAAATTGCTCTCTCGGAAGGATTGGTGATGAATTTGCAACGTTCCATGCCCGCTAAACGCACTTAGAATGGATTCACTTTTTGATGACACTAAGTGATAGGCCTAACTAAAGAGGAGTTCTCTCGTATCATACCTCTTTGATATATATAGGAGACTGTGGTGAAGATGGCGAAATTCTGGAAAGAAATTGTTCAATATTTCGAAAAGTGATTATCAAATTTGTGTGTGTGCGTGTAAATACGATTGTTAAGATGATTTAGTTAGTAGACCTATGCTATGGTATTAGAACAATTTGTATATCATATCTAGCGTTAGGCCTATGAATTTGTGTTGTTTGACTTTGTGCTCGCAGGCGGTGCCTGCAACGTTTCTGTACATATTAGGCCTATTGACCGATTCGGGTTCGTTGAGGGCAGCAGACATTTTACGGCACAGGGCGCAGCCATAGTGGGTGTATCAGCCGACCCCCCCCCCCCCCCTGCTCTCCCCCACCCCGGGGCAACATCTTTATCACGCACTTGTAACAAAGGTTCGCGCACTAGCATTCGCGCGCTCAGTACGAGACGCCTAAGGGCTTTTTACACTTGTGTTTCTTAACCCCGGACTTTCTCTGACCCAGGACTATCGTTAGTCCCGTACCAATTTTTTCAGCTTTTTACAGTCGCCAATTAGTCCCGTACTATCTCTTGTCCGGGGCTAAGGAGAAAACTGACCTTTTTACACTCGTATTTCTTAGCCCCGGACTTTCCAAACCACATGAATATTCATAATTACGCTGTGTACTGTACACGTACACGCACGCACCGGCAGCACTTGATTACCTCGTTTCTGATTGGTCAGTGAGGGTCGGACTTCGTCTCCGTCGCTTAGCCCAGGATTATTTTTTCGTTCTGTTTACACTCACTTGCTTGGCACCGCAATTGCGGTGCTAACCCCTGCTATTTTGCAGGGCCAGATAGTACCGTACTATCGGTGGGGCTAGCCCACTTTGGCAAAAACGAGTGTAAACAGAAAGTGGGCTAAGGATAGTTCCGTACCAACGGTGGGGCTAAGGCCCCCCCTTAGCCCCACCGTTGGTCCGGGGCTAAGCAAAATTTTACAAGTGTAAAAAGCCCTCTATTGGCTAAAGCAGTTTTTCATTCTGCGCGCGTGCTAATGTAGGGAGAGGGGTGGGGGAGTGCGGAGGGGGGGGGGGGGGGGGTCGGCTAAGACACCCACTATGGCTGCGCCCATGCCAAAAATACACATAGCGCGTCACAGAATCGGTCAATAGGTCTGTATGTTATCATTACTACTACAGTATGTCGTGCAATATACTAATCTCCCTCCTAATTTGTTTACAGTCCTGCCTCATTTTCTGGTAACACTGATAATTGTTCCGGATTTTCTTTTTTCACAATCCCTCCACAGTATTATTATCCAGATCAGCCAATATACACTTGTTCTGTTATCAACGATACAGTCTGAATCTTATTTCTTTCTTTTTTTATCCCAGTATCAATTTCATGTTAGGACCCCATGGAAGAACAGTCATGTTCGTAGACAGAGCTGAATAAGCGATCCTACCTTTTCCTTTTAAAGTAAATCGATATGTCTTTTTTTTTCAAGTAGGCCTACACATTTTCTGTTTATGTGCTTGTATGTTGCCTAACATACATTTACTGTACTCTTTTTGCGTAAATTTACGGTGAATAAATAAATCAAATCAAATGTGGCATGCTTTTGAACTGGCATACCCCAAATGGGGTGATTGAGTCAATAAACTTTCAAACTTTTATGTGTAGAGGGGGAGTTGGGTGAACTATATATATGAAAAGGCCTACATGGAAACCCTGTTGATATTTTGGCTAACGGGACATGAGTAGGCCACCATTGCTAGTAAGCCTATTTTGTGTTCGTTTGCTTGTCCTTTGAAAAGTGTATTCACAACACAGGACTCTGTTCCATAAAGGTTGAAAACTGAAATAAATCAGAAAATCAAACATAACTCTCTGTATACACTCAAAGTGATTGGGTGATACGTGACTTACTTTCCTTGATTTTCTGACTTAATAACTGTTTGAGTGCATCTTTTCATGCAACGAGGCAGAATGATCGACATGAGTGTTGTAGTGCCTTTGACAAAAGATGGCGCTGTTGAAACTTGGGCGTCCGACCTGCATGACCTGTTCAGGATGACTAATTGCCGGTGTTGGGCTGCGACCATTGATCCTTGACCACAAGTAAATACAATAAAGACAATAATACCAACAATGATAATACTGATGATTGTGAAAAAAATGATGTGAATAAAAATGGGATAGTAACATACTGAGTTCTAGATTCTCACATTAAAAAAAAAAATCATTCACCTCTTTTGGACTATAACAGTTTCATGTGATCGATTTCAAGTCACGAATAACAAAATGACGGGTTTGTTTGCAAAAACCGGTAGGTCCATTTTTGAAGATTTTGAAGTACGATCTCTGTCATAAACTACAAAATAATACCTTTTAAATGATATATTGGTCACTTCATATAAAGGTATATTTGAGGAGTTTGTTCGCAAAAACCGATAAGTCCATATTTGCCAAATGGAGATATTTGCGATTAAAGGTCAAGAAAAATAAAGAGAATAATAAAAAAAAAATTGCTTCTTTCGACCATAACTTCAAAAATGTACTTTTATATGTAATGACGAATATATCATTTAAAAGGCATTATTTTTTACTTTATGACAGAGACCGTACTTCAAAATTTTCAAAAATGGACTTATCGGTTTTTTGCGAACAAACTCTTCATTTTTAAAGTTATGGTCAAAAGAAGCAAAAATTTTCTTATTATTCTCTTTATTTTTCTTGACCTTTAATCGCAAATATCTCCATTTGGCAAATATGGACTTATCGGTTTTTGCAAACAAACTCTTCAAAATGTCGATGTAGGTAAAAATAATTTAATTCATGTACCAATGTATGCCATAGTCAGAAAACGTCGTAGTAAAAGATTTGAGAACTATTACTGCAGTTCAGCATATTTCATAGTTAAGCAAGTGTGTAGGGAATAAAGTTTCTTTGTCAAATTTTGTGTGCCCCACAAAGTTGGTACATCGTTCGATAAATCTCTATATTTGTGCCTAAATTTGACAATTTCGCCATTAAGTATATGCCCTCATAACACCCATAGTGTTAAATCTAACACCGATATTTACAGTACGATATTCTAGCGAGACCTGCCATCCAACATTTTCATAAAATGGGAACCATCTAGACCTACACTTACTATGATTGCACTGAGTTGCAGCATCGACTAGTCTCTGTCAGTGGTTTTGGCTACATTAATATGCTAAAAATCCCCAAGATTTAGGGATTAAAAAACCCCCAAACATATTACCTTATTGGACTTCACAGAGCTAGACAAAGATTTAGCAGTGCACTTTGCGTAGGGGCCGCTGAACGTTTTTCAGTGTATGTGTGTGTGCGTGTGTGTGGGGGGGGGGGCCTGCGGGACTGGGGGTGGGGGTTTCAAGGTCAAGCCAACCCCCCCCCCCCCCCCCCCCCCCACACACACCCCCGCTTAGACGCACCGGCGTAGCCAGGATATGATTTTTGGGGCGATTACTAATAATGTGAGGGAGCAAAGCGACCGAGCCCGAGCGAGCGAGAGAGGGAGGGTGTGCGAGGGGGGTGTCTCCCCTCCCACGGTGGGAACTTTTAGCATTTTGTTGTTGTAAATGGTGCAATTTGATGCATGTTTTGCGTGTTTTATCAACTTGAAACGGCCCCACTTGTTCAAGGTAGCAGGATAGTTTTAAGAACAATTTGCCTATAAAGTGGTAGCATTAAATAAACCTCTTGTATTCATTCTCACAATAAATTTCATGAACGCTGTATGTTATTGATAGGCGATCAAACAGAAAAGGCACGCACACGGGGGTGTACATCCTCCCACACGAAGATGATTTTACATTATCAGACCTGAAATTCAGCGATCTGGGCCCCATTTCATAAAGAGTTTATTTGATGACAACTCTTTGCTGGAATGACTATTGTCATGGTAACAACAAGAATACAGCTTCCTGATTGGCTGATTGCTGTGGAAAGTGGTCATTCCAGCAAGAGTTGTTATCCTAACATCTTTTATGAAATGGGGCCCTGGTGCAACCTTTTGGTGCAATGCTTGGAATTTTTTCTAGCCCCCCCCCCCCCCCCACCCCCAAGAAAAAAATGATAATGAAAATAATTAGGTGTTTTTTTTTTCAGGGACGTGTTAATTATAGCAAAATTCCCCAAAGTGTACTAAGTCTACAGAGGAGACCAGCCAATGGGAGGGTGGCAAGATATACCCCTCCCATATTCGAGGGAGCTTTTTTTTAAGAATCATTTTTAAAGCTGAAATAAACAATCTGGCGCAAACTTCTGTTGGAATATCTGGAAATTTCAAGCAGAGAAGTGCAAGTCTGTGGAAGGAAACTATAGCAGGATGATGTGGGAGGGAATAAGCCATATTCTCCCTCCTTTATACATGAGGGAGATTTTTTTTTCTATTTTATGGCACATATTTTGAAAACCCAAAGTGTAGCCTCAGTCTACTTGTACACACATGCCCTGGGGGGGGGGGGGGGACAGGGAAAAAGCGTGGGAGAGTGCTATCCCCACCCTTCCCGTACGAGGGGGATTTTGCCTTTTTAAAGTTGAAATTGAGATAGCTCGTATACGCATATTTTGAAAGAATATTTGGGAATTTAATTATCCAAAAAAAAAAATGATTGGGGGAACTGAGAGAGAAAAGGGTTGATTAAAAGGGGATATTCCCCTATAACATGAGGGAACTATTGATTTTTCGGAATGTAAGTGATAAGCTTGTGCACTCAGAATTATTCAGAATCTTATAAGGGGGACGACCGCCCCATTGCCCCTCCCCCCCCCCCCCCTTTGCTACGCCGCTCCGGTGCTTAGACGGGAACTTTATTTAAGGGCGGAATCTTTTGAAATTCAAATTCATGGGTGTTGTGATTTTTCCCCCATTTTTTCCTTTTTTTTTTCACGAACCAAAAGTGTGTGTGTGCGTGTGTGTGTGTGTGGGGGGGGGGGGGGGGGTTCCGCGGCCCCTGCTTCGTATCCGCTTGAACTCCACTGGTGTGTACAACGATCCGTTCAGACCTACGAAAGCACGTTGTAATATTGCAATATTGCTCAGACCACTTTTGAAATCTCGTTCGAGAACAAAAAAAAAACCAAAAAAAAAAAAACAGCTGCATATTGATTAATGGCACATCAGACCATAAACAAATACAACAGATCACATATAACCTCGGCAAAGGCCATGATTGCATGGATGGTGAAATGAATCATTTTGTTCTAAGAGAAAATGACAATAAATGTATTGCGTATATACATACGGATCAACCTTGACTAAAGACTACCACTGTCAACCCAACATTGTTCAGAATCATGTGATGTATAAGTTTTAGAATTCAATAACAAGCACTGGCTTGGCAATGTGGATACTTTGTGTGTAACTCAATCGGAAGAGTATTAGTAGTTAACTAACTGTTACTTTCCTCATGCGCGGTCCAGCTTTTTGCATTTCCCTCAAGAGGGATTTGTGTTCTGCATGGACTGATGATTGATACAACGCAAAATAATTGATTATTTAGTAGATAAATATCATCACTTGCACGATAAGAAGATTCAAGAAAAATCACAATGCCAGGCGTAATACGTTCATCGCTATAAAAATATCGATTAGCTTGATCAAAGAGGTATGATATACCATCAATGTGTGATACCTTTTTGAAGGAGATGCTTCTTATGTATTTAATAATCTTTCAATATGCACGTCGCTTTTCCCTACATCGCTGGTTGATTATCTCATGAACATTCAATGAAATCTGCAGCTGCATGACATTTAGGCCTATTAAAAATATCAACTCTTGACACAGTGTCAAGTTAAAGGCATAATTTACCAATTGCAGATGAAACAAAAACCCAGCTTTAGTGCTCTAAATAATTCTAAAATGTGAGTTAGGGATAAAAACAACCAATGTAAAAAAACTGAACAAGACACATAGTGTAATCGATGTTAAGTATTGTTAAATATACAAAATGTGAACAATAGTTATAATGAAATGTTTCCAGACTAAACTGTCTAACAGTTACTGTTTAGAGAGAAAAATAATGATATTTTCTTATATTTAGGCTATAATATATTATTGCAAAAATTTGATATGATAGGATGTTTTGTGACACAGCTAACTTACACATACGCATCAAAAGTGATATCTTGAACATTTTTAAATCACTGCTGCCAAAGGTAAATAAGACCTTTAATATCATAGTAACAAGAATCCAGCTTCCTGGTTGACTGTATACTATACTTGCGCACAGTTGTTATTCTGTTAGCGGTTAATGGATTAAAGGGATGGTACAGTTTTCGTTGAGATGGGGCTTCTGGTCTCCATTTTTTACGACAATTCTTTGATATAATGAAACCCTCTTATGAGATATGAAAGGGCGTGTAATTCTAAGAGGAATTTCAAAGTTTATTTTGATGAAAATTGGCTTTGAAACGGCTGAGATATAGGTCTATCTAAAACAAAACGATCCTAATAACAGATGGGACTGTTAGAACCTGGAACCATCTGCCAGGACCTGTGCTCACAATTACCAACCCATTAACATTCAGAGAGGCTGCTCTTCCAGTCATCCGAGTGATGCAGCCTCCTGTTGGGTCACACATGCTCTAAGAAAAGATGCATGTTTTTTTACTAGCACTATGCACCGTCACTTTTATTGTACATTAGTGACATTTAAAATCATCCTGTTCACCATGTCACCTCTCACTGACGCACGACACTTCTACCATCCCGGGATAGTTTCAAGGAACTGCTGAAAGGGATTACTACTTCAAGGTTCAAGGTTCAAGGGGACCCACCTTTCATTAGGACTGCTTTGTTTTTCTTTGTTTTGGACTTCTCAGCCATTTCAAAACCGACTTTCATCAAATAGACTTTGAATTCCTCTAAGAATTCTATGCATTTTCATATTTCATAACTGGTTTCTAACTGATGTCATAAAGTGGCTTCTGGGTATCTCGCAAAAAGTCGAAAGTTGAATCCTTGTCTCAAACAATGCCATAATTATGTCACAGTCCCTTTCTGAAATGACGACACTAATCACTCAGATTGGTTGCTATACTATAACATCAGAGTCATTGAAACAATACTGGTTTGAACTTGGCTGTTGGGTTGATATCAATTGTGAATAGATTACAAAAACAGAATAGCAGTAGGCCTTCATTTCGTATAACCGTGTGAACGCCACTAAAAAAAAAAAAAAAAACAGATTGTGGACAACGATCCGTTTCAGACACAATGGATCTACTAAAGCATGTAGTGACATTATGATAGCCTACGTGCTCAGACCACTTTTGAAATCCCGTTCGAGAAAACAACATACAGTTGCATACTGATGAATTGCATATCAGAACAGAAATGAACACAATACGTCACATGTAAACTTGACGATGGCATTTCAAGGATTGATAAGTCCGTCCTGATCACCTACTGCATGGATGGTGAAATTAATGAAAACAAGTATTTAGTGAATACGGATCCACCTTGATTAAAGACTACCACTGTCACCCGAACAGTGTTCTGTATATAACCTATAGAATCACTTCACAAGCGCTGGCTTGGCAATGTGGATACTTTGTGTGTAACTCAGTTGGTAGAGTATTAGATTTTGAATCTAGCTGTCGTGGGTTCAACTCCCACCGCATTTACTTTCCTCATGCGCGATCCAGCTTTTTACATTTCCCTCAAGAGGGTTTAGCGTCATTCTCCATACTCTGAAGATACAACGCAAATTAATTAATTGATTAAATAATTAATTCATTCATTGATTAATTAGTATTGTCGCTTGCACGATAAAAAAAAATCAAAAGCCCAGGCGTTAGGTTCATCTTTACAAATATCGATTAGCTTGATCAAAGATGTATCAAGTACCATCAATGTTCAGGGGCGGATCTAGCAATTTCGTAAAGGGGTGGGGGGAAAATGAATATTTTTGGAGCTACCTCCATGTTTCATCTAATTTTTTCTTTTTCTTTTGTTTTAATGAAAAAAAAAATCAAGAGGGGCGCGCGCCCGGTGCGCCCTCTCTGGATCCGCCATTGAATGTGTGATACCTTCCTCAAGTAAAGATGCTTCCCATGTATTTAATAGTCTCTCAATAGGCGCAAGGAATAATGTAGACTGTACACTGTGGGATGAACCTCCCTGGATGAACAGATTACATTATGTAGGGTCTATATATACAGTGAACTATGGTACTGTAAGTTCTTTTACACACACCCGGGCCAATGATCCAGTGCTATCTCGTCATAATGCCATAGTGAACGAATAAACCAAGCAAACGAATTTCAGTTTGAATGTCAATTTCAACTTCGATTTATTTTCATACTTCTCAATGAAAAAAAAATCAGATATAATAAAGTATAAAGTTAGACACAATATCCGACTATAGAATGCACACCAAATCATTACACACATAGAACATGGCGGTCAATCTTTGTAAGTTTGGCTCTATGTATGAATGCTAAAGATGATGGAACCTACTTGAAGGACAAGTCCACCTTCATTGACATGTGGATTGAGTGAATGCAGCAGTAATTTCAATTTCAATTTCAATTCATTTGTTCAATTCCACCTAGAATAACAAATTACAAAATTGTGATATTGGGCGAAAAGAAAAAAAATCAATGATTTGGCAATCATGACAGATAGCTGATAAGATATACATCAGGTGGAAAAAAAATAGGAGACCTGCTGAGAAGCAATGCTTGTAAATTGCAGAAACTCCTTTTTACAAACACAAACTGTTTGATGATAGGTTCTGGCGCTTTTTGACGCAATTCCGCCATCATTCCTCTTTTATTTCTGAAAAGAAAGAAAAAATAAAAAAATAAAAACAGAATCAGCATCAAGAGCCACCAGGTACACAAGACTGAAAACTATGTACAATATATACATATATGCGGGGATGAAATGATAATGGGGGGGGGGGGGAGGGGGATGCCGCACACTGACGGATATTGAATAGATATTTAAAAAATGTATTTAAACAGAATAAGGGATTGAATAATGGGGAAAAATTGAACTTGGATTTTGACACACGATGTCCAAGTTTAGAACACATCAGCGAGAGTTTGAGGAAAATCCCACCATCCGTTCAAAAGTTATGTCTTTTTTTAAGTTTTGTTCAGTCACTGCTGGATGAGAAGACTACTACAGCTTGTGACGTCACAATAATCGAATTATGTGTGGAACGATATAAACACAACTAAGAAAATTCAACATGTTTTCACTTTTCTCGCATAATAAAAGAAGTTTGACTTGTCTCTTCCAGAACACAGGGAGGATGATATTAATACGTCAGTGACAAGTCGAGGAAAAATGCACTTAAAAATGTGAAATTCTCGTTACCTTAGTATATTTTCCTTTTATCGTTCTACGCATGTGACGTCATGCACTGTAGTAGTCTTCTCATCCAGCTGCAGTGCCTGCGTAGGAGTTTTCAGGGCGTGTCAGCGTAATGTACAGTGTATTTCCAATCTCCATTGCGCCATACGGAAAGAGCGTATTACTGGTATTTCCCTGTCCGTACTACTGTGGTGCAATACAAGTACGCAGTACATGTACATGCATACTTTAGTAGTCTACATGCTCAGACCACTTTCATTCTGGTTTGTTGATAAATCAGAACAGCTGTACAGGTAAATGCATATTAGACAAGAAAAAAAAATACATTTCTCAGCAACGCCGTTGCGAATAGAATCAAAGAAATTGCTAATTGATCCTAGTAGTTAACCATGTCAGCAAGTTGAAAGTTATTGAATATCTTCGCCTGCCCACAAGCATAGTAACGAAATGTGTACAGTGATTTAAGACTAAAATTATCACTACTTATAAATGGGAGAACGTTCAAGTGCATAGTGCTGGCTTGGCAATGGGGATACTTTGTGTAATTCAATAGGAAGAATAATTGAGAGTCGTCCAATACGTGTGGGTTCGAGTCCCACCACAAGCCCTTCCTCATGCGCGATCCAGCTTTTTGCATTTCATCTGTGAAATAGATGGACACCGTTTTCTTTGAAACTATATGCCACAGACACAATGAATTAAATCCCCCTCCCCAGTCGCTGAGCTCACTTGCTTGCTCATTCCCCCAAATATTGAAGTTTTCAACCTCTCCCCAGAAAAAGCGAGAGAAAAAAAAAGAAGTATAAGCTGTTCGTCTAAGACGAACAACAATTAAAATTCAGGTGTGAGTTTCTTCACTTCGTCTCCCTATACAACTTAGATTTGCTAAGATCGCAATTGTTGATCTGCAAATTAACAAGCATTTCGGAAAAAAGGAACCAGTGGGACTCGAACCCGACATCTACTGACAGAGACGAAGTGAAGAAACTCGCACTTGAACCTTCACCCCTCTGAATAACAATCTTTCTTTCATTTAATATGCCTTGTCCACCTTGGACCACTTAACATAACAGTGTCGGAATTTCGGAGCCTGGGCATTTGTTCCATATTCATCGTGTCACTGCCGTAGATGACAGGTTCGAGTCCCACTGGTTCTTTTTTCCCGAAATGTTTGTTAATTTATAGATCAGCAGTTGGGATTAAATCACAAACGATAGTGTGTACAAACCTTGCAGACTAAATCAATGCAGGACCCTATCTTATAAAGAGCTATGATTGATTGATTGATTGAGCGCCCTTATGCTTGGTTACCTGGTTCCTTACGTTTAAAGCCTATTCCTCTTCCTGTGATACTTCTGTTCATAAGGTCACCTTATTTCAATATTGCATAGCAATTATTTTAGTGTTGGTCTATACAGGTAGGATTTATTTCTTATATAGCAATGTTCCCACCCCAAGAGCCTGCGCATAAAACAAGGACAGTATACGCAATGTTCCCACCCCAAGAGCCTGCGCATAAAACAAGGACAGTATACGCTGCATGGTAGATAAAACAACCCCTTCTGTGCCAATTACGAGTCAAAATTAATGTGTACCAAAATTTCACACAAACCTATGGAGGGAAAGTCTATGAATCACGTAGATGAGGAATTCACGAGTGTGGACACACGTGCGGGCAAGTGATGGGTTTCTCTACAAGTCTTTTCGCATTTCAATAATTTTGGTTTAGGTCATACAGGAATTTGTATACCTGTTCATAAGTGCACAAGCTATTATGTATAATACCATGTTCATGATAATTATAATAATGATAATAATAATAATAATAATAATAATAATAATAATAATAATAATAATAATAATAATAATAATAATAATTGTTTGGATACAAACTCCAAATTTTATTGTCCGAGAATGGAAATTCTTTTTGCCCAATTGATCGTGGGCCCGGCAGCCACTGAGCAGCGCCAGATCGACGTTGCTCTAACCTTTTCAACTGTTGAACGGCAAACAAGGTAGCAGCAACTCCCATCTTTTAACGTCTTTTGGTATGACGCGGCCGGGGTTTGAACCCACGACCTCCCGATTGTGAGGGCAGCCGCTCTACTCACTCAGCCAACACATAATGTAGTCCCTACACCTATATCTCTCCCCATCTCTCCCCCTCTCCCTCCCCCTCTCTCTTTTTCTCTCCCGCTCTAGGAAATGATTCTAAGTATACAATTTATATAATTGTCCATATTAAATTCAATGTTGTTTGTAATAAAGACATTTTTAAAAAATGAAAGCAGAAACACGTCAAACCGCAGAAGTGGCATTTATTGTACTAAAAGCGGACCAAACTCTTTTTCATTCACTCCTCATTCATCTCTTATCATCTCTTCCTATGTCATCTTCCCCCTTTTCCCCAGGCACCACCACTAACCACCATTTTTACGAGTCTTATACGCCTCGCTCTAGTGGATTAGCAGAAAAAGGTGTTTTTCACGGCATACATCTACTTTGACTATACGCAAATTGTTAACCCTGGTGTATAAACAAGAATAAGGAGTGTTGTATTGTATACAAGAACAGTGTCAGGACAAAGGTTTTTAGAGGAAAAAAACATTGAAATTACATATCGTCAATGTACAATTATCATGCTTGATGGAGTACTGCAGAATGCCGGTATGTATACTGTGTACTGTTTGCACAGAAATAGAATACATTTTCTCTCTCCCCATTCATCTATGTATACAGGTCCTAAATATTGGAATGATCTCCCAACAGAGGTTAAAAGCTGCTTGTCATTATCATCCTTTAAGCGTAAACTCAGACAGCATGTATTGAATAGCTACAACACACAAGTGCACTAAAATTCCTTTTTATTATGCTGATGGCTGCTCTGTTATACTACTCGGTTGTTGCCATGTGAACAGACTCATGCATATACATTTTAGTTGCATGCTCTCTCAAATTCCTTCCCATCGGTGTTTTTCCTTCCACTTCTAGTAAGACCATGGTCGTGTCGCATAGTTTCCCCTCCTTTCTTTCTTTCCTCTCTTTTATGCATCATTGCAGCTGGCTGGTATATCACATATAGGAATTGCAATTGATTCATGTTCTCCATTTTTTTAATCTTTCCCCGTGTCTATGGAAGCCGGAATGTTTAAACCCTAATAGTACTTAAGTATTCACGTCATTATCACTCCCATGTCTAAATTGCTATGAGAGCAACTGCTATAGTGTGCAGCATGTGGTTACTTGTTCTCATTTTATCACACACATAAATGCATGTGAGAAGAATCTTCTGAGCCCCGAGTAATAGTCATTCTCTTTTGTTTATCATTACTTTTGGTCTTAATTGTACCCGTGCTCCTCATCCTGTTCCCCTTACTAGGCTTTTGTTGGGACCTACACTCAACAAGATTTGCTTTTTAGTATAATAGGTTCCATCGTATTTCTCTTCGCATCTTTTACTTTGATTGAAAATGACACATCGACCGTTATGTATTACTTTTGTATTCCTATTTCTTCATGTATATATCCAAGCTGGACATTCTGTATTATATTTTGTTATATACCATGTATTTTCCATCGAGAAATACGAAAATAAATTGAAATTGAAATTGAAAATTGAAATCTGCGTGTCTATATTCTGCATGATCTGTGCCTACACTTTTAGACGTGGCCCTTATTCTGCGATTACATGCAGGAGGAATGGAGCTCAGCAACCTGTGCTTTAAAATATGTCTTTGAGAGATAACATTTTATTTCATGTTGTAGGAGAACTGCGCTTTCAATGGAAGAAGATAACACCAAGTCCTGTAAGATCCTGCAAATCATCTTGACGTTTTCTCATATAGATCGGTGAACATGACAAAAAAAAGTCGTTCTGCAGCAGTGCCGCAAAGGAGCCAGGGCATACATACCATCTTGTTAAACATTTTAAGCTATAAGTGCAGTCCAGGTGGGTGTTTCATTAAGCTGTTCTTAAAGTTACGAACGACTTAAGAACGACTGGTGACCAGTTCTTGTGCTGAATTACTGAAATGAAAGCACATCAGAACTGATCACCAGTCGTTCTTGATAGTTCGTAACTTTAAGAACAGCTTAATGAAACACCCCTTAAAGCATAAACTATTCATAAAATTAGTCAACTCTGTACACCCCAATCAAACTCCGAGTTTTTAAAGGGAAAAGTATATATTGATGTCCCCAGATTCATCATTTGTTTTTTTGTTTTTTAACATAAGTTATCAATTTCTTATTAAAAAGCTATAAACAAAGCAATATATCACATACATGTATAAACGAAAGATGAGAGTATAATTGTTTCGCTGCGTAGTAAAGATGACTAATGTGGTAAAACAACTGAACAGCGTGCAGAACACTTTTTTGGGGGGTTGAATAAATCATCGATTTCATAACCAGTGAAGCTATTCCTTAGACAGATCAAGTCTTGAATATAGTATGTGAATTAGGAAAATTAAGTTGAATTTACTTTGCAATATATGCGTGAGTTTTGTTCCGGAGGTTTAAATCATGAAACGCAGCTTGAAGCCTTGGTGCGGCTGTCAAGATTGTAAAGAATCACGTCGCTTCATTCTTGCAGACAAGCCATTCTCACGCCCTATATAGGTGTCAGTCTCACGCATCTGGGGCCGTTTTTCACGCCCACATCCCTACTGGGCTTTTCTCATACCTCACGAAAGAGATTCCACGTAAAATGTCAAAGCATCAAAAAGTTACATTATGAGACATTTTTTTTTTTTTTTGTCGAAAGCCAGAATGAGTTAAAATTTTGTAAATGGAATTCGTTATCATCCCTCCCCTCCCTTGGATGTTTCGCTCCATGACACGCCACAAATGTTACGCCTTGCTAGTCACCGACGTCGGTATCTGTTTTCTAGTAGAATAATGACAAAAACATAATAACATTATTCTGATCTGGATTGTCATATTTTCAGGTCTGCAAGTTGTACCTTGAACCTTTACGAGACCTGGATGTTTGTCATATTGTGGAGTTCGCACACCCTAGACAGCCCAACTGTCATGCGTATAATATATATTGTGTAGGTCCCTACCATCAGCACGTCAGAAGTGTTCCGTTTTCTGTGCCGTTTTCTCTTCAAACTGCATGGCCTTGATGTGAAATTCACCCACCTATTATCCAGAAAACTTGCCGGGGAACCTTCCACCATCATAAAACGGGTACGTTCACGTGAAACAAAGCATTCGCAATGCATGCCGTATAGTAGACTTAGATTTTGTCATCTAGGGCCTAAGTTAGTGTTATTTTACGTGTATGGTTCAGTATATCGTGTACGTTGATTTACTCTCGCAATACTTCGCACCTTTCCCAAGAAATTAGAAGGGCCCTATAGGGGTGGATGAGGTGACAATAAGTATAAATGATACACATTGTGTGTAACATAGTCTTCGTTTTGTTCTGTTTATGTTTAAGTTACATATTCATCTTTTTTTTAAATTCTGCCTAGCGTTTCCAATGTGATTGATACGGAAGTCTTGTCTGTGCTGCCATCCAAAGTGTCTAGGATGAAAATCCATGAAATCAAACTATGTGAACTGAGTCAACGCAGTAATATATAAAGCAGAAACAAGGAGGTGACTCACACATCAGTGAGCAGTAATGAACCAACAATACTGGGTAATTTAGATGACATTTCGTGATGTTACGGGTAGACAACGATAAAAGAAAATACAAAGAAAAATCCACAAAATTTCATTTTCAACCACACATTCCCCCCTTGATACTGATACATTTTGTTGAGGGTAATAATTCTCCCTGTTTTTTCTTTGTTTGTTTGTTTGTTTGTTTGTTTGCCGAAAGAGGTAAGTTATAAGTGGCTTTTCATTATGCTAGAAACACGTATGGACAACGATGCATGGACGACGATACTGGAAAACATGAGGAGAAATCCACAAAAATTCACTTTCAAGTTTAAAGTCTCTTCTCTTGATACTGATATATTATGTTGAGGGTAATATCATTCTTCCTGCTTTTGAAAGAGGTAAGTTTTAGTGTTTTTCATTATGTTAGAGACACGAAAATATATTTAATTCTCTTCATATTTTCTTTATATCTCTCTCCTTTTTTGACGTCACGAGATATTGCCTTATCAGCCAGCGATGGCTGCCATGAGACCTTAAAAACACATAAGAATTATATATCTTTGAATGGATTGTCCGTTTTTCTCAAACTTCAACGATTTGTTTTGCTAATATTGCCGCATTTCCTGAATTATAAATAAAGAAATATGCACATTATGTATATGATTTTATGTATATAAAGAGTACAAGTGTGTATGCATATAAAAATACACTCAACAAAAAAAGTAAGTTCCCCCTAGCATTTTTGGATATATCTCAAAAAGTATTTAACCGATTTTCATAATTCAAACGGAAATGAATAAGGAATTTTATTACTCATAACATGAGTGGCAAATCATTGCCACCAGATATCATTATTGGTGTAAAAAAATGCATTTTAGGTCAAAATGCATGGAAACAAAAGTTGCACTTTAGTGATTTACAATGACTTTTACACAAATAATCAAACAATCACGTATGATTCTGAACATTTAGGCATGGCTTATTGCCTATTTTTCTATCTCTTTCTTTTCATGATCATACAGTCACGTATTTTGATAATTGATATGTCCACCATCCGCTCAATGACCAGCTGGAATCTCTTCCTCATACTGTTGACGAAAGTTTGTACTTGGCACTGCTTCAATGTTGGCCCATGGTCTCTGCAAGATGCGCTGAAATTCTTGCAGTGAAATGTCATCTTTCACCTTCCTGCTCGCTTTCCGCTTAATGATATCCCAAAGATTCTCTACTGGATTACAGTTAGGGGAACTTGCAGGCCACTCCATACGTTCGATGCCATTTCCCTCAACAAACTGATCTACAACTTGAGCGCATGATGCAAAATGACCATAAGCACATTAATGTGATCAACCCAAATTGGAATTACAAATCACATGGCTTCTACCAACATTTTCATATTGAAAAGGCTATTGTTTACAAAAGTATGCATAGCATCTGTTTAATAGGGAAGCACATTGTACCTGAAGAAATTCCTGAGAATTACACAATTTAAAAAGGTCATTTGCTAACGTACATAGGAAATGTATACAATATGCTTCATATAGCCTGAAGTGCAACTTTTTTTCCCATGCATTTTGACATGAAATGCGTTTTTTTACACCAATAATGATATCTGGTGGCAATGATATGCCATTCATGTTATGAGTAATGAAATTCCCCATCCATTCCCGTTTGAATTATGAAAATCTGTAAAATACTTTTTGAGATATATCCAAAAATGTTAGGGGGGAACTTACTTTTTTTCGCTGAGTGTATATATATGTGTGTTGTTGAGGATAAAACTGCCTATTGCAACCACCAAAGGAAGACGAAAAAAAAAGTGGCCGCTATAGACACGGTCGTTTACATGAATTTTGTATTGTCGGTCACTAAGGCAGGTTTCAGTGTATTTGGGTTTCATTGTCCTTTAATGTGAATTCAATGGTCGACTATCTTTCGGATAGAAACGCTGTCCTATATATACACTGGAATAGGATTTGGATTGTTAACCAAAATCTTCGTGGTGTTCGGTTCGTACATTCTCGGGAAAAAGAATGTCATTTTGATTTGGGGATGTAGAAGTGGAAAAACCAATCAGGATCCCTTAAACTTAGGATTAAAACAATACAAAACCCTACTTGAAAATACAAGGGTTATCATTTATGTTCATGAGAGCCCGCCATACAGGTTGAATATACTGCCATAATTTCGATCATAAATACCTAGTAAATAATAGCAGACTGCAAATTTATCTCTAGAAGGCGAAATGTCTTGATAATCATGCCTGGTCCTCTTGTACTCATGCAAATTTAGGCAGAGTCGAAAGTCAAAGTGGATTCCTACGTAATCTGCACATAAAATGTTCTTTGTATCAACCCTCTCACCCCATTAATATTAGGAGAGAATACCACTTGAACCAACATGCCACGAATTCACTGGACATGGGTGTTTGCTGCCCTGCTAGTAGCAGTCTCCCTATCCTCAGGTAAGCGCACTATGTACTTGTTTTATAGTTTACAAAATTCAGTTGAGAACCAGAAGGTCGTTATTACAACTTTGGGGGATATCATATTATTTGTGTCACATTGTAGTGCTTGATCTCTTCTACATTATGCTGTCAATTTAAAATTATTTTAAATTTCCAATAAAACGTGAAAAATAAAACCCAAAAGGGCATTATTTTTTCCAGATGTATTTACGCTCAAATCTTAGAAATTGATAGCGCCCATCTGATTCTCATAATCAACATATTTTTTTTTTCAATATCTGCGGGCTGTTCACACAAAGCTGGCAGGCCACTTTTTGCATTGTTATTCAGGATATTATGTATGTTATACAGATAAATATATATCTTTTAATATGTCTCCTCATTTTTTATAACATGCACTTTCTTTTCGTCTTCGCTTATATCATCTTGTCAGAGAAAATGTGAATTTTCTCAACTTCCGTCACCATGTGATAATCACAGTCACCAGAAAATTGCATCAAGTTTTTTTTTTTTTTTTCAGGAGGATATACGACAAAAAGTTTTTAATTTTGAGAACATTATCTTATTTACCCCCATAGCCTTCTTTCAAAGCAAAAATACACACACACACACACACACACACACACAAACGCACATGTACACACACCACACAAACAATCACACATAAAAGCAAACAAATCAAAACAAACAAACAAAAGCAAACAAATGCAAACAAAGAAGGAAAGAAAATCAAAATAAAATCAAATAACCCGAAGAAAAAAAACACATTGATCCTCGCGATTATTGCTAATTGGAGAAGTGCAACACTGCCTTTAATGGGGAATTCCAACCTGTGAAGAAAAAGAAAAAGAAAAAACCTCAACGAACAAAAAACGGAATAGGACGTGAGCATAGTCGCACTTTGCCCCGTCTGTATACACCTTTCTGCCAAGAATTCATGATATGATTTTTGTTTCTTTTCTTTTCTCCCCTCTAGTCTCCATACAGTATACCCGTGGCACTGTCACATGACTGTAGGGGAAGGGGAGGGTGGCTGCAGCTGTACCCCATATTCAGAGTTTAGTTAGGGCATTTTAGAGAATTTCTGGACCATCTGTGAAAAAAATTGGTTACCAATAGCTTTCTTCACCAATGTGTTCACTAAGGTGTCTACTAACTCCTCTCAATTAGTTCGAACCCAAATCCTCGTGGAAAATTCTGGGGAGCCAATCAAAATCGAGCACCCGGAGGGGGGCGGGGCAGAAATGGAAATATATATATTTTTTCCAATATAAGCGAGTGGGATGTCTAATTAGGGGTTTCTGGGGGTGCAGAATCGATTCCCACAATTAGTTTTGAGTATAAACAACTCTCTGACCGTGAAATAGGCCACGCCTCCTTTTTGCCCCGCCGAAATACGTAAATATTGGTATTTTCATACGTATCTTATTGGGTTTATATAGTAGGTTTTTAAGGTGCACTGAAAATATTTGTATGCGATGGGAAGTAGTTGTTCCCATTTCCCTTATATCCATAACACCAAATATAATCATATTACTGTAAATAGGCTTTACTTATTAAATGTTTGATTCTCAATAATTTCGAACCAACATCCTTGTGGGGAAAAAAAAAACC
This sequence comes from Diadema antillarum, assembly GCF_040938485.1. Lineage (NCBI taxonomy): Eukaryota > Metazoa > Echinodermata > Echinoidea > Diadematoida > Diadematidae > Diadema > Diadema antillarum. The sequence goes on along the minus strand of NW_027270909.1, from coordinate 1,413,480 downwards.
AAAAAAACTGTGGAGCCAGTTAAACCTATGGGGTGTCAATAAATAGGAAGATTTTTTTCCAGTATTAGTTTGTGAGATGTCCAATTAGGGGTTTCTAGGGGTGCTGAAAGGATTCGAAACATAAGTTTTGCGTAAAAAATACTACCTGACCATTAAAATAGGCCACGCCTACTTTTTGCACCCGCTGAATCATGTATTATTGGTATTTCATACGTACATCAGTGGGTTTATTCAGTGAGTTTTTTAGAACACTGAACTGAGTTCTATTATTTAATTTGAGCTGTATCAACTCTTAAAACAGTGAGCAAAAAATACTGCAACATGTACCGTTAACTGTGCAATCCACTTCTCTTACTTCCATTATGCCACATTTAAATCTGGCACAACAGAACTGTATTGAAACCTTAGTACTTTATCCTACTCCCCAACATCTCCCTTACTGCTCCCATCAGCTGTTTGGTTGATGTTCTGACAAGAGTTACCATGCCATTTGCAGCAAACAGAAATGCATAACTCCTTGCTTTTACAACTGCACTTCAGTGCGCTACAGTCCCTTCACAGTTTGCAGCTAACAAACTTCAGAAAATAGTCCTATGCGATGGGGTTTGTTGAAGGGACCGGTGCGTAACCTTGGTCCTCAAGCTTCCATCCATACTCCAAGACATCCAATGATGGAGTTTGCAACATTAGCCAACCTCTGGTTTGGAGATTAGCTCGTAGAGGATGCTCCGCTGCAGCTTCTGTTGTCAGGTTTGATGCGCTCATCAGCAGCCCGCTTGGTGAAGATGTCAAATCTCAAGCCTCCAAGTCTTTCGGGTGGTTTTCCATGGAACATGAGCTTAAATAATACACAGCCGGTTTTAATGATATCATCTTTCTTGCCTCGGATGTCCAGAAACACATCCATGGCCCTTTCCGCCTTGTCAGTATCTCAGAGCTTGTTTACCAAAGTTGATTTGCGAACCCAGAAATCGCTGACACTGTATTGCAGCCAGAGAAGCTGTGCAAGAGTTCAAGATCAAACACTTTCGGTATCTCTCTGGGAGGGCCTCCCTGATCTTTGCGATACTACAAGATGTTTCTTTTGCTCTTGTGAGGAAGATGGGGTGAATCAGCAAAACCATGATATCGGTGTCCTCCGCCCTTACCTCAACAGGAGAATATTTTGCCTAATCTAGATATATGCCCGGACTATAGCAGTGTCTGCATCATCGTGGCATTGCCGTATACACTGATCCCATTTCTACTGAATTTCTCAGCAAGCAGCAGAATGAGCCGGGGCTTGTTGCTCTTGTTGTGGATGAACTTTTCTCTTGGAACGAGGCTTTGATGTCTGGGCGAAAGGGAATGTCACATCGTGCATTCTATGTTCGTCTCGGGTGATCATTGTCCTTAGCAGAGCTGCCGTATCTACCAAAGACTACAGTGATTTGGAGAAACTGGCTCCCCATGGACTTCAAAAACTGAAGGTAGCTCTCGGAAATGCCCTTCCAGGATAGGTCAGCCTCCCGCTTGACGTTGTGCAGTATAGTCATCCACCATCAATAAACAGACTCATGCAGGGGGTTCGTTCAACGCTTTCCACAAATGCTTTCAGAAATCTTGCTTGGGCAGCATTGTCTGGATTTCGCAACTTCTAGTCTTTGTCAAATAGAGACATTGGTGTTGGCGTCAACTCAAATCACAGACCTTCGGTCTTGACTTCACGCAAACTGATGATGATTAGACGGTTGAAGAGCTTGAGTGAGTCAATAACCAGCTTCTTTCCATTGGCTATGGGTCCACTTCTAAGGCTGTCTAATGACTTCACCTTTTGCTTTAGTTTCAATTGAATCCAGAACCGTTCGTCCATTCATCTTGGCCAGCATGGCTCTGCCAACCTCCTCTGCCTGATCAGCGTTGACTGGGTCCTCTGGAGTGCTGCTGAATCCTGTTATAAAGGATACTAGGGTCTTCTTGTCCCATGTTGCATCGAAGAGGTCGATCTCCTCCAACCATCCGAAAATGGCGTTGACAGCATCTTCGTCATTCTTCATCTGGGCTCTTGTGACGTGCGTGTGGTCAGGTACCTCACGCTTGTTCATACCTTGTTCAAGTTCCTGGTGAATGCATGAGAAGTGGTTTAGCGTCTTAACCCAACACCTGTGAGGAGATTCATTCCGGAAGCGTCCTCTGTTAAGACTGTTTGAGGATTTGGCCTCACCCATGAGTGTGGTTTCTATCGTGATTTTAGTCCATGTACCTGACCGCTCATGGTCTGAGAAACTGACTGCATGGTTTCCATACAAAGTGAATTTGGTAAGAGCTTACCAAATTCACTGTGTATGGAAACCATGCACCCTAGCAAGACTTCTGTGGAACCCGTAGAATAAGTGGTGGATGGCTCTTGCGCAACGTCAAATGGGAAGCTAACCTCACCTGCTAAGGGCATTAATTGTCAAGAGATATCTATATTTTTAAAGTCCATGGGGAGCCAGTTTCTCCAAATCAATGTGGTCTCTGACGGATACGGCAGCACCACTAAGGGCCTTGATCACCGGAGACGAATAAAGAATGCTTGGTGTGACATTCTGATTCGCCCAGACATCAAAAGCCTCGTTCCAAGAGAAAAGCAAGAGCAACAAGGCCCATTTTATTCTGCTGCTTGCTGAGACATTCAGTAGAAATGGGATCAGTGTACAGCAATACCATGATGATACAGACACTGCTATAATCCGGGCAGCTCTAGATGAGGCAAAAGATTCTACTGTTGAGGTGAGGGCTGGGGACACCGACATCATCTTTTTGCTGATTCACTCTATCTTCCTCACAAGCGCCAAGGAAATATCTTATGATAATAATCCCAAAGATAAGGGAGGCCCTCCCAGAGAGATACCGGAAGTGTTTGATCTTGAATTCTTGCACAGCTTTTCCGGCTGCGATACAGTGTCAGCAATTTCTGGGTTTAGCAAATCAACTTTGGTAAACAAGCTCTGCGAGACTGACAAGGCGAAACAGGCCATGGATGCGTCTCTGGACATCCGAGGCAAGAAAGATGATATCATTAAAGTCAGTTGTGAATTATTCAAGCTCATGTTCCATGGAAGATCACCCAACAGACTTTGGAGACTTGACATTTGACGTCTTCAGCAAGCGGGCTGCTGCTGGGAGCATCAAAACTGAGAAATTACATGTCCCCGACAACATAAGCTGCAGAGTAGCATTCTCTACAAACTTATCTCCAAACCAGAGATTGGCTAATGTTGCAAACTCCATCATTGGATGTCTTGGAGTATGGATGGAAGCTTGAGGACCAAGGTTACGCACTGGTCCCTTCATCAGACCCATCGAAAAGGACTATTTTCTGAAGTTTGTCAGCTGTAACCGTGAGGGGGACTGTAGCACACAGTCGCCGGCCCTCAGTTGTAAAAAGCAAGTTGTATAATAAAAAGTAAGGAGTCAAGTGTATTTCTTTTTGCGGCAAATGTCGTGGTAGCTGTTGCCAGAACATTGACCAAGCAGCTGATGGGAGCAGTGAGGGAGATGCCTGTGAGTAGGATAATGTACCAAGGTTTCAATATTGAGATACATTTCTGTTGGATTTAAATGGGCATAATGGAAGTAAAAGAAGAGGGAACGACTACTTTTGTTATTTTGCACACTTATTAATCAGTGTTTTACCAACTGTTTTTAGAGGAGGTGTAGCTCAAATTAAGTGATGATAGAACTCAATGCAGCATTCTAACCAACTCACTACATAAACCCACCGAGATGCGTATAAATTAGAATACCAATAATACATGATTCGGCGGGTGCAAAAAGTAGGTGTGGCCTATTTTAATGATCAGGTAGTAGTTTTAACTCAAAACTAATGTTTCGAATCCATTCAGTACCCCCAGAAACCCCTAAATGGACATCTCACACGATAACACTGGCCAAAAAAAAAATCTTCCCATTGTTTGACAACCCCTCCCATTCTGTTGCGTAGATTTAACTGGCTCCACAGTTGTTGTTGTTGTTTTTTTCCACGAGGATGTTGGTTCAAAACTATTGAGAATCAAACATTTAATAAGTATACACAGCAGTAATATGATTATATTTAGTGTTATGGATATAAGAGAAATGGTAACGACTAGTTCCCATCGCACACAAGTGTTTTCAGTGCACCCTAAAAACCCATTATATAAACCTAATGAGATAAGTATAAAAATACCAATATTTACGTATTTCGGCGGGGGCAAAAAGGAGGCGTGGCCTATTTCACGGTCAGAGAGTTGTTTGTACTCAAAACTAATTGTGGGAATCGGTTCTGCACCCCCAGAAACCCCTAATTAGACATCTCACTCGCTTATATTGGAAAAAATATATATTTTTCCATTTCTGCCCCGCCCCCCTCCGGGTGCTCGATTTTGATTGGCTCCCCAGAATTTTCCACAAGGATTTGGGTTGGAACTAATTGAGAGGTGTTAGTAGACACCTTAGTGAACACATTGGTGAAGAAAGCTATTGGTAAGCAATTTTTTCACAGATGGTCCAGAAATTTTCTAAAATGCCCTAACTAGTTGAAGAAAAAAAAAAAAAGCACGAATGATTGAAAACTCCAACATCGACCAAACGCGGGGGGGGGGGGGGGGCACACACATGAATAAAGAAAGTTGAATAACATTATGACATTATGATCAGGTTTTAGCACTATAAGTGATAAACCATGCCTCTGGTATAAAAAAATACCATATATATTACTTGATTTGAAACAACAAGAAGAAACCCTTCATGTATGAACCCTTCAATGTATATGCAAGTAAAATATAAGGATTAACATTCTTTTTTTTTAGCACAATGCATAACGTCATACAAATAATTTGGAAATCAATATGAAACTGGGCACTTCCGTCCTACAAATCCCAAATTATTTGATTTGATATGATTTGATTTATTTCTGCAATTTTCACAAAGTTATACAACATAAAAATCTTTCCAGTACTATAACATATTATATCTAACACAAGATGAATGGAAATACGGTCATAATGTATCAATAATGAAATATTGTATATAGGTGATTCATAATCATACATAAACAATTGGAAAATCATTGATTTTCAATCAAACTGAAGGAGACCGTCATCTTAAGCAAGTAAGCTGAAGTTTGAGTTTGGTGGCTATGGCTTAGATTTCTTTACAAATCATTTAATACATATTGTCAAATTGTGTAAGCGAATAGGGCAGCTACAAAATGTATCAGTGCAATGGTGAGTTAGGATGGAAGTTCATATGTGCAGATTTGTTGTTTTATCATTGTTAGTGCTATTTGAAAGAGAGAAAAATCTGTGTAGATAAATTTTCATATGAAAAATGATATACTTAATCTTCATTGGTGCGTTTTTATGTATGAACACGAATCATGTAATATAACATTGTTGTGGAACGAATAAAGAATATCGTAGCAACTATAATCATGTCCGCACGCTGTGTTTTATCTAACACAAATAATAGTAATATAAATGATTTCAGCAGGATTCGTAGGAATTTAAAAAAAGAAACCCTTCTGGTGGTTCTGAGAAAAAAATTTGGGAAACGAACATAATCAGTGCTTGGGATTTTACTTGCTAATTTTGGACCAATATTACTGAAGTTTGAGTTATCAATAACACAAAACACACAGACATTTTGGTCCACACATTTGGAATAATTTTCATTACAGCATAGAATCTTTATACTTTAAGCTTCCTATAAAAAAACTACACTTAAGTAACAATGATTAATACCCCCCTCTTTTCATCAGGGTAACCCCCCCCCCCCCCCAAAAAAAAAAGAAGAAGGATGCTTTAACTTTGCGAAAATTTACGGTCTGAAAATAAGTCCAAAATTATGTGATCTTTATGATTTGGAAAGTGCAAAAATGATACGAATATCTGATAAGCATAATATGCAGCTAGCAAGTCACAAGGTAGAATGCGAACAGAAATGAAATCATGAATGCCATGCTGGGGCACATTATTCCAAAATGGGTATTACGAATACCTGTATCGATCACCAAAAGATCATTCCATTGCAATCCAAACTCTGTCAGTATATGCACAGCATGTGTGACTTCATTGTTGGCCTTTGAGTCATGACCTCATTTACATGGTAATTAAATTAAGGATCGCTTTGAACGTAAACCTCTTACAGTTTTAAGATTTTGTCTTGGTTTGATAGATGTTTATCATCTCTGAGAAAAGATAAAGAACACCGGAAAGAAGAAAAAATGATCTTCGCTGTCTAAAGGTTCACTTAGATTTATGCTTCTAAACTTTAAATCAAGATATAAAGGTTATTCCTTAGAAACCAACAGATGAAAATACTTTGCTGCTCTGGTTGAATTGTACTTTCTCCCAATAAAATGATTCACAGCTCATCAGATTCTTGTTCGGAATCGTTCTTCCCCGATTCCATACGACTGTGGAACTCGCTGCCAAGTTCAACCATTTGCACCTCCACAAACGAATTTAAAGAGGAGATGCAAAATATCCAGCTCCGGTAGAAGGATGCATGGTTTTTACTCCCACGTAGTTAGTTTTTATGAAGTAATTGCACAGCACACTGCACATCACTCTAAAGTACAACGATACACCTCATTGGTAGACTGTACTGGAAAGGAAGAAGAAGAAGAAGAAGAAGAAGAAGAAGAAGAAGAAGAAGAAGAAGAAGTCAACAATGGAAGGACAAATAATCATGCCTCTTCTTAAAGATAACATCGTGTTTCATGTAAAAATGTGTGTTACGCGGTTTCTTTTCTTGACATGCAAAAACAACATATAAAATGTTATCTTATCATCGTAAATTATACGTTGATATTTTGCTTAATTTCAAGCTTGGTTCTGTTTAGTATTGTTTTGCAATGGTTTATGTCATTTGAATTACCAAATCCATCTCCTTCCTTATAGAAGTGAAATATCCTAGTGACATTAAATTGATAGAGTATAATATCCATGAAACGCTGATATCAGCTTCTATAGAATCAATACAGGTCTTACACTTGGTTTTTTTTTTTTAATCATGAATATGTGTTTTTGTAAATAATATCTATGTTTATAATTCATCTACAGATACGAAATATATATCCATATACATGCATAAACATTTACATATACACGTACATATGTTGCATGCATACAAATTGAACTTGTTTAGGATTCTTTGGGTAAATGCAATGACAAAATATCGTATGATTTATTGGGAGAGGAGTTGCTTACAATTCACAACCGTCTCAGTTGATCTTAGCATGAAAACACACACACTAATAGCAATCATGCGTAAATCGGCAACCCTGCTTGGGTCTACACAGGATAGGAAAACTAAAAGAAAAAAAGGACCGAACAGCCACTGAGAAACTACATTGTGCATGGGTTTATTTTTAGTCACAGAGTAAGGACAATGCTTTGCTCACTGGAGTTTGGAATTTCAGATTTGCTAAAGAAAAGAGTTCAGCCTTAACCCTGTAAAGCCCAAGGGGGGGGGGGGGGGGGGGCACATTGTGCCCCCCTACCAGATTTTCATTTGCCACTCCGTAGCCCTTTATCTGATTTCAACCAAATTTGGTGACTTTCCCTAAAATCTTATTGCAAACATTTTGATGTATAATTTAGCCATATTTGATGTTGCTGGTTGCCATGGCAACCATAAACTGACAACCATATCAGTCAGATTTTGCATCTTTTTTCTGTTCCCATTTCATTTAACGGCATTACAGTGTATGAAATGGGTGTTTCTTGGCTGAAATTTATTGAAGGAGCAAAATTTGAAGTGATTATGGTCCTGGAAAGTTTTTCTTATTATTTCCTTTGTTATTTGTGTGACAAAGGCATAAAACAATAAATATAATAGAGATAATTAAAAACAATAATATTTTCTAAAGATTGCCCTTCTGTTTTGTGTTATTTTGATTCTTTCACCCAAGTTATGCTTCTAATACCATTAGTTTATCATATTATCAATTTGCAATCTCAAAATTCCACCATTATGCAAATATGAAATGTCATAACTACATGTACCCATCCCAAACATTTCACCTCAGGTCTCATAATGTACTTCTTTTTGTTGATATGAATAGCGCCGCCTTGTGGTGCCCTTGAGAAATTTCAACCATAACAAATAATACGATTTCATTTGCTTACCATTTGTGGCAAATATGAAAATGATTGGTCTATGATAAGACATATATAATGGGGATAAAGAAATAATACAGAAAAACCATGTTTTTTGCATATTGTTTCTATTATTTCTTTATATTTTGGTAAATAGCGCCCTCCATGGGTGACCTTGAGAAAATTCAAATGTACGGTCATGTAGAGTATGATTTATTCTACCCATGTGCCAAATATGACGATGATATATCAGATAATAAAAAAGTTATATGGGGGGGGGGGGCACAATGTGCCCCCCCCCCCCCCCTTGGGCCTGCGAGGGGTCAAAATAGCTTGGGCTTAATAGGGTTAAGGCGTGTAACACGCAAAAAGAAACCACCCTGAACAATACCTCTATCATTGGTATAGTCTTCATATTGTTTGCCCATAAGGATTGTTCTAAAGTTTAAGGTTCTGACCCTTGTAGTCAAATACCTTGAAGGAAATGCCCTTACCTATCTCAATGAACTCATCAATCATATTTTCACGGTTGTAGATTATACTCTCAAAGTCAAAGAATCTCCTCCCTGAAATCAGTGAGAAATCCAGGACATAGTGGTAGGGTTTGTGGGTAAAAGACAGTAACATAATAGAAAAACCTTGCCCTAACCATGATATGTTTTTCAGAATTTTGACAAGTTACAATTGAGTATATGAATATGAATATGAATATGAATATGAGTATGAATAAAGAAATAATACAGAAAAACCATGTTTTTTGCATATTATTTCTATGTATTTCTTTATATTTTGGTAAATAGCGCCCTCCATGGGTGACCTTGAGAAAATTCAAAAGTACGGTCATGTAGAGTATGATTTATTCTACCCATGTGCCAAATATGACGATGATATATCAGATAATAAAAAAGTTATATGGGGGGGCACAATGTGCCCCCCCCCCCCTTGGGCCTGCGAGGGGTCAAAATAGCTTGGGCTTAATAGGGTTAAGGCGTGTAACACGCAAAAAGAAACCACCCTGAACAATACCTCTATCATTGGTATAGTCTTCATATTGTTTGCCCATAAGGATTGTTCTAAAGTTTAAGGTTCTGACCCTTGTAGTCAAATACCTTGAAGGAAATGCCCTTACCTATCTCAATGAACTCATCAATCATATTTGCACGGTTGTAGATTATACTCTCAAAGTCAAAGAATCTCCTCCCTGAAATCAGTGAGAAATCCAGGACATAGTGGTAGGGTTTGTGGGTAAAAGACAGTAACATAATAGAAAAACCTTGCCCTAACCATGATATGTTTTTCAGAATTTTGACAAGTTACAATTGAGTATATGAATATAAGAACGACCCAAGTCCATGGAAGACCATTTCGAGTAAACTAAAAAAAACTTTCATATCTTTTTTCTTTGTCCAATAATATTCTATTTAACTGTGATGGGAAGGCAACATTGTATATACAAATTAGAACATATATTATTATGACAATTAACGTTAACATTAATTGTGGAGAGGCCATTTTGTGTGATGGACTTGGGTCGTTCTTTGATTCATATACATGATATTCTGCTATAGAGATGAGAGGACGAGAGAGGGCGCTATAATATGAATGTAAGAATGACCCAAGTCCTTCATTCTTACATTCATTTAAGATTTAACTCATTTATTTTAGGCACTTCCGGGGGTAATTAGGATTTATCATTTATACACAAGATGAGTCCATGCATAAGCTACAATTTCCCATGTCAAACTGAATTTGGCCAAAAATTGGACTTGGGTCGTTCTTATATTCATATACTCAATTTATGTTCAAACCTTAACTTTTTGGTAATTGTTGATTTTGTTTGATAGTAATTGATGAATAGAGAAAGTTTTGTAGGATTTCTGTTATTATGAATACGCATATCGTATAGAATATTTTCGTAAATATTATTATGCGTTTCTAAGAAGTGAATTCTATTGTCATTACTAATCGAATTTTTGTCTGATAATTTTTTTTCTCGCTTGCTAAAAAGTTAAATGCAGCGTTTATCAAGTGTGACCTTGTGTTTTGGGTATATCCTGTGTGCTTGGCTTCATCTACTTTATACATTACGGGACAATTCCAAAATTTTCTAGTGTCATTTCAGCTGGTGAACGGAGCTGTGGTTTCCACTGAGCCAGAGGTAAGACTACGACAAGGCTTTCGCGGATTGGTGCCATGTACGGTGATCCGGAAGATATCCACAGTCAGCTGGAAGAAGGGCGACGTTGTCGAAAACGCCGTCGATGTTGTGACACTGGATATCTCCAACGGACACATCAGCGGTCAAGGATTTGAAGATGGGGAGTTCACAGTTGCCTCAAATTATTCCCTCATCTTTGAAAACGCCCTGTCTAAAGATTCTGGGAGATACTTCTGTGAGGTGACTGATTACGGAACAGGATCCAAGTATAGGAATCAATCAGATGTGACGGTATTCGGTAATTTCTCATCAGAACCAATGACTTGTAATTACGTGTGTGTGTGTGTGTGTGTGTGGTTCAAATGGAGCTCTATTTTTTCAGCTACCCAACATATCATCATGATCATGCAATATGGAGTGTAAATGATAATTAACAACGGTAACACGGCTCATAACACAGGCATAGTGTGTTCCTATATGATGTGGTCAAGAAAAGGAAAGACTACGATAACTATAACAGTTAGAAATGTTATGATAGCGTTACAATAATAGTGTTATTACAAGCAAATGCACTTACAATAAAGAGATTTTAACCCTAGAAAATCTCGTTGACATACACCAAGAATTCTGAGGCGCCATTTCGTTGATGTAATGGAGATTGGATTAGTATTGAATTAATGTGCATGTCTCATTATTTCAACAGTCTGTAGAGCCAATTTTAGGATTTGCTTGATGTCACCAATACTACAAACCACAAATATCACAGGCTTAGTGTGTTGATGAAACATGTATCCAGCACCTGGCAAACTGTTTTAAGCATCATATGTTTGTGCATTGAAACATCTTTAGGGGTTATGTTCGTTATTCCAAAGGTTCTCTATTCCAAAAATGAAGTTTCGTTTATCAGAAAAATACAGATTTCGATGAAAATAAGATATTATTGGGGGGGGGGGGGGGAGGGGAGCTTCAGGTGTGAGCTTCTTCAATTTGTCTCCCTCTGCAAATAAAATTTGTTAAGATCGCAACTGCTGGTCTGTAAATTAATAAACATGTCGTAAAAAAGGAACCAGAGGGACTCGAACCTTTCACGTACTGCTTTCTAGGCGGCTGGTGCATGGTAGTGCGCTGCCCGGAAAGCAGTAGATGACAGGTTCCAGTCCTGCTGCCTTTTCGAGACATGTTTGTTAATTTCAGATCAGCATTTGCGATCTTAACAAATTTTATTTGTAGAAGGAGGCAAATTGAATAAACTCTTACCTGCAAACAGATTTTCTTTATACCTAGACGGTCGTTTGAATGGGGTTCGTTAGTTTGTGGCGTCAGTAACAAAGGTTCTTTAATACCAATATGAATTAAGGTCTTTTAGGTTCATTATTGAATTAAAACATGTAGGAATAGGGTTCGTTATTCTGGAGATTCTTTGATTTTGAAGTGAAAAGACGGTGCGAACTTACGAACCTTCGGAATTACCAAGCCGTGCGTATTTTCATTGTCTGATTGGAAAACTTTGGAATAAAGAACATTACTTAATTTTGAGATTGACAAAGCTTCATAATGAAGAAGATCAACCATCTTGAGAAGGTAACTCACGTAGACAAAATGTGGCTAAATCTGTAGGTTTGCATGATTTATAAACACATTTACATCTCTGCGTCATTATGACGATGATATATGTACATATATACCATATTTGTGTAGACGTATATAAAGCATATGAAGAGTTTGTTCGCAAAAACCAATAAGTCCATATTTGCCAAATGGAGATATTTGCGATTAAAGGTCAAGAAAAATAAAGAGAAAAATAAGCACATTTTTGCTTCTTTTGACCATAACTTCAAAAATGTATCTTTTTATGTAGTGACCAATATATCATTTAAAAGTTATTATTTTGTACTTTATGACAGAGACCGTACATAAAATCTTCAGAAATGGACTTATCGGTTTTTGCGAACAAACTCTATTATATTATAACACGTTTTGATTTTCGTGGAGAAAAAAATCAAAGGTATGTATAGATCTATATATAGTACATGTATAAATGTTTATGTATATATATATATACATATATATATATATATATATATAATATATATATATGTGTGTGTTTATGATAATTATAATAATAACAATAATATATATATATATATATATATATATATATATATATATATATATAGTTGAGACAATGAAATGATGACAAAAGACGTCGCAAGAAGCCGGCTGGTGGGAAGCTTTCGACCATGTCGACCTTGGTCTTCTTCAGCTTTATCATCTGCTATTCAAGCAGAGTAACTTGGGTGTCTTGTCGCTGTCATCATTACATCGTCTCGACTATAATTCTTCCTAAGATGACAGAGGCGTACGGTATGAGTATCAGCATCATCGTACAGTATATGATATATATATATATATATATATATATATATATATATATATAATATTCATATTTGTTCTTGTTTTTATCAAAAGTATTTATTTTCTTTAAAATCAAGACGTGTTGAGCTATAGGGATATACAGATCTATAGGTGTCGCGAATAAATAAAAGCGCACAGCAAACAGTAACTTACGTCTTACCGGCACACATTAATATTTTACGTGCTCAGATCCGCCAGTCATCACCGATGCAAGTCGTGTTCTTCAGTATGGTGACCAGGCGATCCTGAGGTGTCAATATGAAGAGGCGATTTATATAGTTCAGTGGAAGAAGGGGAGGACCAAAGACGATTCAGAGGTGCTGGTTCAAATTGTATTGGACCGGGACAGTAACCGGACTCAGCGAGAGTTTCCTCCGGGCTACCAGGGTTGGTACAACATGACCGATAACTTCTCTCTTGTCATCAACTCAACAAGGATACAGGATGGAGGAAGGTACTTTTGTCTTGTGTCAGATCTGGCAACCTCTATAATTCTCTCAAACTCGACGTATGTTGACGTTGTTGGTAAGTACATCCTTGCATTTTGTGATGACGATTGAGAATAATTAATATGATAATAATACATTTATAAAGATGACACAATCAATGTCCCAGAATGTATTTGTTCTACACTTTGGCTAAAGGCGATATTATAGTGAACCAACAGAATTAAACGATGGGCGTAATTTGGACCCGACGTTTCCTCTCAAGGTAACTTATCCACATGAGTATACATTCGTCAATGATTTAAAATGTATCATGTTAGGATCGTTTTGGGTGTTAAGTGTGAGAATTAGGCATGGATAAACCAGGAAAAGCCGTCCTCAGACTAATTTTAGAAAAATTTGACTACTATAGGACTCTCTCACAACGCTTTGATCCTACAACAAGACTTTAGCACATCATGTCAGATCTCTACCTCCATAGGTGTTTTCATATAGATTCCTACCTCTACATGCTTTAGGCTGAATCAGTGCCAGGTGAAAAATTAAACAAAAACAAGCGCAGCAAAATTGTCACTACATTCAGCCTCTAAGTAAGTAGAGAATACAATAATTTGTCAATACAATTTTAGCTTAATGTGATAATTTCGTGTAGCTTTAAATCTTTCCCGTGATAAAAACATTAGAAAATCGAATAGTCATATCGCTCCCGTTCTGAATTCTGCAATTTTCAATCGACGACTTTGTGGTATAGGCCCTACGTAATCATTCTTACACATATCTTTTCTTTTGAATAATCAAAAACTTGGCAAAATATTTACTTACAATGCAACATTGTTTTTGCTTAATTTGGACCTGAGCTTTAGTGAAAGAATGCGGATAAATAAAACTGGAAAATGGAAAACCCTGACTGAACGTTTCAAGGAAAGTGACATGACCTGTATTTATTAACTATAGGTGTGCCTATATATCTCTATGTTATTGTGTGTTTGAGTGCGATGACCTCACGAGAAAAAAAAAACCAAGACATAACTTTCTTTTTCTTACCTTTCTTATCACATCGTTTGATTACCCTTACCTTAGCTCGCGTGTAGTGAACGAAACCGTGACACCATGTATATGATGCATTTCTATTCGTTTGAATTATGTATGATTCACGGTATATGGCTCTGAAGTGATATCATTTCTCTTCGTGGAGACGAAATGTTTACATGGTATTACTACCATTACATTTTGCTGTTATTTGAAATGTTATAACCGCAACATTGACGGAGGTGTTAACTTTTGTGTCCTACGTGCAGCCACACCCAAAGAAGCATTTCCGGAAATCAATACCTGCATGCCGATCAGTACAAATGGATCAGTGCAAACTTGCGAAATCTGTGAGGACAGAAACACGACAATAACTCTCACATGCACTGTGACGGGGTACTATCCCAACATCAGCTTGTCATTCAGCGATGCCTCAAACATGACAAGCATGACTAAAAGAAATATCTCTAACGATTCGGAAGGACTACTCACCCAGGTTGTTACAATAGAACTGTTTGTAGGAACCGAGGAGATGTGTGGTACCTCGTTGGTGAGAGCCAACCCGGTTACATGCACAGCTAGCATGGCTAGCGGGCTACCTTTCGGAACCACGAGAACAACGCAGGGTGTGTTTACGCCTACAGAGACTAAAGGAAACCAGACGGATAGAAATGACGCTGTAGCCATATGTGTTCAAGACAGCAGCACATGTAGACGTGAGTATAGAAATATATGTTTTTTGGTGTCGTTCATATGGATTTGAAGCATTTGTGCCATCACTTTGGCTGAGAGAATCACGTCCAGCTATATCTCTTATCTTTGACCAAAGAAGAACGACCTACGACATTGCGTTTCGTTATTTTAGTAAACTTCAAAATTTAATAATAACAACTAATAGACTCCTACGTTTGCAGAACATCAAACGTGTCAAAAGCATAGACTATAATCCTGTCTCATGGTGCGTTTATCAACTCACTTCCGACGCAGAATATAGGTGAAGAAACAACTTTCAGGGAGGTTTTGGCAATTAGGCGCCGTCAAATATATCAAAAAGGTGAATGACGTAAGCACGCATAGTTTGATACTCATAATCTCGCTCCGCCTTTCTTATACAATACCTTAATCACGACCAAGCAGCCTATAACATGATTTACTCTTAAATTTAGTTTTGTTGTTGTTGTTTCCATGAAAATCAAGATGTGATAAAATATAGGGATAGAATTACGTAAAGAAGTCAGGAATGATCAAAGAGCACAAGGACCGCACCTTCCATATTATGTCTTAAAGACAAACGGGAATATTTTACGTACTCAGATCCACCTGTCATCACCGATGATAGACGTGTTCTTCAGTATGGTAAAATGGAGAACCTGACGTGTCAATATGAGAAGCCGGTTTGTGCAATCTACTGGATGAAAGGAGATACCTGTGCAGATGCAGAGCAGCTTGTCGAACTTAACCTCTACCATGAGATAAGTTACCGAGAAGGTCTTGGGTACGACCAAGGTTGGTACAACATATCCGAAGACTGCTCCCTCGTCATCAACTCAACAAGGATACAGGATAGAGGGTGGTACTTTTGTGTTGTGTCAGATCGAGCAACCGGAAGACGTATCGTCAACTCGACGTATGTTGACGTTGTAGGTAAGTTCCTTCTTTTGTGTTTATCATTATGACCTCTGGAAACGATTAATATGAAAACGATGTATTAACAACGAGAATATAATCATCCCGGAATTACACGATACCTCTTCCACGCAATGACGAATGAGACATGGCGGGTCAACGGCTAATAGCTAAACGCCATTTTTGACCCGATTTTTCCTTTTAAGGAAATGTATCTACATCGTTACACGTCCGTCCATGATTTTAAATTTGTTTGGTTCGGCTTGCTTTGGGTGTTAAGTGCGGGATTTAGACATGAAGTTGATGGACCAGAATGAGCCGTCTTCAGATTAATTCTGCATAGCTTTTGACTACTAAAAACCTATTAACAACACTTTGATCATACAACGAGACTTTAGCACATTGAATTCGCCTATACGTGTAGTGAATAGAACGGTGATGTTATGCATTTCAGTGTTTAGTTTCTTTGCATTTTAGGCTTTATAAAGCATATTGTTCTGAAGGATGGATATTTAGATACTAACATCTGCTATAACCTTACCACTGACTGAGGTGTCCATGCATGTGTTCTTTTGATTTGCAGCCACACCCCAAGAGAAATTTCCGGAAATTGATACCTGTGTGCAAATCAGCTCAAATGAATCTATGCAAACTTGCAACATCAGTGCGGATAGCAATACAACAATATCTCTCACATGCACTGTGACGGGGTACTATCCCAACGTCAGTTTGTCATTCAACGATACCTCAAACCAGGCCAGGGTGATTCAGAGAACCATTTCTACTGATACGGAAGGGCTACTGACCCAGGTGGTTAAGATAGAGCTGTTGGTAGGATCCGATCCGGTTACATGCACAGCTAGCGGACTACCTTTCGAAACTGCGAGAACAACACTCGGCATTTTTACGACACCAGAAAAACAGACATTTGGAAACGTCATCACTAGTCCCACATCATCTGTTCCGGACAACGGCGCAAGTGAGTATATACGATATCATTTCGGGCTTTTTTTGTCAGATATAGAGCCAAGACTCTGGCTGAGAGGGTATACGTCAATCTGTTCTGTAATCCTAGCATTCATAAGTACCCTACAAGAAGGTCTCTCTTCCGCCTCCCTGATCCACTGAATTTCATTTACCTTTACTTAGCACTATCCTCGCCAAGAATACTTTTGTTTGTATCGGACCAACCAATTAATGATAATTATAATAAGGTCTTCTTTGTCCAGGGTAGCCTCTCCGGTGTTGCCACAGTTCGACCTGAGGGCACTGCCATTATCATTACCCAAGCGTTGCCAGGTACCCACTTACATATCTGGGTCGAAAGGGATATTGTGGGTAAAACATCTTGTTAAAGTGCGTATAGGAACTGGGCGGGAATCGAACTCGGGTCCTCCGTTTTGGGAGACGGAAGTCTTACCTATACTTGTGACCCACTGTCAACTGGACAGTGCCCCACTGTCAAATGGAATCAACTTACTGATGATTTAAAAGATGCACTAGGTTTTGCTGATTTGAAGAGAAAATTAAAAACATATTTGTTTCCTTTTTTAGATATCACTTGACATTGTTTGAATTACATTTTTTTTCCGTCTCATTTGCATAACTTCTATTAATTACCTTGCTCATGCCAGTGGATAATGTCTGGCAATATCTTACGATATGTTGAGGACCCCAGCTACCTCTCAACTAGTTCTTCCCTCCTTCTTTACTTTTCTTAATTCCTTTCTCATTTTTCTCCATTCCTTTACCCTGTCATCAGCCCTTCACATTGTCTCTTGTTGGGTGTCCTGTCCATGCATATTTTTTTTTTTTATTTACCGTGCGCGTCTTGTGCCTGTGTGTGTATGTTTCCGTTTCCGTTTTCGTTGTTTTCTCTCCTTTTTTATTATATATTCGATTTATTGAGTGGCCCACATATCTACAAGCTTGTTTTTTTTTTACGTGGGTCTTGTCTCCAACAACACAATTATTTTGAACAATTAGTTTGATATGTATATGAACATATATATATATATAGAGAGAGATATATATATATATATATATATACATATATGCATTGCTGTAATACGCAATATTGTATCCCCCGTCCCCCACAACTTGTATCAACAAAAATTTGCTTTTGAAAAATAGTATTTCATATGAATTTTATTAAAGCGAAAGTAAACAACCTACTTCATTGCGTTCCCTTGTGGGATAAGAATGTTTGTCCTTGTTAAACTGAAATAGTGAGAAGAAAGAAGATGGCAACTTACCATTATGTAAACGAAACGTAAAGCGTGAATTTTGCAAAAAAGTGGTGCCATTTACCTTGAGTGTTTTTAATTCTGCGCAAAAGGATCTGAATGGTCTCGATAACCTGAATTGGTATATTATCAATGTGACTTTTTGAAGTTTCCCATCCTAATAAAATGTGCACCCACCTTTGATTAGGACTTCTTTGTTTTTGAATTGAGTTTCATTGAATTTTACATCAGCTACTGCTGTACAAAGAACTTCCGTTATGCGTTTGGAAATCCAGTACCATAAAACCTGTGGTAGGGTCCATGGTGATCAATGACCAACCCAAAAGGTTGATGCACAAACGTAAGCTTCGCAATTATAATTTATTTCTGAATGTTTGTTGGCCAACATACAATGAACATTCATTGTCCTCTTAGTTATCAGGTTAAATATTTTCAGCAGCAGTCAATGGCAGTAGTAGTAATAGGTCGTATTGCTAATATTATATTCCACAGTTACCATTGCGGTGCCCGTGACTCTAGCCGCATTATTCGTAGTTATCATCATGGTAATTCTTTACCGGAAATATTTTCATAAAGAAGGTAAGTTCACCATACATTTTTCTTCACATGATGTTCCGCCGTCTGTGTGATATTTCAACATTATAAGTGATTATGCTGAAAAAAATCTGTGATGACATAGATAACTTTGTACCCAATTTTTAAAGCCGTTCAAGCATGGAAAATATATTAATTCCATCTCTGGTACAATAGCTATCATTCTTTGATCGTAGAAGCTCCTGGAATAGCACGAGGTAATCACGGCACAAAAGAGGTAGCTCAACATTTAGAAGTATCTACAGAGTACAAACAAGACACGCATGCAACATTCATTTCAGAAATGTTTGTCTCTCCCTTAAGTGTGTAGCAGTGATTGAAACAATCCTGAAAATAAAACGTCACGAAAAAGTTCACATAAATCCACTTTATGGTGAGAGACAAGTTATTTTCCGCATGATTTGTCTCTATTCCAGCATCACACTGTTACCTGCTGATATAGTGATATATATGGTCTGTTTTAGTAGTTATTCTAATAATGATTTATGCGAAGAACATTTCAATTTGAAAAGTGGTTTATCTCCAGAGCAAGTAGAAAGAAAACAAACTAGATAACCATCATCAGATGGAAAGATTCTTCATTATCTATTTTTTCCATTTCCCAAAGAAACATAGATATTTTACAAAACTTGAATTTATAAATTACATTACAATGTACAACAAACGAAATGTATAAGTTTGCAACATATTGAAAGTATACGGAAATGCTGATCATGAGGAGGAATTATAAAGACACTTCTTGTAGGGTACATCCCCCGCCACGTAATACAATAATCCCATGACTGGCATACTGTTATAATATACAAAACATGCATAAATACATTAGACATGGAACACTAACCAACCCTAAACAAACACCACAGATCAATACCTACACAAAGTCTTTGCCATGAGTAGAGAAGGAAGAGAGAGAGAGAGAGAGAGAGAGGGAGAGAGAGAGAGAGAAACTAACCACGTGGTGTGAAGATAAAAAGAGAGCCGCTGAGGAATTTCTTAATTTCAAAATGAAATAAAGTTTTGTTTTCCGGTTCTTTTGCAACCATTAAAGAATCAGTAAAATTTCACAATTTCATAAAGTTGATATGTAAACGTGAACCTTGACGATAAGGCTCAGATAAATTGCTATAGATAATCAAAATTTTTCCTCAAATTATGTTTGAAAGAACTTTAACTATCACAGAGATTATTCCAAAACTTGGGTCTTGCAAATGCAAATATAGATTGTGAAAGAAAGGATGAGTTCAAGGCATATGAAATTCATTAGATTGACGAGTTGGTTATTGTGCATAAATTGGCCGAGATGAAGATGATAAAGATTAGTTATTTTCAAATTTTTGTTTTTCGGAGAATGAAAAATGTGATCGATACAAAATATATTGCAAATCTTATGAAGGGCTTTGTTTTTTTGTTTTTTTTTTGTTTTGTTTTTTACGTGACAGCCTATGGAAAGAAGTTACGTGAGTATTCCCCCAAGCTATGATACCAAAATTGAGATAAAGTTAAATAAAAACTAAATATGTCATATAGAGGGTGGGGTGGGAAAATAAAATTAAACTTTATCAAAATGATACCAGTGTCACGAGATATTGTGTATGACAAATATCATTTTTCATTGATTTATTGACTTAGGGTTGATTTGGAAGAGTTATGATTGATTTCTTGGACTTATAATCGACGATAAGTTTTGATAAAACGAGGCCCTGAATGAACAGGAGACATTTTGGAATGTTGTATGATTATCTCCTTCATGTAAATCTTCCGAGATGCTTCAAACATGTATAATTTCATCGGTATATTAGTCAATTTACTTCATGTTCTCTGATTTCACCTTTTTTTTCAAACAGGATCAGGTGCTTCAAGCTATGAGCCACTACTCCAGAAGAAGGGTACACTTAGTGACTTCCTCGATTAACTATATCTTTCTGTACATTCGGTGTGTCTCTGTCTATAGCACGCATTTCTATTCAATGCCGTCAAGGCGATTTCTCCAAAGAGTTCTGCTGTTTTAAAAAAAAAGTTCGCGGCAAAAATAATGCGGAATGGTGGAAAGGATGCACGGAGTTATTGGTTTTCCCGGCCAATTTCGCACTTTTTTCAGTCCAATTCCTGATTGCTGCATTCAATTTAGCACAATTTGGCGTAGATGGCATGTTCGTTATTTCAATTTTATAATCTTTTTATTCAATTTCAGTTTCGAGCTTTCAAATTACATTTAACATCATTCGAATCAACACTTTTTCAGTTCACATTCGTAAGACAAGGACCTTTTCGCAAATCGTTC
The DNA here is from genome assembly GCF_040938485.1 of Diadema antillarum. NCBI lineage: Eukaryota > Metazoa > Echinodermata > Echinoidea > Diadematoida > Diadematidae > Diadema > Diadema antillarum. The sequence goes on along the minus strand of NW_027270909.1, from coordinate 1,392,577 downwards.
ATTCAATTTAGCATGATATAGTCACGTGATCACGTATACGCTGCGCTCGTTCATTCGAATTCATTCTTTTGCATCCAATTTCGCGTTTACTGCAGTCAATTTAGTAGACGCGTTTATGCTCTTCTTTCTTATTTCATTTTCATTCATCATAGGTATTGTTTGCAAGAATCATAACATTTGATATTTTCGTATTCATTCTTTATTCTGATATCATCTTTGCGACAGTGCTTTCAAAATATGTGTATATGTCTAATGATAAGAAACATATTATACATATAACATTATATACATTATATATCATAATTATATACATATACATTGTAATGTTCGATAGTATTATTTTATTCACAGATACATTAATCTTAAACTTGTTTTGACATTAATTGGGAGAAGGAGGTATCAATTTACATCGTGATCATTTTTTTTTCATCTGCATGTTTCATTATTTTCATTTGGTGGGTTATACTGCGTAAATCATCATTAGGAATAAAGTTCTTGGATCAGCTCTTGCCATCAATTTGTCAAGGTCATTACCCTCAAATGCTTCTATGATTCTTTCCCTGTCTTCTTGAGAGATATGCCTGTATTTAACTTGTGCTGCCATGACTGGACATACAATGACATAAGAAAGTGAAGTGAATCTATGGTACTGGTGCATGTATAGTTCTAATAACATGTATGAAAGAATAGGGGCGTTACAGAACAACAAACTTGAGTTATTTAGGGTCAAAGATACCTTTACCATATAATTAACATTGTGTTGATGAAACAAAAATTCACATTTAAATACGTATAAATCACGGTTCTCACCTTTTCAAAATAGAAATTACATTACGCCAATTTGAATGAACATGTTTGGAATTTGACTGCCCATACGCGAAATTGAATGACTGAAATACCATTTTCCGCCAGTGCTGGCGAATTTGAATGACTGAAGAGCACGTGCAAATTTGAATGCCCGTTTTCCGAATGCGAAAGGCACATGTGCGAATTTCATAGATAGAAATGCCAAATTGAACGAACAAGTTGCAATTTTGAATGACAGAATGTGCAGTGACGAGGATTTTCGCTAAATTGAATGAACCGTTTATCAAATGGACTGACAAAAGCGCGAAATTGGATGGGAAAACCTATATGTGACCCTGCACCTCAAAACAAACAAAAAGTCGCCAGACATGACTTTTTAGTTAAGACCATATTCTGAAAGAGCAGACTTTAAGCTTTAAAATGATGTATAACTCAAATCAAATGGACTCTCCTAACCTATCTAAATATTGAAAAGAAAGCACAAACCCAGGAAAAGTGTGAAGTGAGAAAAGAGGCTCTGAAGTACAGTGTCCATTCAAGCGCTTAATCTTTACCAAACCGTGCTGGCTGTGCGATGAATGGGACAAAAACAGGAAGTAAACCACCAGAGTAACAACAATGAAGGGATTATCAGATTAAAGTGAAATTCAGCCTGCCTTATTAACACATTCTGTCTATTATTAATGCCAACTTTCAAAGCAGTAGCACTATCTTTTTAAAAGTTATTAGAGTTGAAAGTGAAGAGTGTGCACAAGGTTTTTCAGAAATGAAAAAGGGATTCTAAAGACACACCTTATCACACTATTCTACCAAAAATTTTCGAGATAAACTGCTAAAAAAACACACTTTCCTGCTCGTTTTATGATACCAAATTTTAGCATATTGTAAAAGAAGACCCGCTCTTTCAGAAAATATGAAAAAGTCAAGTTCGGCTAGGTTGACCCATTTCACTTATTTTCAGTCCTCACGCAAAATCAGTGTGTGCGACTTTATGTTCGTTTTGAGGTGCACGGTCGCATATTATATTCAAGCACGTAATGTAGAGATCACGCGCTGTAATGTATGTAAATAATTTATAAATGTGTTTGTGATACATCTTTATCTTTAGACCTATAGTACAGACATGTATGTATGTATGTATGTATGTCTGATGTCAGAACTGTCACTAAACAATAGAGAAAGTTATAAATTAGCGTCAAATGAAGAGCAAATGTGTTCCTTCGTCACGGACAAAACACCAATCTTGCACAGGCTGATTTACCAATGGATCGTAGCATATTCTCACTGAAAATTGATTATGACTAGCTTGATTATCCCTCTTCAACAATTGTATCAATCAAAGCATTCAAACGCTACATATTTCACAGCCCCGACATACCTATTTTTGCAGGATAATGAGTCAACGCAATTAGTAGATTATTTGAGATTATACGAGAACGATTTTTTTCACCCCTCCCCCACCCCCATTCCCCGATTTTTGATGTTGATTATATTGTTTCTAATTTCTTGGTATGTAGCCTTTTTTTTTCCTGAGTTAAATTGTATAGCTCATGCCATTCTGGCTTTTTATGTAATTTCAGTTGTATATTATTTATTGATTTGTTGTTTGTACTGATGGCATGTTTTGTATTTTGGTTGGACCCCTGTGAAAACCAGCTTTTAGCTGACCAGGGCAATCCATCCCATGAGTGGAGAATGAATAAATAAGATAAATAAAATAAAATAAAAATATATTTCCTCAAAATGGAAGCTATGACTTTCACCCACAAAGATCATTGCCGAGATTTTTTTCAATTTGATCTTTGTAAAGAATCAATTATATGAATCTGACAATATCCCTGATTGAACAGATAATTGTGACTGTTAATTTTAATTCCACTGATTCTGTGCAACATTGCTGTCGTTTTGAAATAAAACTCATAGGCAATACTAATTTTAGTTTCAATATATGGGTACATGCACACACTTGTAGTCAGCGTGTAATTCTCAATTATTTTTTAAAAATATAAAGGAATCGTTGCTCTTTGTTGATTGGCAGGTCACATGGTTTCCTTTATTGAACTGTGGTACTTGGTATCTGGGATAGAACCTCGTAAAGCCAGTTCCCTCATGGAAGCAATCAAGGAACTCACAGGAAAAAATCTCCCCGTGGATGTTGAAGCAGAATCTATGTACTCTCTGTTGTGTGAGTGGAAGGATGGATACCGAGGACAGAATCAGCTGAAAGACCTCTTCCGATGTCTGAAGAAACATGGTCTAAAGACACAGGTTGACAGATTAAAAGGTAAAAAAGATACCATTGGATTTGTCTATTGCACTATTATTCAACAATATTTAGGGGAACTTCGTTAATTTTCTTGTTTAACTTTCGCATGATTGTTGGCAACTTTATTTTTCACGAATTGTATTGCTACCGGCTTATGTCACGTATAATGTAAAAGATGTTTTTAAAAGACGTTAACAATGTTTTGCATCACGATTCTAATAGAGAGCGTATTAAGATATCTTTACTAAATCGTTGCTTACTTGAGATATGTGTCACAAGTATGCATCATGCAGCGCAGGTGCTAAAGTTAACATCTGTAGTCATTTCTTGCCTCCTGGGTATTTATTGTGTATTCAATGACATGAGTACATAAGGACAGGAATTAAATGGTTTGTTAGGAAGTAATCTCAATGGGTTTTTCCCCGCGTTGTTTAGGTGTATTGGCTGTTCTTGTTATTCATATTCTTGTCCTGTTCGTTTTTTTTCTTTAAAGCTTATCGGACATGCCGCAAGGATGATAACGAGGAGATTCCCACCAATATGATTGAGAGATTGATATTTGAGATTGACAAACCACAAAAGATAAAGGAAATTTTGGAAAACCTCGGCGTATCTCAACAAAGAAATGACCAAAGCAACAGCCATGAAATGGAAAACTTTGATCCAAAACAATCGTTGAACTCCTGGTATCAAGAATGTAAGACAAGGACGAACCCTTGGGTCCTACTGAACTTGGCAATGGAAGATGCTCAATGCATCCCTACTGACCGGAATTTTTTCAAAGGTAACGATGGAAATATTATAAGAGGCGACTTTGTTTTTGTTTATTTTAATAGATCGGGGAAAAAGGTAATGCCACTAATAATATCATTTGTCATTCAGTGTCTCAGTGGCAACGAAACCTGTTTAAAGCAACTAATTCCCGAACTATCAACTTTGAACCTCTGTAAGCATACTATATCTCTTTATATATACATATACATATACATATATATATATACACACACAAATACAATATATATTTTGATGTATATATTGTATTTATACGTCTATATATATACATTTATATATATATATATATATATATATATATATATATACATTGTAAATATATATAGAGAGAGATGTATATATTATGATATGTGACCGTGCATCACAAAACAAACAAAAAGTCGCACCCCTTGATTTTGTGTGAGGACTCAAAAAAGGTGAAATGGGTCAACCAAGTCAATCCTGAGTTTTTCATATTTTCTGAAAGAGCTATCCTTCTTCTACATTATTCTTAAGTTTGGGATCATAACATGAAAGGAAAAGTGTGTTTCAGCAGTTTTTCTACAACTCTTTTTTGGGGGAGAGTAGAATGATCAGGTATGTCCTAGAGGCCCATTTTCATTTCTTAAAATCCTTTGTACACTTTTTATTTTCAAATCTAATAACTTGTGAAAGGATGAAGCTACTGCTTTGAAAGTTGGCACTAATCATGATCATAATGTGTTGATAGAACATACTCAATTTCAGCTTAATCTGATAATCCCTTTATTGTTGTTGCTCCGATGGTTTACATCCTGTGTTTTGTCCCTTTTACCGCACAGCTAGCACGGCTTGCTAAGGATTAAGTGATTGAATAGATCCCGTACTTCCGAGCCTCTTTTCTCAGTTCCCACTTTCCCAGAGTGTGAGCTTTCTTTCCAGTATTTAGATAGATTAAGAGAGTCCATTTGTATTGAGCTATACATCATTTTAAAGCTTAGAGTCTGCTCTTTAAGAATCTGCCGTTGACTAAAAATCCATGTCTGGCGACTTTATGTTCGTTTTGTGATGCAGGGTCACATATACATTTCTCTATATATAGAGACAAATTTTTTATATCACGAAATCGAACTAGTGATATCACAAATTCAATTTGTGATATAACAAATTCAATCGGAGATATCACCAATTCACATTCTGGATATAAAGAAATAAATTTTGTGATATCACTAATTATGATTTGTGATATCTTTAATTTACATGGAATTTCAGCACTTATCTTTCGCAAAAAAAAAAAAAAAAAAATCATTTAATTTCGAGCACTAGTTTTGCTCGGGAAAGCAACTGTGATTTAGAGCGTTAGTTGAGCGCCGAAATACACAGGGAATTCGAGCTTTAGTCCAGTGCAGAAAACCAGTGGGAATTCGAGCGTTAGTTGAGCGCAGAAATACACAGGGAATTCGAGCGGTAGTTTTGCGCTAGAACTCAATTGTGAATTAAAGCGTTTTTTTTTTTTTAGCGCGGAAATAGAAAGGGAATTCGAGCATTAATTTTGCGCTGAAATTCAATTGTGAATTCGAGCGGGGCGCAGAAATACACAGCAAGCAAATTTGAGCTTTAGTTTTGCGTTGAAATTCACCCGTGAATTTGAGCGTTAGTTGCGGGCATGGAATACACTGTGAATTCGAGCGTTAGCTTAGCGCAGAAATTCCGATAGAATTTCAGGTGTTATCTTTACATAGAATATAACGATAGTAAAAGAAAAAAAAAACTAAATGAAGAGTTTTGGAAACCCGTGTTTCTTTTTATACATTCCGTGATTGATGTGTTGTCAATTCAATACTTCAAAGTAACATATTACATATGTATTCCTTTTTCCCCCGTCTCGTTTCTCGCCACTGATTTAGCAGAGACTGGTTGACTTACAACTTTTGTTTGCGTTTCTCTTAACTCTGTGAAAGATACTATCTCCCGGCCTCCCCCTGTAACTCCTCAAAGTTAACAAAAATGTATCATTGCACAGATTAACAAAATTGAAGTCCTTATTAGGCCTACTATTACTTTCTTCTCACTACAAATTCTAACTGTTTGTTTGCCATGCATACTGCTGCACCAAACTCCTCAGAAGATCTGAAAATCTTCACTCTTCTTGCTCTGGTCTGAAGACTTTTGGGCTTGTGGATTCCAGTTTTGCTCTCCCCGGTTTAGGTTCTTGAATAAATTTGCCTATAACAGATCACACTTCAAATTATTTCACAAAATCATTGACAAATTGCGGTAGACAAACTGTATACCCAACACTATTGGTCTTAATGGATACACCCCATTGTTCTGGAGGAGTGATAGTAAGAAAATGTCTTTAGGAGAAACAAGTGTGACCACCAGTCGACACCAGTGGTTGACATTTTGGCAGGTTTACGACTCCCTCTTCGCAGCCTGCACGAGTCACAGTTTCTCTATCTTATTCTCCGCTGCTAACATACACAGACCAGAGGGGTGTATCACCCCTAAATGTAATATCAACGCTAAATGTAATATCGACCCTAAATGTAATACACCTTAACCCTAAATGTAATAACAACCTTAAATGTAATACATTTTAACGCTAAATGTAATAATCGAGTCAACCCTAAATGTAATACAGTTTAACCCTAAATGTAATAACCGGAGACAACCCTAAATGTAATACATGTCAACCCTAAATGTAATATCGACCCTAAATGTAATACATGCCAACCCTAAATGTAATATCGACCCTAAATGTAATACTTTTTAACCCTAAATGTAATATCGACCCTAAATGTAATACATGTCAACCCTAAATGTAATATCGACCCTAAATGTAACACTTTTTAACCCTAAATGTAATATCGACCCTAAATGCAATACATCTTAACCCTAAATGTAATATCGACCCTAAATGTAATACACCTTAACCCTAAATGTAATAACAACCCTAAATGTTATATATTTTAACGCTAACTGTAATAATCGAGTCAACCCTAAATGTAATACATTTTAACCTTAAATGTAATAACCGGAGACAACCCTAAATGTAATACATGTCAACCCTAAATGTAATATCGACCCTAAATGTAATACATGTCAACCCTAAATGTAATATCGACCCTAAATGTAATACTTTTCAACTCTAAATGTAATATCGACCCTAAATGTAATACATGTCAACCCTAAATGTAATATCGACCCTAAATGTAATACATCTTAACCCTAAATGTAATATCGACCCTAAATGTAATACACCTTAACCCTAAATGTAATAACAACCCTAAATGTAATACATTTCAACCCTAAATGTAATATCGACCCTAAATGTAATACATCTCAACGCTAAATGTAACATCGACCCTAAATGTAATACATCTTAACGCTAAATGTTATAACAACCCTAAATGTAATACATTTTAACGCTAAATGTAATAACAATATAGTTGTAATTCATGTCAACCCTATAAATGTGATACATCTTGACGCTTAATGTAAGTACCACCCTAAATGTAAAAACCTCATTATAGAAAGTGTAACCAACGCAGAATATCGGGCAAAAGGTCAGGGGGTATATGATGGGGATATGACGCAACTTTTTACAGCACTCTTGAAAGAACAGCAATAGTTGCTTAGATTTGTTTTTGTTGTTTACCCAGGTAAAGATCACGTAGTCTTATTAATTCCTTTGTTTGCCGCAAAGTTAATTAGGTACATTTCACATAGTTTTTCTTTTTAATCTATACCTTTATCATACAATCACATAAACATTTTGTATTCCAATCGTCATTCAGTGTTCATGTTAGTTTAAAGTTTTGATGAAAAAGAAAAAAAATGGGCAAAAATTCTCTGCAAGGAAATTCTGAATATGAATAATATTGCAAGACAAAAACAAACATATACCTACTGATGAAACGGGATGATAGAGCGAGTAGATTGAGAAAATTAGAAATTAGAAAGATTTAGAAAGATTTCGCAAATTCTTTACGAACCATCATTATCTATGTAATGCTTCAATGACGAAATATCTGTCACACATTGACATGGCAGCAAATCACTGTCCGAAATATTAGCCTCATGACATTGTTCACTGGTACACCTGGTAATCACTACTATACTTAGTGACACGAAACTGGGACAATTGGTCGTGGGGAGGGTACACGAAATAAATTTAAAAATGCCAGTAAAGCAAAAAGAAATAGATGTCTTTTTTTATCATCTTTGAGTCACCATTTGTATATTGACTTTTCTATGATATATAAATGTATGAGTAAGGCAAACTGACTTAACATTTGCCCATTTTTTTTCTTTTTCAACAAAACTCTAAGCAATAAAGAACACTGAATAAAGATTGGAATATAAAATGTTTATGTGAGAGTATGATATTTAAGAACTATGTCACATGGACCTAATTAACTTTGCAGCAAACAATAGATTTAATATGACTGTGTGATTTTTACCTGGGTAAACAACAAAAACAAGTCTAAGCAACTATTGTCGTTCTTTCAAGAGTGCGAGAGAAAATTGCGTCATAATTATCTCCTTCGTATACCCCCTGACATTTTGCCCGATATTCTGCGTTGCTTACCCTCTCTATAATCAGGTGTATTACATTTAAGGTCGTAATTACATTAAGCGTTGAATGTATTATATTCAATAGGGTTGACATGAATTACATTAAGGAGTGTTATTACATTTAGCGTTAGAATGTATTACATTTAGCGTTAAGATGTATTACATTTAGGGTCGATGTTACATTTTGCGTTAAGATGTATTACATTTAGGGTTGGAATGTATTACATTTTGGGTTGTTATTACATTTAGGGTTGAGGCGTATTACATTTAGGGTCGATATTACATTTAGGGTTAAAATTTATTACATTTAGGGTTATTATTACATTTAGAGTTGAGGTGTTTTACATTTAGGGTCGATATTACATTTAGTGTTAAAAAATATGACATGTAGGGTCGATGTTACATTTAGGGTTAAAAAGTATTACATTTAGGGTCGATATTACATTTAGGGTTGACATGTATTACATTTAGGGTCGATATTACATTTAGGGTTGACATGTATTACATTTAGGGTTGTCTCCGTTATTACATTTAGGGTTAAAATGTATTACATTTAGGGTTGACTCGATTATTACAGTTAGCGTTAAAAAGTATTACATTTAGGGTTGTTATTACATTTAGGGTTAAGGTGTATTACATTTAGGGTCGATATTACATTTAGGATTAAGATGTATTACATTTAGGGTCGATATTACATTTAGGGTTAAAAAGTATTACATTTAGGGTCGATATTACATTTAGGGTTGACATGTATTACATTTAGGTTTAAAAATTATTACATTTAGGGTCGATATTACATTTAGGGTTGACATGTATTACATTTAGGGTCGATATTACATTAGGGTTGACATGTATTACATTTAGGGTTGTCTCCGGTTATTACATTTAGGGTTAAAATGTATTACATTTAGGGGTGACTCGATTATTACATTTAGCGTTAAAATGTATTACATTTAGGGTTGTCATTACATTTAGGGTCGATATTACATTTAGCGTTGATATTACATTTAGGGGTGATACAAGGGGTGATTGCCTCGGTCGGTCCTCCGCATTACAAACGCGTAATATCCTTTTATAAAACACATACGCATATAACCACACATTATCATCGATTTGGTGAAGAGTCTTACTTACGGGGGACTACACATGAAAAATGTATCATAATTAACAATAACGTAGCAATATAGCCGATAACTTGAGGACCAGAACGGTGAATTAAATGTAGGCCCTATAGTGAACATAGTATCATCGAATTCATGATATGTTGCAAAAACAATTTGTATCAATAATTCATCGAATATAATACCTTGATGATTATCTAGGTAACGATTCATGTGAAAGTCCCTAGCTTATTTATATAGTTATTTGTTTTTGAACATTGTTCTAAGAAAGTTAGCAGTAGTATACATTCCATCTGAATATCAGCTCAAAACTAATGTTCCAATTCCCTGTGTATTTCTGCGCTATTATAAACAAACGCTCCAATTCACAGTTGAATTCCAGCTCAAAACTAACCCTTCGAATTCCCTGTGTATTTCTGCGCTAAACTAATGCTTTAATTCACAGTTGAATTCTAGCGCAAAACTAACGCTCGAATTCCCTTTGTATTTCTGCGCTCAACTAATGCTCGAATTCACAGTGATTTACTGCACTGAACTAACGCTTGAATTCCCTGTGTATTCCTGCGCTCAACAAACGCTCTAATTCGCAGTTGAATTTCAGCGCAAAACTAACGCTCGAATTCTCTGTGAATTACTGATATCACATATTCGAATTTGTTATGTCAATAATTCAATTTGTGATATCACAAAATGGAATTTATGATATCAGAATTTCGCATTTTTTACATCACAAATGAGAATTCTTGATATTACAAATTCAAATTTGTGATAATACAAAGTTATTTCGTGATATCACAAATTAGAATTTGTGATATCAAATATCAATTTTGTGATATCACGAAATACCATTGGTTTTTCCCATAAAACGTATTTTTTATTTCAAGAATTCGAATTTCTATCACAAATTCATTCAGTGATATAACAAATTGAACTTTTTGATATCACGAATTCGAATTTCTGATGTCACAAATTAAGTTCATGTGCTACACTTCCGGGAATTTGAGATAACACAAATTTCATTCTTGATATCACAAATTGAATTCTTCATATCAGAAATTTGATTTTCTTTTTTATCTCAAAGTGGATTTCGTAATATCAGAAATTAACTTTAAATGTAAGAAAGGCCTGTCAAATGCTCCAATTCCCTGTGAATTTCTGATATCACATATTCGAATTTGAGATATCAATAATTCAATTTGTGATATCCCAAAATGGAATTTGTGATATCAGAATTTCGCATTTTTGATATAACAAATAAGAATTCTTGATATCACAAATTTATTTCGTGATATCACGATTTCGAATTTGTGATATCAAAAATTCATTTTGTGATATCACGAATTGCCATTTTTCACTTTAAACAAATTTTTATATCAAGAATTCCAATTTCTGATATCACAAATTCATTCAGTGATATCACAAATTGAATGAATTTTTGATATCACGAATTCGAATATGTGATATCACAAATTCAATTTCAATGCAGACCTTATCAGACACTTTTGAGTACAGCCCTTTCCTTGATAGCATAATCATGATGAGTAGGATATAATTTCAAAGAGAATTTAATAATCTTTCCATTCATATCAAGCATGCATTGAATAGTGCTTACAAACTGGAGAAATTTACAACTGAAGTCAGATTTCCATTTTTTTAAAGGGATTTATAATATAATCTCAAAAATATGATTTGCGCTTGAGTAGTTCTTCCGAGTTCATTATGTCACTGCCGGCAACCAGGGATAGCCTGGTGGTATAGTGTCGCTGCCCGGAAAGCCTTAGATGACAGGTTCGATTCCCGCTGGTGATCACACCTTTCTCATACCCATCTTTAATAAATTGAACCTCTGAATCCTGCTTTTTCAGAACTAAGTTATTCGTCTATACACAATGGGATTGAGAAGCAACCTTTCAAACAAAGTTTTAAAATGGCACAGTAAGGAGGTGGGTCTTGAACTCTGGGATTTGAGGGGTCTTTTTCTGGCTTCAGCAAGGCAAGGACTGTTTCGGGATATTGGTTGTGATCAGGCAATAGTAAAACATGTCAAGCAGCACTGAAATGATTAAAGGCCGGATGTCATCAAGTTCATCAGCTGTGTTGTTTTTTCATGGTTTTGATTGCTTGATGAAGTTCAGTCAAGTTGAAATGTCTTGGCACCCTTCAAAACATGCTGCTTGGGCCTTTGGAATCTTCCAACGCTCCTTTTGGACAGTGGTCTGGATTTCTTAGCTGTTCAAAAGAAGTTGATGCGCCACTTGATCGGCTGAGACCAATGTTCTTGGTTATGACTTGTGTGGTTATTACTGAGAACTCTCTGGCTTTCCAAGGTTTCCTGATCTACGGAGCCATGTCAGTTGAATGGATGAATTCCTACCATCTTAACCTAATTAGACAGATTACGAAGCTGTAATATTCGAGCAGCACCTTGTTTTGTCATGGATAAAATTGGTGCGACAACCTCGAGATGCTGTGCCTCGCAGTCTCCTTGATTACATCAAAATGTGTCGCAGTTGCTTGGGAGAGCAGACAGACCCTTGATCAATCAGTCCGTATCCTCAGCATTTTTTTTTTTCAGTTAGCCTTCCTCAGGTCCGATCTTCGTCGGAGTGGGATCGTTCGAGGGATGGTGTCAGCATTAAAGGGAAGCAGCCCTGAGATTTTCACTGTACTGATAATTAAGAAGAGTAAAAATATAAACTTTCACCAATTTATACGCTTGGACATCAAAAATTGTCTCCGTACGCGATTTTTGAAAAATAATTCCTGCAAGCGATCGTGAAAGAGCCGGCAAAAAGATGCTACGTAGTGCATGCCCTACTCACCAAGTTGACAGCCGTGCCTCTAAAAACCAATTTAAGTGTTCAAATGATTAGTTGCAATTTTATCATATAATGTGAAAGTTTGTGGTTTTATAATTTCAAACAAAATATTTCAAGCTTAGATATATATAATTTACGAAAAATTAATATTGTAAACATAAATTTATATGTATTTTTAAACCAAATATACCATGAACTTGACATCAAATAGGCACGGTCGTTTTCTAGCTTCCGTCCGTGTTGCATACTTCTTAGCGTAGAAACCACTCTCGTGCGCAAATCCTTACCATTTCCATACCAATGTATACATACACAGTACACTCGACTCCGTCCAGTCAATTTTGGCATTCAAACCGAAGATAACCTGTGCATGAGAGAGTCGAATTCTTAGGAAAATATTGTTTGTATCTCAATATTTCCGTAAGTAGTCAGATAATCGCCTTTCCTCGAAAAAAAAAAATATGACGTGAGCCGGGAAGGATAAACACAGGGGGTCGTAGGGATATGGTTTCGCTCCACTTTGCCGTGCATGTCCAGTCGGCACTGGCAGCAGCTAGCTCAGTGGCACTGTACTGCAGTCCAACCCCGGCTGCAGGCCCACGGTAAATTAAACATAGCTAGCCACTTTCCTTACCTCTCTACGCTTTTTTCCCTCGGTTCTCTTCGAAGTCGATGCTCGAGATGTTTCTGTTTTATAACTCATGTGAGCAAATGGTCAGGATTGCATCTGGTTTCAGGAGTTTTCTCGGTTTATAATCGAGGGCCACAGCCTGCCGGTCCACGTAAAAACATCGCTTCACAAATTGTTCACGCACAGGTAGGTCACAACACGATTTCGAGATTTTGTAGGCCCTAAGTTTCTTATGTTCGGCATCGTTGTACCGATATTTCCCAGCCACACAGCTCACCTTTCACGATACTTTTGTTGGTCTGGGACGGAAAAAAGGATTTTCCTGGGAAATTTTCTGCACGATGCGAGCAAAACTACTAATGTAAGATAGCCTGACCAGACGACGCTGAATGCGGTCGCCCCTGTAGTGTACTAGCAGGCCTGTGTAGAATCGTTTCTACCTACAAATATGTACACTCTGTACGTACTATAGAACATGCATGAGCGGCGACAGGTAGGGCTGCAGCTGCGCTTGAGACTGGAAAAGTGCGAAGGGCAAACCGCGTGCGGGGTGCGTACGCGTATCTACCGTAGATCTATCATCTAGTTGTACCGTCCACACGTGCGAATATAATACACAATACATACACACACACACAAACACACACACACACACACACACACACACACACACACACGTAGAAACAATGTCAAATACGAGTCGGAGTAGCCACCGACGTCTTCATGCATCCGGGTAAACTAGGGAGCGTACGGATAACGAGCAGAACACGGCTGGGAAGAGTTGTGCATCGACGACGTATGACTCTCCGCCAAGACTTGCTCATTAGCATATTCACCATGCAGAGTCACACTTTTTCAACCAAAATGTACGAGCTTATAGGGTGATTTTAAAGTTTGTTTTTGGTGAAAGTAGTTCATTGGAGGTACCAACAACAACATATTTTTTTAAATTTCGTGAGGACTGTGTCCCTTTAATTGATTTTCAGTCCGATCTGTCAGTGCTGTGACTGTGATATGGGGTCACGGACAGCCAGTCGCAGTGACTGAACTTGGTAACCACTCGGGATAAAGTAAATCAGTTAATGATCTGACTGAGTTATGTCGCATGCATTAGGAGTGTTAAAGCAGAAGGCTGTCGTCAAATAAGCGTAGGCCTATAGCTTGAAGATACGACAGCCTTGAAAGAAAAGGGAAAATGGGCAAAACAGACATCGAAAACAAAAGAAAAAAAAGCATAGTCATTCTGGCATCACATTGCGACAACAAAAGTTGTATAGACACTATATGTACAGAGAATGAGGTGAGTAAGGTGAGTGCTGGTGCAAGTGAAAGAGTCAAGCAGGCGCGCGGTACTAGGTGACTTTTAAGATAACAAAACGTAAATATGCTTATTGAATAGTTTGATGTAAGGAGACGGGGGGGGGGGGAGGTATCAAAACATTAAGAAACTAGAGAAGCACTCTGAGAGCGCAGACCTCCGCCAAGCATGCAGCTCAATTCCACCACTGTTCTTTTTCTTCCATTAGAGGTATCAGTGATTTCCACCCGGCACCCGTACTTAAGTTACAGCATGATAAACATGTGCTGAAAGTCGCCCGATTTCTCAATATAGAAGCCTTTGTTACGTCATAAACCATCAGCTGCACGGCGCGCCTCACCCCAGCAGAAACTAGAGCACGCACTTCAGTGCACGCATGCAAACCTCAAATACGCGGAGACTGAACTCCCAAAATCATCGTCTTCCTATAGTTACAGGGAGATGTGAGAATGTTAAGAGAAGCAATAGAGTATGTAATCTTTGTCAACCACAACTTATAGGAGATGAATTCCATTATTTGTTTGTTTGTCCGGCTCTTTCCACGGAGAGAAAATTGTATCTAGACAGTAACTTCACAAAAAGGCCAAATACTTTCAAAATGGAAAAATTATTTAGTACAACCAACTTGGGCACACTTTTAGATTTGGCAAAATATTGCAATACCATAATGCTTCGTTTTTAATCTTCTTTGGTCATGTAATTAATCAAATATAATTAGCTTCACTTATCATCAAGCAATTTTTTTTTTTAATACTTTGTCGTGTATATAATGTACACAATTTTACAATTATTGTTATTTTTTGTTTTCTGTTGCTGCTGGTGCCCTGTTACGCATCATTGTTTTACTGTTAAAGTTCACCTTTAGATGTATCAATATGCCAAATAATTTCACATTATTTCTTATCTAAAGTTATACAAATTGATTTTTGATATATACGTATTTTTTCCTCTATGTGTAAATATGTTTTATACTTCAGTGTAAATATGTTTCATATTACTGTGTAAATAAGTTTCAAACTGGATTAAGTGTAAATATGTGTAATAGTGTAAAAGTGTTTAAAAAAATCTGCATCAAAGTGTAAATATGTTTCATGTTATTATGTTGAAATTGCGTTCTCCAATACCCTAATGGGGTGACATGAGAATAAATTACTGTCATTACTGTCATTACTGTCATTGACCCTACTAGCCAGGATATCAAAAATCCTTCATAAATTGCCCCAAAATTCTTGGATCACTACCAAAAGTTAAGCGTTTGTTACTTGTGTCATTCTCAACCTTTCCGGCAAATTTCATCCCAATCTGTTGACTACTTTTTGAGTTATTTTGCACATGGACAAACGAACGAACGAACGAACAAACTAACCAACGGTAACGAAAACATAACCTCCCCCCTTGGCGGAGGTAATAATCTATTTTGTTTTTGATTATAGTAGTCAGATATCAGCTAATCCCCATAATCTGATATAATATGCTTTTTCATGTTTGTTTTCAAAGAAAAATAAGTGATGCGCATGCTTTAATTTGTTCGGGCAGAGAATTCTAGATATCCGGTCCGCGGTGTCGAATAGATCTATGAGCGACCAAGTAGCTTCGGGTTGTTTAAATGAATATCATTGCAATGACGAGTGGGATATGAGTGTACTTTGCTGTTTGAGATGAAAGTATAGTGGAAAAACAATAGTAAATTGTTCGTTTGTATTTGAACATAAAGAGAGCCAATTTATATATATGAAAATCATTTACATTGAATATTCTAATCAGTGACTTTAAGCAAACATGATGCAGGGCTCCACCACATACTCAAACTACGTTTACCAAATTTAACTCAATATAAAAATTTCAATATAAAAACTGAGGGATAAACAGCATTAGTTAAAGGTATTTATGAAATGTTTAATTAACATAGAAATATACAGTCATCTGATTGGACAGATGAAATTTCAATGTCAGGAAAAAAAAGTTTGGCCGAATTCCGCTGTAAAAAAAAAAAAAATAATAATTTCACCCTGAAGACTGAAGGTTATCTGGCGATATTTCTCTCTCTCTCTCTCTCTCTCTCTCTCCTTTCCAATTTGATTTCATGTCAGTTGACATTGGTACTTTTGATTTTGTTTAATATCGGTTTGTAGCTCCGTTAATTCATTATTCGCTGTTATAAGTATTTTCTGAGGGTCCCACATCATACAAGCTGTGCTTTTTAGTGGGACCCTCCATTTCCATTCCAATCCTTAATTTGCTTGTACTATATACATAGCTATATTTGAAAAAAAAAAATACAATTGTGTTTTCTTCATTGTTACTCATTTTCACATGATGTATCGTAGTTTGTAAATTTACGTTTTTGCCTTATTCTGAAAAACACAATGTAAAAGCAAAGTGCTTACTCACAAATGTTTGGTAGCCCAATCGGCCCAGAATCATAAAAAAATGAAAATATTTGCATAAACAAACAGTGACAAATAAAGAACGTCTTGCTGTCGCGCTACTTTACTGTACAGCATATTTCGAGACATGGAGAGAAAGATACAAACCATTATTAACAACTGTCAGTATTCACGAAATTGCTCAGCCATGCCTACTATTGTGGAATATACATTCGTGGTGATATGTAAAAAATGGAATCATGTAAAGGGAAATCTGCTGCATCGATGTGTGCTTCCTTAATAGATAACGGTCCTATATCGTACGTGGAGCTCTGGGAGTTAGCGAACTTCAAATCTGAAAAGGATTACCTGATGAAAATATATACACTGTGTGGCAAAGTAGCACACGACCGCGGGAATACCCCTCTGACGGCGAATGACGTCTACCTTGCGCTATGTCAGTGGAAGAGGAATAAAAGCTCCAGGGAACACCAGAAAGATCTTCTTACAGCAGTTTTGAAGGCAAATGTGATGACTGAGGAGGCACAACATCTGGAAGGTGTGGAAAAGCTTCGTGGCAGCCGTATGTGTGCATGTGTGTGTGTGTGTGTGTGTGTGTGTGGTTGTTCTTATATTTTATGCTTGATTGTTTGTTGTTATTTTAGGGCTTTTCCTTTAATGTTTTGTATTTCTTTTGGTATTTTTTCGTTTGATAAATGCACTTGAATAATACGATGCTGCAGATTTAAATTTTTGTAACGCTTGATGGTAAGGGCTGCGGAACTGGGGGGGGGGGGAGTTTGGGGGCTTTAACACTTTTTTCCGCACACACACACACGCCTGACCTTTTTGTTCTACATGAGAAAAAGTACAAAGTCGGAAAACAAAATCACAACAAAACCCATAACTTTCCAATTACTTATCATGTGGGGGGGGGGGGGGGAGGGTATGAGTAATTAATCAATTGGCCCTTGGTCTCCCCACATTAAGAAAATTCACACGTAGGCGTAACTCTACCTCGGGATTAATAGTTCGCATGATGTAAATGACATACACTCCACCCATTGAATTTCAAAAAAAAAATCTTTTTTTTTCATACACTCTGTTTCAATATGAACGCTTTTATAGGCATTATTGGATATGGATTTCACAATTGATTGAAAGCGACATTTTCGGAAATAAGGAGAGGTTTGCTATACACTATGCGAGAAGTCCTGAAAAGGACTGTAAAGAGAAGAAATGCGTAAAGTGAAAATATGTTGTATTTTTATTTCCGTAGTATTGACAGAAATGTTACTTTCCACAAGTGGTATTGTTAAAAGCTTATGTGACGTATAATATGAAATAAAATACTGGGTGCGTTTATGTATTACAACTCTAATTGGGAGCTTAAAAGTATCCCATCTAAATCACGGTTTATTTGGGATACGTTCTATGCAATGCTGCTATTACGTCATCATGAAATATTTATTATAATTTCTTGCATCTTTGTATCTTTTTCTTGATAGTGTGTTATTTTGACATGAATATAGTTTTTAGAAGGATTATTAATCTTGATGCTCTATTTCTGTTTTGGTTTGCATGGATTGTTTATTCTATTTATGTGCTTCTCTTTCTATGTTTCGTTTTGTAAAGGTTTCCGGAAGGATGTTAGCAAGGGAATTCCCCCCAACATGATTAAGAAATTTGTATGGGAGATCAACGACAAAGAGAAATTAGAGAAGATCCTAGATAAGCTCAACATATCTCAGCAACGCGATGATCAACATTTCCCCCTTGGTGCAATAGAATGCCTGAAATCATGGCGCCCTGACAAAACTAGCAAAAATCCTGTGGTCTCGCTAAGCTTGGCAGTGGAAGATACTGAATGCTCCACTACTGACCAAAATTTTTTCAAAGGTAAGATTAGAAGTATTAGAGCCGACTGTGTTATCATTTCTTTCAAGTATGGGCCAAAAAAAAATAATGTCACTAATACATGTATTATCATTCGTCATGCTTTGTATCAGTGGCCACACAAGCTGCTTTACACACTATATTCCAAACTCTGAAACTCTCAGGCCCGAATTTACGAAGATGATACAATCTTGTCCACTGTTTAAACCAGGGACAAAGACCATGGAGCGCCAAGTGACGCATGGAATATTTTGTAAGTCATTTGGAAATGACTACTAGTATTTTGTAACGAAATGACATCATTTCGTAATGAAATATTCCGTGCGACACTTGCCCCCCCCCCCCCCCCATGGTCTTTGTTCATGGTTTAAACCATGGACAAGATTGTACCACCTTCGTGAATTCAGGCCTCAAAGTTTATGCTCGATCTCGGTCTCTCTCCATTGGAATGTAAGATTGCATCCTCACATAGCAAGCAAGTACAGACAGAAAACGCGGTTCTAACAAATATATATCTAACTATTGAGGTAATTATTTACACACATAGGCACCCGCACACACACACACACACACACACACACACACACACACACACATACACACACTTACCTACGTCTTTTTTTCTGATACAAACCAACAACCTGATAATTCCCAGACAATAGGCAGGATAGGGACTCAATGCAGGAACTGAAACTGTAAGCCTATATTGCTGTTGCTTGCATCATTGACAAAATCTTTCCTTCAAATTGAACACAGGGATATACTAGTACAGTGAGTTTTGGTGATATTGTACTATTTGACACTTTTCAATGACGTAAATTGTTATTCTGCTCCAACTGAATGCCTACTTCAGTCCATTACTATTCCCTACCTACGTTAATGGCCTTTTTGTCATTTCAAATTAATGTTTCAATTAGATTCAAGCATATCAATTCACGGATTTCCAGTGGTCTTTTCATGACATTTCTTCGTTTTACAATCGTTACACATATATGGACCGGCTGTATTTTTTTTTTCATAATGATATTTGCATCGTAAATATTTCTGTTAATAGAAAAAAAAACAGAACAAAAACGCTTGATTACTGGCTTACTTTATTCATCTCAAAGAGAGTTTTTTTTTGTATACGTATATATATATATATATATATATATATATATATACATATGAAGAGCTTGCAACCAAAAGGCGGTAAATCCATTTAAAAATGATGGATTTAGCGCCTTCTGGAAGCAAGCTCTTCTTTTATATAAATATATATATATATATATATATATATATATATATATATTGTGGCAACGTTTAAACTTCCAGGTCGCGGAGATATTATATAGGCGTAAGACAGTACAATTAGTACTAATTATATTGTCTTACGCATATACATATATACATATATATATATATACCTATATATATATATATATATATATATATATATATATATAATAATAATATCATTCATGCTTGACGCCAACATTTCATTCCGGCCACCACTATCATCACATTTCACTTTCTGGTTGCCCGACAATAAAATTTGGTGGCTCGAAAATTGAAGGTAAACATTACCAACATTGAATTATTCATCAAAACATTACACCAAATCTAAATTAAATCTTCCTACAACAATTGTATAAAATTATAATTAAAATGATGTAACCAACCATGGTTATTATACAGAAATTACCAGGTATTATGAAGTGCTTCAAATACCACGTACTGATGTGACGAAGAAATATGAAACAAAAAAAGGCAGTAGAAAATGGATAATCTATTAAAACATTGTAATAACTATGAAGCATAGGTAACAATAACGAGGTATGACGCAGGACTTCATCACATATTGGGGCTACAGTATGTAAACCAAGTCTAACTCATTCAATATCAAATAAAGGTAATCATGAAAGCGTGTTTATGATAGAGTTATATCTAGTCCTATGATTTGATAGATGACAATTGAGTGTGGAAAAAAAATGCGAATTCTGCAGTAAAATAGATTTAGTTTGCTATGAGGACTAGCGGCGATCTGGCAACCCTGCCATGCCTGGGTCGCGGCGACTAGGTGAAATACGTGTACAGTTATCCTTCGCTGAGCTTCGAGTTATTCTTGCTTGGTTTGGACGAGAAAACACAACGTAAAAGCAAAGTAAATACTTACAAATGTTTGGTATCCCGATTGGCCCAGAAACAGAAAAATTTGATATGATTTTTGCATACAGAAACAAAAACAACTAAACAACAGTCAATGTTCACGAAATTGCACACCCATGCCTACTAAAAGTGATGAGGCCTACTATGACTGTGGATTTTACATTCGTGGTGATGTGTGTAGAAAATGATATCATGTAAAGGGAAATCTGCTGCATCAATGTTCTTCCTTAATAGATAACGGTCCCATATCACGAATATCTTACGTGGAGCTGTGGGAGTTAGCGAACTTCAGATCTGCAGAGAACTACCTGATGAAAGTACGTACACTGTGCGGCAAGCTGCAAGTCTTAGACGGCCAAGTATCCCCTGACCGCAGGGAAACCCCTCTTACACGGAATGCCGTGTACCTTGAGCTTTGTGAGTGGAAGCAGCATGAAAGCTCCAGAGATCATCAAAAGGATCTTCTACTGGCAGTCTTAAAGGCAAATGGGATGGCCAGCGAGGCACAACATCTGGAAGGTGTGGAAAAGCTTCGTGACAGCCGTATGTGTGTATGTGTATGTATGTGAGTGTGTGTGTGTGTGTATGTATAGTTGTTCTTATATTTTTATGCTTGTATGTTTGTTGTTATTTTAGGGCTGTTCCGTTAATGTTTTGTTTTCGTTTTGGTAATCTTTCGATTGATAAATTTACTTAAATAATACGATGTTGCAGATTCATGTTTTTGTAATGCTTGATGGCAAGGACTGCGGAACGGGGAGGGGGGGAAACGAAGTTTAGGGGCTTTAACACTTCTTTCAGCACACACACACACAAACGCCCGACCTTTCTGTTCTACATGAGAAAAAGTACAAAATCTGAAAAAAAATTACAACAAAACCCATAACTTTCCAAGTGTTTATCATGTGGGGGTTGGGGATATGAGTAATTAATCAATTGGCCCTTGGTCTCCCCACTTTAAGTAAAGAAAATTCACACGTAGGCGTTACTTTTCCTCGGGATTAATAGTTCGCAATGATGTAAATGACATACACTCAACCCATCGAATTTCAAAAATAGTTTTCTCTTTTTTTCAACACTCTGCTTCAATATGAACGCTTTTATAGGCATTATTGGATATGGATTTCACAATTGATTGAAAGCGACATTTTCGGAAATAAGGAGAGGTTTGCTATACACTATGCGAGAAGTCCTGAAAAGGACTGTAAAGAGAAGAAACGCGTAAAGTGAAAATTTGTTTTTTTATTTCAGTAGTATTGACAGAAATGTTACTTTCCACAAGTGGTATTGTTAAAAGCTTATGTGACGTATAATATGAAATAAAATACTGGGTGCGTTTATGTATTACAACTCTAATTGGGAGCTTAAAAGTATCCCATCTAAATCACGGTTTATTCGGGATACGTTCTATGCAATGCTGCTATTATGTCATCATAAAAATATCTATTATCATTTCTTGCTTCTTTGTATCTTAACCTTAATAATGTGTTATTTTGACATAAATGTATTTTTTTGAAGGATTATTAATCTTGATGCTCTATTTCTGTTTTGGTTTGCATGGATTGTTTATTCTATTTATGTGCTTCTCTATCTATGTTTCGTTTTGTAAAGGTTTCCGGAAGGATGTTAGCAAGGGAATTCCCCCCAACATGATTAAGAAATTTGTATGGGAGATCAACGACAAAGAGAAATTAGAGAAGATCCTAGATAAGCTCAACATATCTCAGCAACGCGATGATCAACATTTTCCCCTTGGTGCAATAGAATGCCTGAAATCATGGCGCCCTGACAAAACTAGCAAAAATCCTGTGGTCTCGCTAAGCTTGGCAGTGGAAGATACTGAATGCTCCACTACTGACCAAAATTTTTTCAAAGGTAAGATTAGAAGTATTAGAGCCGACTGTGTTATCATTTCTTTCAAGTATGGGACAAAAAAATAATGTCACTAATACATGTATTATCATTCGTCATGCTTTGTATCAGTGGCCACACAAGCTGCTTTACACACTATATTCCAAACTCTGAAATTCTCAGGCCCGAATTTACGATGATGATACAATCTTGTCCACTGTTTAAACCATGGACAAAGACCATGGAGCACCAAGTGTCGCATGGAATATTTTGTAAGTCATTTGGAAATGACTACTAGTATTTTGTAACGAAATGACATCATTTCGTAATGAAATATTCCGTGCGACACTTGCCCCCCCCCCCCTCCCTCCCCATGGTCTTTGTTCATGGTTTAAACCATGGACAAGATTGTACCACCTTCGTGAATTCAGGCGTCAAAGTTTATGCTCGATCTCGGTCTCTCTCCATTGGAATGTAAGATTGCATCCTCATATAGCAAGCAATTACAGACAGAAAACGCGGTTCTAACAAATATATATCTAACTATTGAGGTAATTATTTACACACATAGGCACCCGCACACACACACACACACACACATACACACACTTACCTACGTCTTTTTTTCTGATACAAACCAACAACCTGATAATTCCCAGACAATAGGCAGGATAGGGACTCAATGCAGGAACTGAAACTGTAAGCCTATATTGCTGTTGCTTGCATCATTGACAAAATCTTTCCTTCAAATTGAACACAGGGATATACTAGTACAGTGAGTTTTGGTGATATTGTACTATTTGACACTTTTCAATGACGTAAATTGTTATTCTACTCCAACTGAATGCCTACTTCAGTCCATTACTATTCCCTACCTACGTTAATGGCCTTTTTGTCATTTCAAATTAATGTTTCAATTAGATTCAAGCATATCAATTCACGGATTTCCAGTGGTCTTTTCATGACATTTCTTCGTTTTACAATCGTTACACATATATGGACCGGCTGTATTTTTTTTTTCATAATGATATTTGCATCGTAAATATTTCTGTTAATAGAAAAAAAAAACAGAACAAAAACGCTTGATTACTGGCTTACTTTATTCATCTCAAAGAGAGTTTTTTTTTGTATACGTATATATATATATATATATATATATATATATATACATATGAAGAGCTTGCAACCAAAAGGCGGTAAATCCATTTAAAAATGATGGATTTAGCGCCTTCTGGAAGCAAGCTCTTCTTTTATATAAATATATATATATATATATATATATATATATATATATATATATTGTGGCAACGTTTAAACTTCCAGGTCGCGGAGATATTATATAGGCGTAAGACAGTACAATTAGTACTAATTATATTGTCTTACACACATATATATATATATATATACATATATATATATATATATATATATATATAGATATAATATAATATAATAACATTCATGCTTCACGCCAACATTTCAATCCGGCCACCACTATCATCAAATTTCACTTTCTGGTTGCCCGACAATAAAGTTTGGTGGCTCGAAAAATTGAAGGTAAACATTACCAAGATTGAATTATTCATCAAAACATTACACCAAATCTAAATTAAATTTTCCTACAACAATTGTGCAAAATTTTGATTAAACTGATGTAA
Organism: Diadema antillarum; assembly: GCF_040938485.1. NCBI lineage: Eukaryota > Metazoa > Echinodermata > Echinoidea > Diadematoida > Diadematidae > Diadema > Diadema antillarum. Next base: position 1,368,365 of record NW_027270909.1, on the reverse strand, counting down.
CCAACCATGATTATTATGCAGAAATTACCATGTATTATGAAGTGCTTCAAATACCACGTACTGATGTGACGAAGAAATATAAAAAAAGGCAGTTATAGAAAATGGAATAATCTATTAAAACATTGTAATAACTATGAAGCATAGGTAACAATAACGAGGTATGACGCAGGACTTCATCACATATTGGGGCTACGGTATGTAAACCAAGTCTAACTCATTCAATATCAAATAAAGGTAATCATGAAAACGTGTTTATGATAGAGTTATATCTAGTCCTATGATTTGATAGATGACAATTGAGTGTGGAAAAAATGCGAATTCTGCAGTAAAATAGATTTAGTTTGCCATGAGGACTAGCGGCGATCTGGCAACCCTGCCATGCCTGGGTCGCGGCGACTAGGTGAAATACGTGTACAGTTATCCTTCGCTGAGCTTCTAGTTATTCTTGCTTGGTTTGAACGAGAAAACACACCGTAAAAGTAAAGTACATACTTACAAATGTTTGGTAGCCCGATTGGCCCAGAAACAGACAAATTTGATATGATTTTTGCATACAGAAACAAAAACAACTAAACAACAGTCAATGTTCACGAAATTGCACACCCATGTCTACTAAAAGTGATGAGGCCTACTATGACTGTGGATTTTACATTCGTGGTGATGTGTGTAGAAAATGATATCATGTAAAGGGAAATCTGCTGCATCAATGTTCTTCCTTAATAGATAACGGTCCCATATCACGAATATCTTACGTGGAGCTGTGGGAGTTAGCGAACTTCAGATCTGCAGAGAACTACCTGATGAAAGTACGTACACTGTGCGGCAAGCTGCAAGTCTTAGACGGCCAAGTATCCCCTGACCGCAGGGAAACCCCTCTTACACGGAATGCCGTGTACCTTGAGCTTTGTGAGTGGAAGCAGCATGAAAGCTCCAGAGATCATCAAAAGGATCTTCTACTGGCTGTCTTGAAGGCGAATAGGATGGCCAGCGAGGCACAACATCTGGAAGGTGTGGAAAGCTTCGTGACAGCCGTATGTGTGTATGTGTATATATGTGTGTGTGTGTGTGTGTGTGTGTGTGTGTGTGTATAGTTGTTCTGATATTGTTATGCTTGTATGTTTGTTGTTATTTTAGGGCTGTTCCGTTAATGTTTTGTTTTCGTTTTGGTAATCTTTCGTTTGATAAAGTTACTTAAATAATACGATGTTGCAGATTCATGTTTTTGTAATGCTTGATGGCAAGGACTGCGGAACGGGGGGGGGGGGACGAAGTTTAGGGGCTTTAACACTTCTTTCAGCACACACACACACAAACGCCCGACCTTTATGTTCTACATGAGAAAAAGTACAAAATCTGAAAAAAATCACAACAAAACCCATAACTTTCCAAGTGTTTATCATGTGGGGGTTGGGGATATGAGTAATTAATCAATTGGCCCTTGGTCTCCCCATCTTAAGTAAAGAAAATTCACACGTAGGCGTTACTTGTCCCCGGGATTAATAGTTCGCAATAATGTAAATGACATACACTCAACCCATCGAATTTCAAAAATAGTTTTCTCTTTCTTTCAAAAACTCTGGTTCAATATGAACGCTTTTATAGGCATTATTGGATGTGGATTTCACAGTTGATTGAAAGCGACATTTTGGGAAATAAGGAGAGGTTTGCTATACACTATGCGAGAAGTCCTGAAAAGGACTGTAAAGAGAAGAAACGCGTAAAGTGAAAATTTGTTGTTTTTTTATTTCAGTAGTATTGACAGAAATTTTACTTTCCACAAGTGGTATAATTGTTAAAAGCTTATGTGACGTATAATATGAAATAGAATACTGGGTGCGTTTATGTATTACAAGTCTAATTAGGAACTTAAAAGTATCACATCTAAGTCACGGTTTATTCGGGATACGTTCTGTACAATGCTGCCTGTTGCGACACGGATTGTCGCCCCTACACGGATTGTCGCCTCCTGCTCGGGGCGACAATCCGTGACCGGCGCTGGCGGCACAGATTGTCGCCCCCGTCTGTGTCGCCTGGCGACAATCCGTGACGCTTGTGCAGTTCCCAGTTTTTAACCTCGAAGGCGACAATCCGTGTTGGCAAAAAATTTGTTGCGACACGGATTGTCGCCCCGTCACGGATTGTCGCCCCGGGCTCGGGGTGGTTCCTCCGGTGTTAAGCTTTGGTGGGATGGGTATGACTGGTAAGTTATGCGTATGTGTGTGTGTGTGAGTGTGTGTTTGTGTGTGCGTGTGTGTGTGTGTGTGTGTGTGTGTGTGCGTGTGTGTGTGTGTGTGTGTGTGTGTGTGTGTGTGTATTGTGAGCTGCATGATATGTGATGTGTATGATTTGTTGTGTGTGTGTGTGTGTGTATGTGTGTGTGTTTGGAGTATAATAATACAATATGTAGAAACTGTGCATGTGTGGTGGTTGTATAGTGGTAGTGGTTTGTTTGTCTGTGTGTATACGTGTGCCTGTATGCTTACGTGTGTATGTTGAATATAGTGGCGCTACTGTGGCAATACAAACGCCTTCAGAGTGTATGAGCACGTGTTTAAAGAATTCACACCAGCGTTGATCTAAAAATAGTGTGGGTGTGTCAACCAATATCAGCGGTGAGGCGGGCTCGGCGAGAGGGAGACCGAGAGAAAATACATACGAGGGAGGTACCCTCCCCAAATGTTATTTGTCTTTGTTCATTTTTCACTGCAGTTATTTTCTTCCATCAGTCTTATAAACTAACGTTTAGAACGTCGATACCACTATTCTTTGTCCCAGAATAGGTTTGGCATGCTTTATGCATGAGCGAATAATTTCCACACGCCGTAAAAAAATTGTCAATCGTTAGTTGATTTTAGCACAAACGAACTGTCATTGCACACCGCTAATACATACGTAATACAAACAAACACCAACAAACAATCAAACAAATCCTCATAATGCAAATAAACCACCTCAACACTTTTTTCCTTGATATTTATTGATTTCATTCAAATCATTCATAAATCGACCCATTCTGGGTGTAACATGAACAAAAAAAAAGTTACAAATGGCAATTCGAAACACAAACAAATCCATTTGTCAATTTATACCACAAATAATCTCACTTCAACATAGATAACTCGATTATAGACCAACCCTACTAATAATTTCTTCACGAGAAAGTTTTGACATGACAGGGCCCTACCAAACCTATTCCTTGAATATATTGGTTTGGATCATGTAACACCTTCTTACTTACAAGGGCATATACATTAAAAAAACCCACAAATACATTACACAAATCTAGAATGAAATCAGTCATAAAAAACCCGACCACCCCCTCCCCTCCCCAACCGAAACAAATCTAGGGCCTACATCTATCCTTAATATTAAATCCTATACCAACACCTGTCATACCATTTATAGCTATCCTTCTTCAAATCCAATCCCCAACCCACCAACCCCTGATTAAACAAACCTAAATCATCCCACACCCACATTCACCAACACAAATACATACATACATACACACACACACACACACACACACACACACACACACACGAAGGTTCGTTATTCAGAAGTTTCGTTTTTTCCGAGGCTTCATTTATCCGAAACACACAATTCCCTATACCTAGAGGTTCGTTGATCCAAAAATGAAATTTGGAATAACGAACCTTCGGAATAATGAGCCTTCGGACGAATGAGCCTTCAGAATAACAAACTTTTGCAATAACGAAATGTAACCCCCTTCCCACATACCGACGCACACCCGAACCGATACCACATTCCTTCCTGATGAAACGATTTCCCAATGTTGATAAATAAGACATAATGGATCGTATGCAGAAAAGCAGCATCCGCCCGCACGCAAGCTCCACTCCGAATTCATATACAAATCTGCCAAACAAACTCATCAAATTCAAAGCTGCTGATAAAATCAATATCAACGTTTATGCCAGCAACAGCTTACTAGGTATCCCTCCCCACGCGCAGCTAAAAAACACATACGCAAAAAACTGACATAATAAACACATTCTTCCATCACACACATACACAAACACACACACACAAACACACACACACACACACACACACACACACACACACACGGACACTAAATTATCATGTGCACGCGCACATACACACTTCCTTGAACCCTCACCATGACTTTTTACATGGCATGTTTGCATGGATGTAGCCATGTAAGTTATGTGTTAGTATTTCAATGATTATGTCCAGAACGATATTACCCAGCAAAATGTGCTTCGAGGGCGGGCGACAATCCTTGACGGGGGCGACAATCCGTGCCGCCAGCGCCCGTCACGGATTGTCGCCCCGGGCAGGAGGCGACAATCCGTGTAGGGGCGACAATCCGTGTCGCAACAGCTGCCATTACACCATTACATAAATATTTATTATCATTTCTTGCATCTTTGTATCATAACCTTAATAATGTGTTATTTTGACATAAATGTATTTTTTGAAGGATTATTAATCTTGATGCTCTTTTTCTGTTTTGGTTTACATGATTGTGTATTTTATTTATGTACTTCTCTATCTATGTTTCGTTTTGTAAAGGTTTCCGGAAGGATGTTAGCAAGGGGATTCCCACCAGTATGATTAAGAAATTTGTTTGGGAGATCAACGACAAAGAGAAATTAGAGAAGATCCTAGATAAGCTCAACATATCTCAGCAACGCGATGATCAACATTTTCCCCTTGGTGCAATAGAATGCCTGAAATCATGGCGCCCTGATAAAACTAGCAAAAATCCTGTGGTCTCGCTAAGCTTGGCAGTGGAAGATACTGAATGCTCCACTGCTGACCAGAATTTTTTCAAAGGTAAGATTAGAAGTATTAGAGCCGACTGTGTTATCATTTATTTCAAGTATGGGACAAAAAAAAATAATGTCACTAATACATGTATTATCATTCGTCATGCCTTGTCTCGGTGCCCACACAACAAGCTGCTTTACACACTATATTCCAAACTCTGAAACTCTCAGGCCCGAATTTACGAAGGTGGTAAAATCTTGTCCTCTTTTTAGAGCATGGACAAAGACCATGGAGCGCCAGGTGTCGCATGGAATTTTTCATTACGAAATCAGTCATTTCGAAATGATTACTAGTATCTTGTAACGAAATGACATCATTTCGTAATGAAATATCCGTGCGACACTTGCCCCCCCCCCCCCCTTGGTCTTTGTGCATGGTTTAAACCATGGACAAGATTGTACCACCTTCGTGAATTCGAGCCTCTAAGTTTATGCTCGATTTCGGTCTGTCTCCATTGGAATGTAAGATTGCATCCTCATTATAGCAAGCAATTACAGACAGAAAACGCGGTTCTAACAAATATATATCTAACTATTGAGGTAATTATTTACACACATAGGCACCCGCACACACACACACACACACACACACACATACACACACTTACCTATATTTTGTTTTTTTTTTCTGATGCAAACCAACAACTTGATAATTCCCAGACAATAGACAGGATAGGGACTCACTGCAAAACCCCAAACTGTAAGCCTATATTGCTGTTACTTGCATCCTTGCATCCTTCGAATTGAACACAGGGATATACAGTTACTTTCATGGTATTTGAGACTTTTCAATGACGTAAATTTTAATTCTACTGCTACTGAATGCCTATTTCGGTCCTTTACTGTATGCCTAGTCCTTTACTGTTCTCTACCTACGTTAATGGCCTTTTTGTCATTTCAAATTAAATTTTCATTTAGATTCAAGCATATCAATTCACGGATTTCCAGTGGTCTCTTTATGAGATTTCTTCGTTTAACAATAGTTACACAGACATGGAACGGCTATAAATTTTTTCACAATGATATTTGCATCGTAAAACATTTCTGTTAATAAAAACAAACAAACAAACCAGAACAAAAACGCTTGATTAGTGGTTTACTCTATTTATCTCGAACAGAGTTCCTTTTTGTGTATATATATATATATATATATATAGAACACACCCAACATATGAATATAAATAAATATACATAATATATATATATATATATATATATATATATATATATATATATATATATATATGGTACATTGCAGATGCAAGAAATTTGCCAACGTTTAAACTTCCAGGTCATGGAGACATTATATAGGCGTAAGACAGTATAATAAGTACAAATTATACTGTATTGCGCATATACATGCTATAAACGCCAACATTTCATTCCGGTCACCACCATCATCAAATTTCACTTTCTGCTTGCTCGGCAATAAAATTTCTTGGCTCGAAAAATTGAAGGAAAACATTACCAAGATTAAATTATTTATCAAATCATTACACCAAATCTATATTAAATATTCCTACAAATCATTAAAATGATATTACAAACCACGACTATTATTACCAGGTATGATAAAGTGCTTCAAATACCACGTACTGATGTGACTAAGAAATAAGAGGAAAAAAAGCAGTAGAAAATGGAATAATCTATTAACAAATTGAAATAACTACGAACCATAAGTAACAATAACGAGGTATGACGCAGGACTTCACCACATATTGGGACTAAGTTTACCAAGTCTAACTCATTCAATATCAAATTGATGGATAAACATGATTTTCTTAAGGTTATCATGAAAATGTGTTTATGATGGAATTACATCTAGTCCTATGATTTGATAGACGACAGTTGAGTGTGAGAAAAAAAAAGTTGTGCCGAATTCTGCAGTAAAATAGATTTAGTTTGCCCTCGAGGACTAGCGGCGATCTGGCAACCCTGCCATGCCTGGTCGCGGCAAGTGAGATAGGTGAAATGCGTATACAGTTATCCTTCGCTGAGCTTCGAGTTATTCTTGCTTGGTTTGGACGAGAAAACACGATGTAAAAGCAAAGTACATACTTACAAGTGTTTGGTAGCCCGATTGGCCCAGAAACAGAAAAATTTAACAGAATTTTCGCATACAGAAACAAAAACAACTAAACAACAGTCAATGTTCACGAAATTGCACATTCATACCTACTTAAAATGATGAGGCCTATACTATAACTGTGGAATTTACATTCGTGGTGATGTGTGTAGAAAATGAAATCATGTAAAGGGAAATCTGCTGCATCAATGTTCTTCCTTAATAGATAACGGTCCCATATCACGAATATCTTACGTGGAGCTGTGGGAGCTAGCGAACTTCAGATCTGCAGAGGATTACCTGATGAAAGTACGTACACTGTGTGGCAAGCTGCAAGACTTAGACGGCCAAGTATCCCCTGATCGCGGGGAAACCCCTCTTACAAGGAATGCCGTGTACCTTGAGCTTTGTGAGTGGAAGCAGAAAGAAAGCTCCAGAGATCATCAAAAGGATCTTCTACTGGCAGTCTTAAAGGCAAATGGGATGGCCAGCGAGGCACAACATCTGGAAGGTTACCACAGCTTTGTGGCAACATTGTGTGTGTGTGTGTGTGTGTGTGTGTGTGTGTGTGTGTGTGTTTGTGTGTGTGTGTGCGTGTATGTGTGTGATGGAAGAATGTGTTTATTATATATATGTGTGTATATTATATATATGTGTTTGTATATACGTAGTATGTGTATCGTTATTTGCCTGTTTGTTGTTATTTTCGGGCGGAACGGGGGGGGGGGGGTGGGATGGGAAATGAGGGCCATACCCCCACCGGTCCACCCACACACAAACACACTTTTCGTTCTTCAAATGAGCATTTACAAATTCGGAAAAATACCTTTAAAAATTAATAAAACCCCATGACTTTCTAAATGTTCAATGGGTACAGGGGGTGGGGTGGGGTGGTACTACACTATGGACCCTTGACATCCCCCCCCCCACACACACACAAGTACATACCTTGGGAACCTTGTTGTGGACGAGGGATTTCAGGTTGACACACCGTGTCTGCCAAAGTAGACGTAACTTGTAGTGTAATAGTTCACTAGGCTCTACGTGACTATGTAGGCAGAACTCCATGTGGCAAATTACATAAATAGGCTATAACAAATTTTTAGTCGCAGTATGAATGCGAGTGATCATATGTGAATTGCTATGGTTTTTACAATTGACAGGAAAGTAATATTTTTGTAGTGTATAATTATCAACCAGGTTTTGAAAATTATGCATTCCTTTACTTATACAATATGGAAGCTTTGCTCATAACATGCACATTGGCAATGATTCTTTGTTGACTCATAATCAAATTTTTCTTCATAGAGTTTCGCGCCAAGGATTGCAAGATCTCAATCAATACGATAAGAAGATTGATATGGGGCATCAATGATAAAGAGAAAGTAGATGCATTTATGGAAGATGTCAAGAATAGCGTGAATGTGCCATTGACGCCTTTGAGACCTGTAATTGAGAGAGATAAAATGAGATCCTTCAGAGATGCCATAACAGTCCTGCATCTATGGAGTCAGGCAAGTCACAGCCGCAATCCATTGGTCTCCCTGTGCCTATCCGCTGAACGTACAGACTGCAGCCCGACTGACCAAGAGTTTTTCAAAGGTAACATCTTGTGTTTGTGATGTCCTAACTACAAATAAACCCCCCCCCAAAAAAAAAAAGAAAGAAAGAAAGAAAGAAAGAAAGAAGACAATAAGTATCGAATTCAAATTTCTTGATCTCGCTGGGACCATGCCCAGAAAAAAAAAGAACACAGAGTTCATGTCATTGGTGTAAATACCTTAGGGATGGGGGATGAATCCCCCTCCGCCCCCCCCCCCCCTCCGCTCTTGTGGGGGGGGGGGGTGGGGGTGGCTTGTACAAACATCGCCCCTGAACTTTGAAAAAAAAATTAAGAAATACGATTGTATGAATTTCGGCATACTGCTTGACGTTCGATCGCACGCACGTCTAGTGAGAGCTAGAGAGAGATTAACAGTCTTCTATCTTTTAGATTTTTATACATAATTTTTTCAAGCTTTCGTTCTCTTTCCTCGCTCGCAAATATAGTGATATCGAGTTAAAGCATGGCTCACAAGTTGAAAACGTGAAATACCATACGAGTATACCTGCTATGACGCGCGCCACTCAGGACCACCTACAAATTACCAACGAAAAACAAAACAAAACAAAACAAAAGCACTGGAATATAACCCCCCTCCCCTACCAACCCCTGAATCATTTAGGAAACGATGACACAGGATATATGTATGGGCAACCACGGATGATCAAGCGTCACAATCCTACTGAGGCAAAAGGGTAGGTCCCTCCTCCCGATAAATAATTGCTATACTTTTGCGCCCCCTCCCCCCACCCGGAAACTATTTCCGAGTAGAGGAAAGTCTCAAACTTTTTCGATGACAAATTGTCAAAAAAAACAAACCCCGCAACAACAAGCACTCCCTCGTTTCTTTTCCGTAGACCTTGCACACGTTTGAGATTGACAAATTTTCGAAAACATATTCAAAATGTGTGCACCAAGTCTTTACAAAATACAAAAGTGCCCTCATATGGGCACATTCACATGATTTCAAAGTAATCCTCGTCTACCATATAGTATGGGGAACATGAAAGTACAGACAATAAAGTTCTAAGGAATTTCTTATGGAAGTTTTCAATTTGATTTATATCCCCAGATTTCCCTATCACACAATATGATGGGCAAAATCATATGATCAGCTATTTGGCATTGACAACTGCAGTTGCTTCGCTGTAAATAGTCATCACACTGTAAAGAGTTTTTCTGGCCTGCATGCACTACTTGCCTCGAAATTATCTTTTTGAAGGAACCAGTATAATCAAATTGCAAGTCAAGACATACAAGGTACACAGCTACTCTTTAATGAACGTACGTAAAATTTGGTGTGATTGTAATTTTGCGTGTGAGAAATGTCATCATCTTCGTTTTACTTGCATTGCTTGGATAAGGTGTCATTTATAACAATAACCTTGTACTGCACTCAGAGCTACTAAAAGTTGGAATAAGTGGGTGAAACGAAACTACACCCCATTCGAAAAAGGTATGAATATATTATATGAATGCTTTATATGACTTATATGAATGTATTATATATGTATATAGTTATGTATTTATAATATATGTATATATACGTATATATGTATGTCTTATAATTAAATATGTCAAATTTCCCCTAGTTGTAACGTCCATTCATTAGCCAGTTTGCTTTAATTTTCAAAAAGTCAGCTTGCTCCTGGAGAAAAATGTACGTTCAACTAAATAAAAAAATAATACGGAGAGTAATTATAGTACTTCTTCTTTCATATTGCGACTAAACTGTATCGAAATCTTGTGCTAACATGTTTTCATGGAAAATAAGTACAGTCAAAATGATAACAGATACTACAATGATGGTTCTTTTCCCAGGTGGCGGGCTCTTAACTTACGTGGAGCTCTGGGAGCTAGCCCACTTTTCTGACTATCTCGACCAGATTTCTGAACTCTGTGACGAATTATCTGAGAAGGACGCGTTACACACAGGCGACGCCACAACAACAGGAACTTTGTACCAATCACTCTGTCGGTGGAAGCGGGACCCTGAAAGTCATGATCACCAAAGGGACTTATTGATGACAGCATTGAAAGCTCGTGAACTATCTTCGGTTGCCAAGTGCATAGAAGGTAGGAAACCCATGTGTCTCTAATCATTGCAATATATTGCAGGTTTTCAGTAGCGCGATTGTGTTATGGTTGGCTTTTAAACATCAGACTTGCATTCAAATTCATGTACAGGCAATCCAATTCAAACGATCTTTGTCAACACTCTACTCTCATTGTTCATTTTCATTCCTTGAACATTCCTTTTCGTTTCAAATCCCCTTTCAATTCGATTTCATCCAGTACAGAGGGAAATTTATGCAATTAACGACGCGAAGTTTCCATTAAGTTTTAAATTGCACCTCGGTTCAGTTTTGTTCAGTTTTGCCCCAAATACCAATTTCAATGTCACTTGTAGGCACACACCCTCGAACTTTGAACTTTCGAATTTAATCATCATAAAAGAATTCTGTCGCTCTTTTTTATATGTACATCTTATCCCCTTTCCGCATGTAAAATTGTCCCTTTTTTCTGTTTTCGATTATGTAATTTATTTCGGTTTCAAAGTTTCATTTGATAAGTATACTTAAATCATATTTCAATTATTTGTCTATGTAAATTCCAGATTCATTTCACTTCTTAACAGTATGGAGAGAACACTTACAGAATGGTCACAAAACATATTTTTTCTTATCTCAGATCCCTTGTTAGCTAAGGAGCCTCCCAAATCCCTGTCCACATTATATGCGTTGCCACAATAGACTCAGCCGTATACCTGTGTTTTTCCAAGAGCATCAACAGTTATAAGTACTCTTACTGGTTGTAAAATGCTTCAGCCAACCTCTATTGCTGTATCGAAAAATACTTCTCAAATGCTGTAAATGCTTCCCTATTCGAGAATTGGAATTACAGTTCATCGGCGTGGTGCTGGTGCAAATTTAAAATTCAATGCGTTTCACTGCAATTTCAAATTGAACGTGCTTTTTACGCATTTATGTGAGATAAGCGGGAAATTGCATGCTAATGAACTTAAACTAAATGAACTAGTTAGTATTTTGAAATGTGATCTCGGTGATCATTCAAATTCTCTCAAAATATCATGACCGCATCGTTAGATCGAATGCAAATCTGACAAAATTTGACTGGAAAATCTATTTTAAACGCGATTCTTTGCAAGATAACTAGATCACGCCACTTTTGTGGTTTAACGCAAGTATATTCTATCTACTGAAGCATAACAACTAAAGAACCTTAAAATAATGTAGCTGAAGTATACATCTATTGGTCACTTTTTATGTTGTTTGTTTGTTTGTATGTAAAGATTTCCGTGTGCATCGAATGGACAAGTCAGATGAATTTGACTTTAACATCCTAAAGTGCATTATCTGGAGCCTTAAGGACGAAACAGCCGTGAAGAAATTCCTGACAGAAATCTTTGCACCAGAGAAAGAACCAAGTTTGACAGGAACGCGAGATGTCAAAAAGGCTGCCATTGCTGAGCTGCAGACATGGACCAAACAGGAGTTTACTACAAACCCTCTAGTTCTCCTCAGCCGTACACTGGAAAGGGCTGGGTTTGAAACCCTTGCTGAGGAATTTTGCAGCGGTAAGAAGAGTTTCGTATTGGTGTCCATAAAGAGCATGAAGTAAACGCTTAGCGAAACAATGAATCTGCATTTAAGGTCCATTGTGCAAAAGGCAACGTACATAAGAAACAATGTGTTTTGTACAATTTTTCCTCGTATCATTTTCTCACTTTTTCAACGTTTAAATCCACATTAGTTTTATGCTGAATGGATTTGTTGATCGAAGAGACTATCCACCCCGTCTCAAGTCGTTTTGTTCTAATATGTCACTTATATATCAATTATTATCAGGTGGCCCGATAACCTTCTTCGAATTGTGGCAGCTCGCACACATTGACAACGTAAATGAGTACCTAAACGGTCTAAACAGTACTGCTAGCCAGCTGCTCGAAAGCCATTCGGAGGAGTCTAGTACAGTTACAGCAGACAGCGTATACGAGAAGTTGTGCAGATGGAAGACGTCCTGCACGAGAGACTACCAGTGGAGGGTCTTAACGATGGCCATGGAAATGAACGGACTGGAGACCAACATTGAAGATTTGAAAAGTGAGCCAGTCTTAATGTAATTATATATATATATATATATTATATAAGTATATATATATATATATATATATATATATATATATATATAATATATGTATATATATTAAAATGTTTGATGAAGTCATTAGATATTATTGTGTGATGTTACTGATGTTTCAAACCATACAAGAGTCAATATGATTCGTTTTGAATAAATATTATCATTTTTTTGACTTGCGAAATTTGTGATCAAGTTTATTCTATCGTTAAGACGCAAAAAAAAAGAAATACAGAAACATCACATTATACAAGCTTCTATAGAGTAAAGCAAAAAAAGGACAAGGAAGCATGTGTGTCTTAAAAGAATATAAGGATGACTGAGATATGGGCACATGAAATATTAATCTTGGCGATTTCGGATTTATTTCACGAAGCCGCTTTTTTTTTCTTGTTTAGAAGGCATTTAGTCATCAATCACCGGCTGAACAGTAAATTTAAGTCATCGTTGTTTCTATTGTTGGACAGAGTGCCGCCGAGAACAGCTGTCCATGCCAGACGAAAAACTCAAGCACATTTTGTGGAATCTGCGTGATGTTAGTGAAGACAACAGGCAGGATTACCTTGTCCGTGATGTGCGGACTCTTCTTATCAAACTTGGACTCCGAGACGCTGCGAAAAAAATCAAAGAGAGCGATGCAAAGCTGGAGACTGTTAAACGGGCGAGATCGTTTCTGTCAGCGTGGATGAGAAACGGCGAACCAGGGACCAATTATGTCATACTGTTAGCTCTATCACTGGAGGAAGCTGGCTTTTCACCAATCGACAGGGAATTTTTCACTAGTGGGTTAGCTCCCTAGATCATCAGATGGCCTGAGAGTATTCAAAGTAGAGCACGATGGTTCGTGATGCTATGTTTCATGGTCTAAAAAGGATATGTCGTTTCGTTGCAATATTCGATAATGGGGAAATCATTTCAATGTGCAGTAGATCTCAATAAATTACAGGGTACCAAGGTCTTGTTTCATGTTTGTTTTTGTTATGTTTCGATCGTCTACTTTTTTTTTCTCTTTAATGGGTAAACAAATAGCTACCCTGCAATGCCACATGAACCACAACAATGGCAGTAATATAAGGCTTCCTGGTAAATCCTAAGCTCTTTTGAGTCAAATCAATTAAATGGTCATTCAAATAAAACGATACCAGTCGTATCGTATTATCGGTCATTCACATTTATCGATTAGAAAAAGCAAACATTTTATTTTAGAGCACACAATTTCGTTATTCGCAATCAAATTAATATAAAGAAAAGAATATCGTTTTGGAGCAGGCATTTTATATATTTAGCAATCAAAAGTGTTAATAGGAAATTATTTTCACTCATGTGCGGTTGAATCTGAGATTTCTGCAACCAACTTATATACCGGCTGGTGAATGTGTTTCGTGCATTTTCATGTCATTTTTAGAAAATTGATTTGCTACTTCATTTATTGTATCCCCGGCATGTATGCCGAAGGATATTTTGGATTCGGTAGCGTTACGCCGCCGCCACCGCCGCTGCGTCACATTCTTGTATGCACTCTAGCGGCCACAAACCTGGACGAATTTTATCGAAATTTTGTATGGAGGTTTATATTGGTAATATCGCCACATCTATATCTTTGGGTGATTCTGCCCTAAGTGTTCCGTCTTTTATAGGGTAAATAAATGTCATATTTTTGTGCATAGATTATGTGCGCTGTGGATGTCACATTTGTAAAGAAATTTTGTTCAAATTTGGTACGGAGGTCTATCATGATGGAACCTACAAGTCCATAGAGTTTGGACGTGCTGGCCCCTGTGTTCTCTCTGTTATAGGGTGAAAGGTCATATTGTTAATGGAGGGTTTGTGTGCGCTCTATAGGCTTCATTTCTTAATGGATTTTGTTCAGTTTTGGTATGAAGGTCTACCATGATATGAGCTACAAGTCGAAAGATTTTGGATGTGCCGCCCCCAGTATTCCGTCTTTTATAGGTTCAAAGGTCATATTGTGTGTGCTCTACATTTGTTTACAGATTTTGTTTACATTTGTTACGGAGGTTTATCATGATATAATCTGCAAGCCCTTAGGTTTTGGATGTGCTGCCCCCGGTGTTTCATCTTTTTTAGAGTCGAAAGTCATGTTGTTTGTGGATGGTTTTTGTGTGCTGTATAGGCTGCTAGTGCCGGGGGCTACAATCACATTTCGCGGCAATGGACGTTTCTAGTTTAGATAAGAATCATAGCGTACGATGTATCTGCATGGACACAATTAGACAATATTATTAATTGCATGCATAAATATACGTAAAAATGTACAATTTAACTCACCTGAGCCAAAAGCTAAAATGACATTTTATGCTTGTACAGTGTACTATATAGTCCAGTAGATGTTACCATCATTCATATGACCTGGAAAAGATGGTATGTGCAAAGGATGTTGTTGTTGTTGTTTTTTTTTTAGATTAGTGCTTCGATGGGTACTACCCTTGCAGTCCACTAAGCTGGTTGCCACCTTCTCAACTTTGGGTAAAGATCTTTGATAAGCCTAAATAGCATACTAGCTAATTAGCATAATATGTGACTTGTATTGCAAAACCAACAAATGGTCGCCAGACATAGATTTTTAGTTAATATAAGGACAGATTATGGAAGAGCAGGCTCTAAGCTTTAAAATGATGTATGACTCAATTCAAATTGACTCTTCTAACCTATCTAAATATTGGAAAAGAAGCACACTCTGTGGAAAAATGTGAATTGAGAAAAGAGGCTCTGAAGTTTAGGGTCTATTCAAGCGCTTAATCTTTACCAGACCGTGCTGGATTTGCGATGAATGGAACAAAAAGAGGATGTAAAACCACCACAGCAACAACAATGACACCTCACTTCTTGCCTCTCATAACGATATCAACGTTTTGATTGAATCTTTTAATAAACAAAAATCTTTTCCAAGTATATAACTGATTTAAGTGCAATATGCTCACTTTGAATATACTGTAAGTAAAACGCAATGTGTATTTTTAAACGCGGAGGTGTGCAGTATAATACTGATGATATGATTTTGAAAACTGGTGGCACTCGCTTGAAATTTCATGAATCTGTTATTTTTTTAGGTGTTGTATTAAATAGTAAGTTGAGTTGTAATATTCATATTGACTTTGTTTGTACAAAAATTCCTCATTTTATTGGAATTTTAAATCGACTAAAATATGGTTTGCCAAGTTACATTTAGTTCGCTCTTTATAACGCTTATGTTTTGTCTGTTTTATCTTACTTCAATTTTATCTTTGGAAATACGTATTCTTGCAAAACTCAAAGACTTTTTATACTTTTTATACAGAAGAACGCAATTCGAATTCGTACAAAGTCAGATTATAGAGCATCAACATCAACACTTTTAAAATCAGTTCACACTCTTAAATTGCAAGATTTGAATAAAATGCAAATATGTTCTTTTATGCAACGTTTTCATGCTAAAACTCTCTCACCTCATTTACAAAATATGTTTTTGTGAACTCTGATGTACATAATTATCATGCAAGATCGTAAAATCATTTTCATCGATGGCGTTTTTCAACTGACAAATCTAAATATTAGTTGCGTCAGACTGGTCCCGTTTTATGGAATACTTTAGAACTGATCAAATTTAATATACAGTTTAATAATACTTTTAAAAGACAGTACAAGAAAATGTTGATTAGTAAGTATTGATATTTTCTTTTAATGGGTCTTTCTTCTATTTGTATTATGAGGTTTAATTTATTTATTTTTTATTATAAACTTGATACATTTTATTTTTGAAGTATTTTTAAAATGATTATAACGAGGGGTACGTGCAACATAACTACCCGCATACCATTTTCCGATCAACCAAACACACAATGATAATGAGTTTCTGTTTTTTATATACCTGTGATATCTTTTTTCCCATGTTGTTTTTTATTCTTTTGTCTTTTTTCATAATCTCGTCTGGTTTTGTAGACGTTTCCATTGTTTTTAAACTACACTTTTTGTACAATTTGCTCATATTCACATTTTTTTTTAATACTTATGTATTGAATCGGAAATAAAGATTGAATTGAATTGAAAAATTAAGGGATTATCAGATTAAGTTGAAATTAATCATGCTCTATTTACACATTCTGGCCATGATTAACATTAACTTTCAAGGCATTAGTGCTATCCTTTTAAAAGTTATTAGAGTTGAAAGTGAAGGGTTTGCAAAGGATTTTCAAGAGATGAAAAGGGACCTCTAGGACATACCCGATCACACCATTCCCCCCCCCCAAAAAAAAAAAAAGTTGTAGAAAAACTGCTGAAAACACACTTTTCTATTCATTTTCTGACCTCAAATTTGGAATAATGTCGAAGAAGAATAGCTCTTTCAGAAAACATGAAAAACTTAAGATTGAGTTGATTGACATATTTCACCTTTTTGGAGTCCTCACGCAAAATCAAGGGGTGCGACTTTTTGTTGGTTTTGTGATGCACGGTCACATATGTAATGTTCACATTGTTAGTCTCAATCCAGAGAACGTGAAAACTTAGATATGACATTTCTTATAAATCTTATACATAAAAAACTTTTCTAGATCATGTACAGTACATGATATACATAATGCCATTTACTGGACATTGTACATACATAATATACTAATTATCTCAATATGCTCATGAGATTATGCTAATTATGACACGTTCATCGTTTGAAAGTACAATTGCTATTATTATGGATTCCTGGTCATTGATATCTTTATCTGTGTTTTCGGGATTCCTGAAATTAACAATATGTATTGCGCTAATGAGCTGAATATACTAATGAGGCTAATAAAAGTGATTGCTTATGGTTGCCAAGGTGGCAACCAAGCGTACGTTACTTCAATACCCATCTACATTATTAATCAACAACAACAACAATTTTTTTTAAAAATGTACTAAGCAACCTTTTCAGGTCATTACGTGGTAAATGGTACCATTTACTTCATTACTGTTCTTATGAAAATTAGCTCACTTTACTAATTATGACATTAAAGACACTCGCATCACTTGAAAATGGAAACTGATGTTATAAATGGTTTCCTGGTTTATAGAAAGCCCATGCAAAAAATGGGCGTGTGTATTGAATGTGCATGAAACACGGGTCACTGGGGCAACGTAGATGTATCTGCTTTTTCTCGAAAAGTGTTGTACTATCTCATTGATATACAGAACTAAGTGTCATAATATGCATTTTGTGCTCTTGTCAATTCAATGCTTATTGATCCCGTATTAATGCATTTTTTTCAAAAAGGGGAATATTTGCATTTTTCAAATATTATATTATCATGTTTTTATCAAAATTCCCCTAACTATAGATATATATATTTGTTGAGATAATTATATTTGTTATACAACCAATAGTTTGTGTAGTAACGTTTGTTTTTGTGAATATGATATTGATTGGTGTTTAGTATTAGAGTAAACGGTGGTTTCTTATGATATTGGTAACAGTATGCATGATTAAAGATTTTAAAGATGATCTTAATATTATTGTGTGGGGAATAGAAAGTTGAATGGGGTCTTTTTAAATATGTGTATAAGCAACGATTATAATCATATTGTAATAAGAACGTTCCTGTTAGAGGAAGGATAGAATAAATATTTTGAAAAATTTTAATATGTGAGTTTGATTAACACTATGAATAATCATTTGTGACATATTCTATATTCTATATTTTGCAATATGTGTATAACGATAAGTAAAAATCGCAAATTTTGCTATTTGTTTACGTTTTGAAGTATAGGTTTATTCGAATATTGTAATACTTAAGATGGATATTTCTGATATTTCTTGATTCTATGCATTTCTATCGTTTTGCACACATTTCATGTAAACTAATACCCTCAACTCAGTCTGCGGGCTTCTATGAATGATTTTTAATAAAGTACCTTTTCATTTATATTGGTTCATTCATTCATACGTTCAAATTAACGCCTCTTCCTGTACTCACGAACCCATGTTTTAGCGAACCTTGGGAAAAATTAGTTAGTCCAAAAACGAAAAAGAGGTTCGTTATTTCGAAGATTTGATAATCCGAAACTGAAATAATGTTCATATTCCGAAGGTCCGTCAGTCCGTAAATTGAATAAGATCCGTTTATCTGAAAAAAAAAGGGAATAATGATTGTTATGCCAAAGGTTCCTTATCCGAATATTAAATCAGGCGTGTTAATCCGACAATAAAATAAATTTCGTATTCTAAAGATTCGTTAATCCCAACATGTCCTGGAGTTCTGCTCGTGGACCACCCCACCCCCGCCGACTGTTGTCATGCTCAAAGTTTAAATGCATTTTGGATAAGTGAAGCCATGAAAATTGAAACAAGAATACAATGGAAAACGTGCACAGTTCATTAAAAGTATACATTCCCCTTGCAAACAAGCGACTACGTGTTCCTTACGAATAAATGTGGCCCAAATGCCTTGCACAAAATTCTCTCCTGCATGTATGAGGCAAAAAGTTAGACTATTAAGGTTACCGGGTCAACATACTCCTCATCATTCACAATGCATTGCCAGCAATATTTCATTTCATTTCATTTCATTTATTTCCATATCCAAATAATACAAAGTTACTGCTACGTAGGATATTAACAATTTGCACAAGAAGGCTGAAGTGTCATAAAGCAAATTCAAACAATAACAAAAGTATAATACATACACACCTGCAACTACAAGCACATAATTATGAACCTACGTATTATTCAAATAATTTGATCTTCATGAAATCACTTTATTGAAATAGCACTAGCTTTAGTAACGAACGTGGAGGGAACTTGCATAAGAAGCGAAGCTTGTACAATTAGCAAGTTCCCCGAGTAAAAAAAGAGGGGGAAAAAAGTCTATGCATGTGCGTATAAATTCAAATACTAGTAAACGAATCGGCATTCCGATTCAGAAGAGATAGGAGGAAGAGGTACAAGTACAGCAATGGGACCAGATGGCACACACACACAGACAGACAGACACACTGTTGCGACACGGATTGTCGCCCCTACACGGATTGTCGCCTCCTGCTCGGGGCGACAATCCGTGACGGGCGTTGGCGGCACGGATTGTCGCCCCCGTCACTGATTGTCGTCTGGCGACAATCCGTGACGAGGGCTGGCGGCACGGATTGTAATATCGTTCTGGATATAGTCATTGAAATACTAACACATAACTAACATGGCTACATCCATGCAAACATGCCATGTAAAAAGTCATGGTGAGGTTTCAAGGAAGTGTGTATGTGCGCGCGCACATGATAATCTAGTGTCCGTTTGTGCGTGTGTGTGTTTACGATGGAAGAATGTGTTTATTATGTCAGCTTTTTGCGTATGTGTTTTTTAGCTGCGCGTGGGTAGGGATACCTATAGTAAGCTGTTGCTGGCATAAACGTTGATATTGATTTTATCAGCAGCTTTGACTTTGATTAGTTGGTTTGGCGGATTTGTTTATGAATATCAGAATGGTGCTTGCGTGCGGGCGGATGCTGCTTTTCTGCTTAAGGTCCATTATGTCTTATTTATCAACATTGGGAAGTCGTTTCATCAGGAAGGAATGTGGTATCGGTTCGGGTGTGTGTGTGTATGTGGGGAGGGGGTTACAATTCGGAATTGCAAAAGTTCGTTATTCTGAAGGCTCTTTAGTCCGAAGGTTCTTTATTCGAAGGTTCGTTATTCCGAATTTCATTTTTGGATCAACGAACCTCTAGGTACTGCAAATTGTGTGTTTCGGATAAATGAAGCTTCGGAAAAACGAGCCTTCCGAATAACGAGCCTACGTGTGTGTGTGTGTGTGTGTGTGTGTGTGTGTGTGGGGTGTGTGGGTGTATGTATGTGGGTTGGTGAATGTGGGTGTGGGATGATTAATTCTCTGGTCAATCAGGGGTTGGTGGGTTGGGGGATTGGATTTAAAGAAGGATAGTTATAAATGGTATGACAAATTTTGGTAGGATTTAATATTTAGGATAGACGTACAGGCGATAGATTTGTTTCGGTTGGGGGGGGGGTGGTCGGGTTTTTTATGACTGATTTCATTCTAGATTTGTATAATGTATTTGTGTGGCTTTTTTTAATGTATATGCCCTTATAAGTAAGGAGGTGTTACATGATCCAAACCAATATATTCAAGGGATATAGGTTTGGTAGGGCCCTACATGTCAAAACTTTCTCGTGAAGAAATTGTTAGTAGGGTTGGTCTATAATCGAGTTATCTATGATGAAGTGAGATTATTTGTAGTATAAAATGACAAATGGATTTGTTTGTGTTTCGAATTGCCATTTGTAACTTTTTTGTTCATGTTACATCCAGAATGGGTCGATTTATGAATGATTTGAATGAAATCAATAAATATCAAGGAAAAACACACACAAAAAAGTGTTGAGTTGGTTTGTTCGCATTATGAGGATTTGTTTGAGTGTTTGTTGGTGTTTGTTTGCATTACGTATGTATCAACGGTGTGCAAATGGCAGTTCGTTTGTGCTTAAATCAACTAACGATTGACAAATTATTTACGGCGTGTGGAAATTATTCGCTAATGCTTAAAGCATGCTAAACTTATTCTGGGACAAAGAATAGTGGTATGGACTTTGTAGTTAAGACTGATGGAAGAAAATGACTGCAGTAAAAAAAAATAAACAAAGGCAGATAACATTTGGGGAGGGTACCTCCCTCGTATGTATTTTCTCTCGGTCTCTCTCTCTCGTCTAGCCCGCCTCACCGCTGAAATTGACACATCCATACTAATTTTAGATGAACGCTGGTGTGAACTCTTTAAACACGTGCTCATACACGCTGAAGTCACTTTCAGTGCCACAGTAGTGCCTGCAGCAGAAGATTTATGGTCATTTAAGGTGGCACCCATATACGCATGACATCGCTTGACCATTGATGATGAACGTTTTTTCCTTGTCTTGGGTTGGGGATGAGGTGACAGCATCTTTTTTTTTTCACTTTTCTGGCCGGGAAGGTGTGGGACAGCGATAAACTATATAAAATGAGAACGAATTTAGTATTTCCCTATACTCTTACCCACTTTACGCTCCATGGATATTACATTTTTTTTTTAATATTGTATTTGGGTGTCGGAGGGGTGTCCAAATGTGCTAATGTTTTTTTTTTTTTCCGGAAATGTAATAGGCATTGCTTTATTATAACAATCTCCTTAACATAACCCAGGAAGTCATGAATATCGCTGCACAATGACAGCTAAACACAGTTTGTCTATTTCATGACTGTAAGTAATATTTTCTTACTCTGTTTAACTTATCGATCTAGATAGTATTCTATTTGTGGTATAATTATGTTATGTAGTATTTACATTTATGATGTTTACCCATACTTGAGCTACACAAATAAAATTCAAACTTCAAGTTCAAAATTTCATATATCTTTCGTTACTGTAAAGCAAAGTAAAGAAATGCGAAAACATTTCACAACTTGTATGTAAGTTCATTTTCAGTTTTCCCCAGTGTACAATGTAAGACAGTCCAATATGTGATAACTTTGCTGTCATAATACATTGACTTGGCAGGGATCGTCATATTGTACATTATTATTTATAACAATCTGTAACTATCCGAAAATATCTGCAACTCTCCGTAAATAGTCGTGCCAATTCGTAAGAATATCCGCAAGTGGATGCAAGTATTCGCATTTGGTCGCATCTCTCCGTATCGCCCGCATATGTTTTTCCCGTATGTTTTGTAAAAATGCTCTGGTGACAGCAAGAGATCCCCGGGTGTCCACAGAAAAAAAAGGACTTATTTGGACGTAACGCCGGACGCAGAGCAGTGTATTGTGCCTGGGGCCTATACGTAGACACACGAACGCTCACACACAACACACATACGTAGGGCCTACGTAGCCCACGAACACAAAACCCCTCAGATACTCATGCAGGCACAAAACTGCGCCCACAAACACGCACCATCACATAACCTTTGATATACACATACGCCACTATATACCACATACACACGTATGCATACAGGCACACGTATACACACAGACAAACAAACCACTACCACTATACAACCACCACACATGCACAGTTTCTATACATATTGTATTATTATACTCCAAACACACACACACACACACACGCACACACGCACACACACACAAACACAACAATATGGAAAGTCATACACAAGTCATTTATTGTACGCACCTACAAATCATGCACAGCACATAAAAATTATCATGCAGCTCACAACAAACAAACACACAAACACACACACACACACACACACCAGTCATACTCATCCCACAAAAGCTTAACACCGGAGGAACCACCCCGAGCCCGGGGCGACAATCCTTGACGGGGCGACAGTCCGTGTTGCAACAATTTTTTTTTTTTTTTTTTACCATCACGGATTGTCGCCTTCGAGGTCAAAAAAAGTGGGAGTTTGTTTCGAAGAGATGGAGAAATAACAGACAACTTCCTATCACCATAACGGGTACAGGTGCGGGGACCATGTGATAGTTGCAGAGTGGAGGAAGAACGGAGAGAACGGGTTGAAGTGGAGAAAGGGAGAGAAATAAAGTCTTTGAGATAAGATGGGCAAGATTATTACATATCTTATAAACAATGAGAAGGATTTCAAAGGTGATACGTTGAAGTACGGGAAGCCAGTGGAGGGATTTGAGAACTGAGTTATGTAGTCAGAACTTTTTGTAAGTGTCACAAGCTTAGCAGCTGTACTTTTTAGCTCACCTGAGCCGCAGACCCCTAATTGGGCTTAGATTCTACATTTTCATCTTCTTCATGAGAAAAGTCTTTTCGCATAATGATCAATGTTGGTTTAATTCATACCAGAATTTGTATACGTGTTCATAACTGCACTTGCTATGTATGTACCATGTTCATACATGTAGTGACTACACCTCTGTACGTGCTTTTGCATCCCCCACCCCCTCTCTCTCGCATTCAGAAATGATTCTATACAATTGTATGTTCCTAATTGTTAATATCTAATGTTGTTTGCATTGAAAACAGTGACAAAAAATGGAAGTAGAAAAAACTTCGATCCGCTCAAATAGCATTTCATTGTGAAAGAGAGGGCCAAACTCTTTCTCATTTAGACTGTATCTCCTCCTGCCACCCCTCCACTTCCGCCTTTCTCACCACCACCAAATCCATGACACTTCGCCAAAGTCGTTCTCACAAGTTAACATACGACTCGCTGTAGTGGATTAGCACAAAAAAGTTTATAACAGCATAGGCCTACTAGTTCAACTACGCAAATTGTTGACTCTCTGAAGCATAATAAGGAGTTAAAGTATACATGCATTGTGTACACGAACAGTGTGACAAGCCTGGTGCTTCCGTGGACCATGCAGGGCAAAGGTTAACAAATACTTTGATATAACATGTCGTCAATGAACAATAGCCTATATGATATGCACAATTCAGTAACTACAGAATATGTATACTGTAAACTGTTTGCACAAAAGTAGGTTGCATTTTCTACCGGCCCCTTCCATCTACGTATCTATCTGTTCCTATATCTATAGACGTAACCCTGGGGTCACTGCAATGGCATGCAAGAGGAATTGAGCTTATCATTCTGTGATTTCAGATATGTCTTTGAGAGATAGCATTTTATATGTGACCCTGCACCACAAAACCAACAAAAAGTCGCCAGACATGGATTTTTAGTTGAGGGCAGATTCTTAAAGAATAGACTCTAAGCTTTAAAATGATGTATAACGCAATTCAAATAGACTCCCCTAACTTATCTAAATACTAGAAGGAAGGCACAAACTCTGGAAAAGTGTGAACTGAGAAAAGAGGCTCTAAAGTACAGGGTCTATTCAAGCGTTTAATCCTTACCAAGCTGTGCTAGCTGTGTAATGAAAGGGACAAAACGCAGGATGTAAACCACCGGAGCAACAACAATGAAGGGATTATCAGATTATGCTGAAATTGAGCATGGTCTATTAACATATTCTATCCATGATTAATGCCAACTTTCAAAGCAGTAGAGTCATCCTTCCAAAAGTTATTAGACTTCAGAGTGAAAAGTATGTAAAGGATGTCAAGAAATGAAAAGGAGACTCTAAGACATACCTGATCATTCTATTCTCCCCCCAAAATGGGTTGGAGAAAAACTGCTGAAAACACACTTTCCCATTTATGTTATGAACCCAAACTAAAGAACAATGTAGAAGGAGGATAGGTCTTTCAGAAAATATAGAAAACTCAAGATCGATTTAGTTGACCCATTTATCCTTTTGTGAGTCCTCACGTAAAATCAAGGGGTGCGACTTTTTGTTCGTTTTGTGATGCACGGTCACATATTATGTTGTAGGTGGATTGCGCTTACAGTGGCAGAAGATCACACCTGCAAGACCCTTCAGATCATCTTGACATTTTTCTCATAGTCATAGATCAGTCAACATGACCAAAAAAATCGTTTGCAGCAGTGAAGCAAAGGAGCTATCATAGATCATACATACAGTACCATCTTACTGAATATCTTAAGCTAATTGCAATCAAGACAGCAGCATAAACTATTCGCAATGTTAGTCAACTCTATATGCATCCAAATAAAACCTGGATTTTTTTTAAAGCGAAAAAAAATTAATGTGCCCAGATTCCTTGTTTGTATGTTTGGTTATATATTTGTTATCCAATTAACATTAAAAGCTACGAAGCAATACATAAATCATACATGATTAAAAGAAATTTTAGAAAATGTAGCGTTTCGCATTGTAGTAAGATGCAAATTTGCAAATGCAGAAAGACTTCATTTTTGTTGTTGTTGAATAAGTTATCTTCGATTTCATAACCAGCGAATCTATCTCCTATACAGATCAAGTCCTGAACAGTAGGCCTATATGAATTTGGAATGTAAAACTGATAGAAACTCTTAAGTCAAATTTACTTTAGAATTTATGTGTGATTTTTGCTCCGGATGCTTAAATCATGAAACGTAGCTTGAAGCCTTGGTGTGGCTGTCAAGAATTAAAGAGAAGAATATTTTGTCACTTTATTCTTGCAGTCCCACCCATTCTCACGCCATAGGTGTCACGAGTCTCACGCCTGTTGGGTCGTTTTTCACGCTCACATCCCTGACACATAAAGTTCGAAGCCCTTAAAAAACACATTTGTAGACAACTTAAAAAGACCAACCCAGAATAAGCCAAAATATTCCAATTATAATTCACCATAACCCATCCCCTCCGTCGGTCGCTACGCTCCATGACGCGCCGCAAAATGTTACGCTTGGCTGGTCACTGAACTTGACATCTGTCTTCTTGTTGAGGACTGACATTTAGTGACAGAACCAGATTATCTGATCTGGCTTGTCATTTTTGCGGGGTTTTTTTTCAACATGTTGTAACTTGTACCGATCGAGACCGGCCTGGGATGTCTGTCATTTTGTGTGGAGTTGTAACGCGTACCATCATGTCAGAAGCGTTCCGTTGTCTGTACGAATTTATCTTGAATCTTCATGGCTTGATGTGAAATTCAAAGACTGATTATCCAGACAACCTGTACGGGAAGCCTTCCAGGAACATGACGGGTAAGTCTAAATGAAACATTTTATACGCAATGCATGTTGTACAACTTAAAGGGATCGTATAATTTTGGTTGAGACCTAATTTCAGGTTTCTAACATTTTTTAGTGAGATATTTTTGAAGCAGCTACATTGGCTTCCTGTTCAGTCACGTATAGTTTTTAAGATACTGTTACTGACTTGTCAGTGCAGGCATTCAATGGCACCAGAATATCTCAGTGATTTTTTGGTAAGGTACGCTTCCTCTCGTAATTTAAGATCAACTCAGAAAAATTTTCTCCAATGTCCTGGTATAACAAAGTTTTATGGTGAGCGATCTTTTGCTCATGCTGCTCCAATACTGTGGAACGCTGTTTCGTGTTATATAAAAGAAGCTCCCACAGTGTTAAAGTTTAAAACTGCTCTCAAGACATTTCTGTTCAAAAAGTATTATGATGAGTTTGGTTTTGCATTTATGGTTCATACATTGTACACGACATTTCCTCTTTCTACTTTCATCCCTCTCTCTTAAAGCGCATAGAGACACCACGATAGTGATATGCGCTATATAAGCACTGTATATATATATATATATATATATATATATATATATATTTATATATAATGAGAAACCTCTTATGAAGTATGAAAGAGCATGTAATTCTGTGAGGAATTCAACGTTTATTTGATGAAAACTGGTTTTGAAATGGCTGAGATATCCAAAAAAAGAGCAATTCTAAGAAAGTGTGGGACCCACACTTTGTTATGATCGCTTTGCTTTACTTTGTTTTTGGATGTTTCAGTCATTCCAAACCCGATTTTCATAAAATAAACTTTGAATTTCTCTTAAAATGGTATATGCTCTGTACTATATTATAAGCGTTTTCTTGGTATCTTGCAAAAATTTAAAAGCCCAATTTTCATCTCCACCAATACTGTACCATCCCTTTCACGTATGCTAGATCTAGTTTTTCGCATCCCTGAAATGGTAGTTCGTGTTTGGAGTTTGGAGTGTTGGGTTAAGTAGTCCTAAGTTACTCTCGCAATTATAGTGCGCACCTTTCCCCGATAAACGCGTCAGGGTGCATGCGGTGACAAGAAGTATTACATATTGTATGCATCGTTGTTCTATTTATATCCAAATTACATTTTCATATGTGTTTTTTCCTGTGTATAGCGTTTGCAATGCGACCTAAACGGAAGTTCCTTATGTGCTGTTATCCAAAGTTTCTAGCTTGATAATCCATAAAAATGAAATGTGAACTGAGTGAATGCAGGAATTTAAGTAGAACCAAGGAGGAACCTCACACATCAGTCAAGTTTGAAGAAAATCGGACAATCCGTTAAAATGTAATAAATTTTGGTACCGCCATTGCTGGATGACAACATAATATTTCATGACGTAATGCATGCAAGAAAATATAAAGAGAAATCCACAAAAATTCATTTCCAAGTACAACACAGTCCCTCCTCTTGATACTGACATATTATGTTAAGGGTAATATATCCCCCTTTTTTCTGAAAGAGGTGAGTCAAGTGCTTTTTCATTATGCTAGAAAAGCGAAAATATGTTTAATTCTCTTCATATTTCCTTTGTATCTTTCTCAGCCAGTGATGGCCGCACTGAAACCCTCAAAATTCATAACTTTCAATGGGTTGTCCGATTTCTTTCAAACTTCAATTATTCGTTCTTCTAATATTATCGCATTTCCTTATATATATATAAATATATATGTATATATATATATATATATATATATAGTGCGAGGGATAGTTCTCTTCCCAGACGTACGCGGTGCCTTATTGTGGGTAGCATAATATACTGACAGAAATTAGAGTTGAGGCGGACGTTGCTTTCGATCTTGTTCTCCCTTTTAATCAGTCGAGCTTTCGGTCTGTCAGGCCGAAAGCTCGACTGATTAAAAGAGAGAACAAGATCGAGAGCAATGTCCGCCTCAAGTCTAATTTCTTTCAGTATATGTATAATAAGGGGAAGAGTCATGAAAATTATGCAGGCTCCTCTTGTACTGATACTGTATAAATGTACAAATTCAAGCAGAGTCGAAATTCGAAGTGAAGTATACAGGTGGATTCCTACGTTACCTGCACATAAAATGTTCTTTGTATGAACCTTCTCACCCCTTGATGTTAGGAGAGAATACCACTTTTACCAACATGCCACGAATTCACTGGACATGGGTGATTGTTGCCCTGCTAGTAGCAGTCTCCCTATCCTCAGGTAAGCGCACTATATACTTGTTATAGTATACAAAATTTAGTACGTCGGCTGAGAACCAGACGGTCGTTATTGCAACTTTGGGGGATATTAAATAACTGGTTTCAAATTGTACAGCTTGATCTCCTCTACATTATGGAGTCAATTTTCATTTTCAGTACAATGTTAAACATCAAAACCAAAAGGACGTTATTTTGCCCGATATTTGGAACAATGCTTATAAATCTAATAAACTTTTTATTTATGAAATTTGATTGCTTCGTTTTTATTTACGCACCCGACAGCGCCCTTGTGGTTCCCATGATTAACATTGTATTCTGTTTTTTTTTCCAAATATCAGCGGGCTGTTCACACAAAGAAGGAACTCCACTTTTTAAATTCCTACTCAGGTTGTTATACACGTACAGATAACTCAATATTTCCTTCTCCTCATTTTTAACAATATGTGCTTTCGTTTCGTCTTGTCTTATATCATCTTCTTGTGAGAGAAAATGGGACTTCATTCAACTTTCGTCACAATGCAATGATCACAGTCACTATAGAAAATTGCAACAAGTAAAATTTTGAAGCATACAACAAAGATTTTGTAATTTTGGGAATATACTACATTTACCCCCATAGTCCTCTTACAGAGCAGTAACACGCACAAACAGACTAACAGACAAACACACAAACACACACACACACACACACACACACACACACAAAATGCACATACAAAAGCAAACAAAGCAAAATGAAATACTAACAAATAAAAGCAAAAAAAAAAAAAGGGGGGGGGGGGATAAAAGCAACCCGACACGCATTGATCTAATTTTTGTTATTTGGGGAAGTGTAACATTGCTTTTAATCCAGGCCTGTTAATGGGGATTTCCAACGTATGTAGAATATTTAAAAAATGAACAAGCAGTCAGAGGAAGAGCAATGTGAGCATGGTCGCACTTTGCCTGTCCACAAAGAATTCGAGAGTTCAGGCTTTTTTCTTTTTTCTCTCTTTTCTAATTGCTTTTCCTCTAGTCTCCATATAGGACCCGTAGCAGTGGTCGCTAAATTTGAGGGGAAAGGAAGGGTGGCTGCAGCTACCCCATATTCAGAGCCTAAGAAAAAATAGCAAAAACAAGCACGAACAATAGAAAACTCACACACACACACACACACACACACACATATACACAGAAAGAAAAGTGAATAACATAATTACATTATGATCAGGAATTAAAGACTATTAAGTGATTTAACATGCCTGTACAATTAAAACATACCATCTAATATTATTCCCTTGATTTGAAGCAACTTAAAGGACAAGTTAACCTTCATTAACATAAGGATTGAGAGAATGTAGCAATATTTGTAGAACACATCATTGAAAGTTTGAGGAAAATCGGACAATCCGTTCAAAAGTTATGCATTTTTGAAGTTTTTGTGCAGTCACCACTGGATGAGAAGACTACTGCAGTGTATGACGTCACATGCGTACAACAATACAGTGTATAAGGAAAATATAAAGAGAATTTCAAAAAATTTCATCTTTTGAAAAAAGTACACATTCCCTTGACTCGTTACTGACATATTATGTTATGGGTAATATTATTCCCATTGCCTTTAGAAAGAGGCAAGTCAAGTGCTCTTTTATTATGCGAAAAAAGTGAAAAGATGTTGAATTTTCTTTACATTTTCTTTATACTGTTGTACTCATATGACATCACGAGCCTTAGTAGTCTCCTCATCCAGCGGTTCCAACACAAATGTTTTAAAAATTCATAACTTTTGCATCGATTGTCCAATTTTCCTCAAACTTTCATTGATGTGTTCTACTAATATTGCTGCATTCTCTCAATCCTTATGTTAATGAAGGTGAACTTCGAAAATCATTTTCGTTTACTCATATGCAATTAAAATATAAGCTTTAACATTTTTTTTTAGCATACTGCATATCGTCTCACAAATAATGCTGTCATGGTTGTTTAAGACTTTACCATGACTTTTGATTTGGTAATTAATGCAAAACTGGAAACTTTCATCCTACAAAACCCAAATTATCAATAACACACAGACATTTTGGTCCACATATTTGTCATAATCTTCCCGACAGCATAGAATTTTTATGCTTTAAACTCTTTATAAAAAGCTATACTTAATCAACAATTAGTCGACCATAATTTATACTCCCCACTCTTTTCGGCAAAGTAACATCTCTCCCTAAAAAAGACAAAATAAGAATGCTATTATATTGTGGAAATTTAGGGTCTGAAAAAATTCCAAGATTGTGAGTTCTTTACGATTCGGGAAGTACAAAACTGATAGGAGTATCTGATAAGTAATATGCGGCTAACAAGGCACAGGGTATAATGCGTACAGAAATTCAATCCTGAATGCCATACTGCGGCGCAATTCTTCTAGAACGGGTCTTATGAAGAGCTGTATAGATCATCAGGAGATCATTTAATGGCAATCCAAAACTTGTCAGTATGCAAACCATGTGTTGTGCAACCTCATGTTGGCCTTTCGAATGACCTCATTTACATGGTAATTAGGTGATCCGAGAATCCTCTCGGATCACCTATTGTATCTGTACGGATTCTTTCTTTCTTTCTTTCTTTTTCTTTCTTTCTTTCTTTATTTCTGGACAAAAGTTGTGCAGAGGTTAGCTCAGAAAGTGCATTGCCTACCAATGTCAAACTTATACCATATATGTATCATGTCGCAAAGACGACAGCGCAAGTAAAATCATAGTGATCAGTCGACCGTGACGTCACTATGACGTCATTATATGAAAACACATTTTCATGCATATCTCATTAATGAAATGGAATATTTCAATGAAATTTACGTCACATATATTTCAAGTCAAGCGGATTTTACTCATATTTTCAAAATTCATTTTTATTTCAAAAAGCGCGCGTACGCGCGCGTTGAAATATTTGTATGCTCGAATCGAGCTCAAATTTTTTTTGCACACGTTTCAGACCATTTGAAGCATTTTTTGAAAAATTGAAAAAAATGGACGGACGCGTACGCGCGCGCACATATTTGCACGCACAGCTAATATGAAATAGAAATTTTCAATTTTTTCACAAGAATCGGATGTCGGAAATGTCAAGGAATATTTCTACCAAGTTTCAAGTCAATCCGACTCAATATGACGTCATACGGGCCCGTCAAAGTTGAAATTCCGCGCGCGCGTCAATGGCGATATACAGTGCAACGATGCCAAAAAAACGCCAATTTTAAATCCGATTTTACTCGTCAGGATGGACGGTAACCCCCCATTTTCTTTACATATTCTGAAAGCTGATGA
This sequence comes from Diadema antillarum, assembly GCF_040938485.1. Lineage (NCBI taxonomy): Eukaryota > Metazoa > Echinodermata > Echinoidea > Diadematoida > Diadematidae > Diadema > Diadema antillarum. Next base: position 1,336,698 of record NW_027270909.1, on the reverse strand, counting down.
GTTGGACATGTTATTTCATGGGTTGGCAATGCTGGCAAAATGATTAAAAGATATCAAATTTCTTGATAAAGTAAAAAAAGTAAATTTTCAAAATAACATCATCAAATTTCAAGTTCACTCGAGCGTATCTCACTTATCCTTTGCCAATTTACACCCAGATTTCAGTATGTTGTAGCTTATTGAATGATCTTTCATTCATATCCTTACAACATTTTGATTGGATGACGGCATCACTTCGTAAAATTGGATTGAAAGTAATATTGTCAAATTTGACCAGTTTACGTGTTATCTCTATGGGAGAGCAGTTTTTCTGGCAGTGAAAATTGACATGACTCTCTTTTTCGAGCACTAGCTCACTTATGCTTCGGTGAATTTCTCCCAGATTTTAGTATGTTGTAGCTGAGACTTTGGGCTATCGTATTAAGTGTGCCCTTCATTTTTTCATACGACGTCGGCATCACGTCGAAAAACTTGGTTGAAAATGGCACGAGGCTTCGATGCAGCGTCATTTTGCTTAATACACAGGGCCTATGGAGAATGAAATAGGTCATTGCGTAGCGCATCCGACTCGTAATCCTAAGGTCCCTGGTTCGAGCCTCACCCCTGCCAATATTTTTTTTTTAAATTTTTTAAACACTTTTTTTCTTCTTTTTCTTTAGTTAATCTTAATCTCCCTTTCCTTACTTTATCTTTTTCTGATTTTTTTATGCTTCTCCTTCAAATTTCTATAAAATAACATAATTTTTTCTTTATTTTTCTGTCTTTCTACTACTTTCTGTGCAATAGATGAACAACAACAATGGCTATCAATCCCATATTTTGCACATGTTTAGTACATGTCAAGTACATTATTTCATAAAATAACAACTACTTGATCGGACACCATCTTGGGTATGTAAATTAGGGTCAAAGGTCATAAATGTTTCATCCTGTATCTTGGTGAATACATGTTCTATCTTCCCCATATTTTGCACACGTAAAGACCGTGTTACAAGGATCATTTCACAAAATAACCACTTTTTGCTCAGATGCCATCTTGTCTGTGCAGATCGGGGTCAAAGGTCATATGTACTTCTTTCTTTATCTTCGTTATGACGTGTTATCTCTATGGGAGGGAATTTTTCTAGATGTGAAAATTGACATGATTGTCTTTATCGAGCACTAGCTCACTTACCCTTCGGTGAATTTCTCCCAGATTTTAATATGTTGTAGCTGAGACTTTGCGCTATCGTACGTGTTCCCTTTGTTTTTCATATGGTGTCGGGATCATGTCCAAAAACGTGGTTGAAATTAAAGGTTATCTTCGATGTATTTTCATATTTCTTTTTTTTTCAATTTTCTTTGTAATAACTCAAGAAAAATAGCCCCTATCAACCCCATATTTTGCACATGTTTAGTTAATGTTACGTACATTATTTCATAAAATAACAACTACTTGATCAGACACTATCTTGGGTATGTAAACTAGGGTCAAAGGTCATAAATGTTTCATCCTGTATCTTGGTGAATACATGTCTTATCTTTCCCATATTTTGCACACGCAAAGACCATGTTACAAGAATCATTTCACAAAATAACCACTTTTTGCTCAGATGCCATCTTGGGGGTGCAAAGTGGGGTCAAAAGTCAAATATACTTCATTCTGCATCTTTGATAGTGTATACGGAATTCGGCACCCAAGATGGCAGGTCTGACTCCCTTTTCAAAATGAGAATCCAAACATCACACGACCAATGTCCCTAATCTCAGGTGAAAACTCGAATCATTGATTTAAAAAAAATCGGATCACCTAATTTGTCAGTCTTGACAAATTCCGGGTCTAGTTCCATTTAAGGTTGCTTTCAACTTAAACCTCTTAAAGTCTTAAGATTTTGCCTGCGGGTGAGAAACAATAAAGAACACCCGACAGACGAAAGAATTGATCATCGCTGTCTATACGTTAACTTAAATCTATGCTTCTAAACTTTATATCTATATATTAAGGCTATTTCTTCCAAAAGAAGAAACAAAAATACTAGTGGCAATCTGTTTGAGTTGCCCTTGCTCCCAATGAAATGATTCACAGCTCATTATTAGAATCTTGTATGACATGACCAGCCAACAACGGAAGGGTGAATAATCATGCCACTTCTATTAAAAAAAAAATCGTGGTTTCTTTTCTTGACATATTAGAAAAACAACTTTATAATGTTATCTTATTATAAAGTATACTTTGATTTATTGCTTATACTCAACTTTGGATCTTCTTGATATTATTTTGCATTGCTTTAGGTCATTTGAATTGCCAAATACTTCTTTTTGCTCGTAGAAGTAAAATATATTAATGACATTTAATTTACTTACATGTCTATGAAACGCTGAAATCACTTTCTTTACCAATTCCGCTCTGAAATACATGGGACTTTAACTCATGAATATGTACACGTATTTTCGTATTATTAGCTTGTATATATATATATATATATATATATATATATATATGCGTGTGTGTGTGTGTGTGTGTGTGCGTGTGTTAAATGCAAGAGATCAATCCTGACCGAAACGTTCGCCGTGTCTCACTCTGGAGCCTTTTATGTGGAAGAAATCAAACTGAGGCGAACGTTGTTCTCTACTTTTCCCTCTAATCAAGCTCTCGTCCTGCCAGGCCTTTCATCCGGATCTGGGGCATAAATGGTTTGGTTGTGAGACGACAGCAGTGAGCGGATATGTAGCATGTATACAGACTCGTATTCTGTATTCAGTTATCTCTCTTGTGAGGTCAAGGGCTTGAGTGTCTTGCTACAAGTCTGGAGTCAAAACCTGGGGGGCGTTTCATGAAGGAACTTGTCGGATAAAATGTCCGACAAGTCAATTATATCCGACAAGTTCAGAGAAGTCAGCCAATCAGACTAAAGAATTTCTCAAAACTTTTCGGATATAATTGACTTGTCAGATATTTTATCCGACAAGTTCCTTCATGAAACGCCCCCCAGGAGTCTGAAGTCAAAGTCAAAGTGTGATGCAAGCAACCAAACCACTTACGCCCCAGATCCTGATGAAGGCCATGACAGGCCGAAAGCTTGATTAAAATTAGAGAGCAACGTCCAATAAATTCGATTTCTTACACACACACACACACACACACACACACACACACATAGGTACACACATCCTCACACACGACACATGTATATATATATATCTATTTACATACAAATAGATAGATATTGGCACACACATACATTATATCATCAAAAAATAAAACTGAAACCAAGTTCATGCTGTATTCACCAACAGTTTTACTCTTAAAATATACACACATATTATGTTGCATGTATAGACACATCTTTTTAGGCTTCTATGAGACAATGCAACGACGAAACATCTCTATGTGATTTACTATGATTTATGGTACAGAAGGGAGAGGAGATCTTGACAATTCACAGTCGTCCAAGATGATCTTACTATGAAAACCACATTCATGAAATATATAAATCAGCACCCCTGTATTGGTCTTTATACGCAGGATTGGTCATTTTAAAAAAAAGAGTAATTATAATCGAACAACTAAAGAGAAACTGCATGATGCATGGATTTAAATTTAGTCCCTTAGATAACGATAGTGGTTTGCTCGTTGTCATGATTGTATTTTGGACTCTCAGCTCAGCTCAAAGAACAGATGAAAAGTTCATATAGCTTCATATATATATATATATATATATATATATATAGTTCACATAGCTTGTAACACGCGAAAGAAAATGTGAACAAATAACTTCTATCATTATGTATTGTTTGCCGATAAGGCGTAGTTTCAAGTTCAAGGTTCTGACTCCTGCATTCAAAATGTCTTTATGGAAATGTCTGCCTTTGTCTGCCTCTTCTTGCCTGTCTCGATGAACTCATCAAGAATATCAGCCCTGTCGTAGATCAACTATAAATGTCAAAGAATTTTCTCTCTAAAATAAATGTGAAAGCCAAAGCATTTGGTAATAAGTTTTTTGTTTTTTTTTTTTCAAAATGGCACCATTACTATGGGACAATTTCTTCCTAACCACTAAATGTATTACAGATTTTGAGAGATTAGAATCTGTCATAAAAAAAACTAAACTTTTTGTTTGTTGATGATTGTTGACTACGTTAGTAATAGAATTATGTACGTATTATTAAAATTTTGTATGATTTTTGCCTCCGCATATGCATAGAGAATTTATTCTAAGAGTATTATGCTTTCTAATCACGGAATGTTTTAATCACTACTAATCAAATTTTTGTCTGCTTTTTTCTAATGCTTTTCTTTTGCTCCTGTTGTTCTTTTGCTCAAAAGTGAATATAAAGCGTTAATCAAGCGTGGCTTTGTCTTGTGTGTTTATCTGATGTGTAAGATTTTATCGATCTGACATTGAATTAAATGGCAATCGCCATATTTTCTAGTGTCATTTCCGGTCAACGGAGCTGTGGTTACCACTGAACCAGAGGTAAGACTACGACAAGGTTTACCCGGATCGGTGCCATGCATGGTGACGCGGAAGCTATCCGCAGTCTACTGGAAGAAAGGAGAAACAATCGAAAGCGCCACCACTGTTGTTAAACTGCATATCTCTGACAACAACGGCGACATCAGCGGTCCAGGGTTTGAAGATGGGGAGTTCACAGTTGCCTCAAATTATTCCCTCATCTTTAATAAAGCCCGGTCTACGGACTCTGGGAGATACTTCTGTGAGGTGTCTGATTACGAAACAGGAGTCCTGTACAGGAATTATTCAGATGTGACGATATCGGGTAATTTCTCAACAAAACTAGTAACTTATGACATCGTACTATCATGTATGTGTTTTGTTTTTAACAAGGCCAGTGGTTAAAAATGGAACTCTCGTTTTTCAGTTCGGATTAGAGTGTTGCGTCAATAACACATGATAATACAATATAAAGAGGATTAATACACAACGCTTATGTAGCGCATATATCATACAATGTACATTTTCACGGTCAAGAATAGGAAAACAGTGACAGTTGATATTCAATTTCAACAGTGCAGTAAAAATAAAAGTGCTAATACAGGCAAATGTCCAAACACCAAGAATACCAGTTTTCGGCGATTTTCCGCGTTTATTTTTTTGTAATATCTAATTTGCATGTCTTATGATTTCAAAAGTCCCTCCATTATATGTGACCCGGCACCACAAAACAAACAGAAAGTCGCCAGACTTGAAATCTAAGGCTATGGTCACAACCCCCAAAATCAGCCTGCTCGGCGACCGGTCGGCGAGTTTTTAGCTAAAACCGGTCGGAGAACCACCGGTGACCGACCAGTGACCGACCAGGCGCCGCTGATTTTTAGGGCATCGGTCGGTCGCCGCTGAAGTTTTGATGATTTCAAAAGTCCCTCCATTATATGTGACCCGGCACCACAAAACAAACAGAAAGTCGCCAGACTTGAAATCTAAGGCTATGGTCACAACCCCCAAAATCAGCCTGCTCGGCGACCGGTCGGCGAGTTTTTAGCTAAAACCGGTCGGAGAACCACCGGTGACCGACCAGTGACCGACCAGGCGCCGCTGACTTTTAGGGCATCGGTCGGTCGCCGCTGAAGTTTTGATGATTTCAAAAGTCCCTCCATTATATGTGACCCGGCACCACAAAACAAACAGAAAGTCGCCAGACTTGAAATCTAAGGCTATGGTCACAACCCCCAAAATCAGCCTGCTCGGCGACCGGTCGGCGAGTTTTTAGCTAAAACCGGTCGGAGAACCACCGGTGACCGACCAGTGACCGACCAGGCGCCGCTGATTTTTAGGGCATCGGTCGGTCGCCGCTGAAGTTTTAACGCGGAGTTAAAATTTCATCGGCGACCGACCAGTTTTCACTCGCTGCCCAAAATACGCTCGGTGTCCGAGCAGGAACCGCCCAGGTACTGACCTAATCGAGCGGTCGCTGCCGAGCGATTTAGGGAACAAAAATAATAGAGACAAAAATGACAACAGCACAGAAGAAAACCAAGAGAATAGATCGAGCGGTCGCCGTCGAGCAATTTGGGGACTAAAAATGTTAAGATAAAAATGACAGAGGCCCTGAAGGAAATCAGGACCTAGATGGAGAAGATAATCTAGCGCAATGTGGAAGAAGCAGGGGGAGGGATAAGAGGTAAGGAAACCCCACCAACATATCAGCATCTCAACATCTCGACAACCAACATGAGGGGCATGGAAGTCAGAGGCAACCACTTTGGGGCAAAAGTTAGTGTCGATATGTTGACGTAGTAAAATATGGTTTGGTTACCTTATCATTCATTAAATGCCTATTGATCGAAGAAGAAATGAATAACAAGAGATGGGGAAAATTGGAATATGAAATCAAATAGGAATAGAAAATACTGTAAAATAAAGAAGCAACCACAGATATTTTGGAAAATTCAAATCTATTCTAATCTTTGTTCCATCTTGGGTGTTCCTCCCTTTTGTTTTATTTCCTAATTTCTAGTTATCTGTGGTATCACATGGCGGCGTTTTGTTAGTTGATAATTTAACTATTAGATGTTTTGCCTCAAGTTTTCTCTTAATTAATTAATTAATTAATTAACACATCACAAATCACATAGGAACATTAATAAAGACAGGTACCTCGTGAGAAATTTCAGGCAGAGACCGGCGGGTGGCCGCCGGTACGGGTCACCGGTAGATGACCTATCGATCACCCGTCGGTCGCTGAGCAATTTCGTAAAAATCGGCCGGTGGTCGGTGGGAGATCGTCCAGTTGCCGATGGGGCATCGCTCGGTGACTGCTCGGACTCTGCTCGCTGCAGATCCCCACATTTCGCCAAAATTTTACTGAAATCGATCGGTGACCGACGGGAAATCGACAGGGCGCTCCTCGGTCATCGCTAGGATTTTACAGCCTGCTCAGCATTTCCAAAAACTGCTGAGCGGTGCCAAAATTTCAGCAGCGACCGAGCAGGCTACAAATCGGTCGGTCGCCGCTCTGAGTTGTGACCGTAGCCTTAGTTAAGAGCATATAGTGAAAGAGCAGACCTTAAGCTTTAAAATGATGTATAACACAAATCAAATGGACTCTCCTAACCTATCTCAATATTGGAAAGAAAGCACACACTCAGGAAAAGTGTAAACTTAGAAATGAGGCTCTGAAGTACAGTGTCTATTCAAGCGTTAAATCTTTACTGAGCCCTGCTGGTTGTGCGATGAATTGGACAAAAACAGGATGTAAACCACCGGAGTAACAACAATGAAGGGACTATTAGATTAAATTCAAATTGAGCATGCCTTATATACACATTCTTTTCATAATTTATGCCAACTTTCAAAGCAGTAGCATTATCCTTTCAAAGGTTATTAGAGTTGAAAGTGAAGAGTGTGTCCAAGGTTTTTAAGAAATGAAAAGGGGACTCTAAAGACACACCCAATCACACTATTCTACCAAGAATATGTCCAAGATAAAATGCTAAAAAATAAAATAATGTAGAAGAAGACTTGCTCTTTCAGAAAATATGAAAAAGTCAAGATCGGCTAGGTTGACCCATTTCACCTTCTTTTAGCCCTCACACAAAATCAGCGTGTGCGGCTTTTAGTTCGTTTTGTGATGCACGGTCACATATTATGGAGGTTAACTACCCACATATCCTGATTGCTTTTGTTATCCAGCACGTATCCTCACACCAGTAACTTCTGGGAATGTGCTCCTTGAAAATTGTCTGAAGCGTCATTATGTTTGTTCATTGAAACAACTTCAGAGGTGATGTTCGTAAATCCTTGAGTTCTTTAATCCTGATAGGAAGTGAAGTCCATTATTCCGAAGGATTAGTTAAAACCCTTTTTGTGCAAATGAGTCAAGTCAACACAAATTTCACACACAAACCTAAGGGCATGAAACTGATGTGACATGCTGACGTTTAATCCGAAAATAAATTAAGCTTTGTTTTTCCAAAGTTTCGATAATTGAAAAAAAAAATAGATAAAGGCTCGTTATTCCGAAGGTTTGTTATGTGAAAGTGAAAAGAAGTTTGCTTACTAATGAACCTTATTTTGTTTTCGGATTGACGAAACTTCGAAATAACGAAGGTCACCCCATTTTTAAAAGGTGATGACGTAAACAGCGTGTAGCTAGGTAATATCCGTTTAATTATAGTCCAAAGGTTCGTTAATCAGAAAATGAATTTAGCTTTCTAATTCCGAAGGTTCGTGAATTGAAAGAGAAAGGAAAATGCGTACTAACGAACCTTACTTTGTTTTCGGATAAACAAATTACGCAATAACGAACCAGACTTCATTCCCATTCCCAGAATTACGAAAAAAAAAATAGAAGGAAATAACAAATCAATGGGTGATTTCAAGTTCGGTGCTGGTGCTGTTGCTGAGATAGCACTAGCACCGGCGATATAGGCCTAACTGAACTTTGAAATCAATCGGTGTTGGGAGGTTGACCTCAAAATTATGACGTATTTCAAGGAATTAGTGTTGGGCCCGATGTTGAATGTTGTCTGCTGCACCGAGCTCTACCGTTTGTGTTGGCGATTTACGTGCTTTTTTTTTCCATTGGCTAGCACTAGCAATTAGGGATTATTATCTTCGTTTGTTTCAACTTCGGTGCTATTGTTAGCGTTGCTGCACGAGACCCACATTTACGTCCATAAATGATGCACGTTGTAGGAACAAAGTCTATGCCGATACAATTAGTCGCCCACGTAACTTACAAGAGCACTCTAGACATGGCTACATAAATCTGAGCCTGGGCAGCTGGGAGCAAAATTAAAATCATTGTGTGGAGGAGGGATGAAGTTTGTGAATTTTTAATCCATCTTTCCAGTTATGTGTCAAAGTTTAAGCAGTCTTGAATTCATCTTTGGATATTTGACTTTAACTATCCACTTTTTCGTCTCGCAATTTTCGCGGACTTCGCGGTGATGTGATGCCAACACCTAGTGCTGGGGGATCGACAATAGTATATGGTGATGCATTGATCGTTGCATTAATCTGATGGTCGGTGCTGGAGCACAATGTAGGGCAAATGTTTGGGAGAAAGCACTAGCATCTATCTAAATCTGCATTCATGTCTTTTCCTATTAAATTTCTTTTATACAATACTTTTATTGTAAATGAGGGGAGTACGATATATAATATACGTATATGATTATGCATACTGTTGTCTTTAGTCCCACGAAAATCAAAAGTGCTAAGATATAGGGATGAGATATGCATGTATATGTGTCACAAAGGTATCACAAATAAGCAAACTCACGAGGACAAACCACTAAATGATATGTCTTACCTACTCAGATCCGCCAGTCATCACCGATGCTAGACGTTTTATTCAGTATGGCGACAGGGCGACCCTGAGGTGTCAGTATGAAAAGGCGGTTTATGCCGTGTCCTGGCGGAAGGGCGATGAATACGCTAATACAGAACCAGTGATTGCGCTAGACATGCGCCATGAGGTAAACCAGCGAGAATTTGGTGATGGGTACGACCAGGGTTGGTACAACATATCCGATGGCTTTTCTCTTGTCATCAACTCAATAAGAATAAGAAACAGAGGGAGGTACTTTTGTGCAGTGTCAGATCTGGCAACCGGCAGACTTCTCATCAACTCTACGTATGTCGATATTGTTGGTAAGTCCTTTCTTGTGTGTTTATCATGACGATTGGCAATTATTGATATGGCAATGGTACATTTACAATGAGGACACAGTTATTGCAACGGAATTACATGATAGCACTTTTATGACTGGCGAAAGAGACTTCAGGGTCAACAGATCCGCCATAGACACGATTTGGACGCGACATTTCCATAAGAACCTTATCCACACCATTATACGTCCGCCAATGTTTTCAAATGTCTTATGTTAGGACTGTTTTGGGTGCGGGATTTATATAGGAAAAATCGATTAACCAGGAAAAGCCGTCTTCAGACTAATTTTCCACAGTTTTTTACTACTAAGACTCTCTCACAACACTTTGACCCTATAACATGCCCTTACTTTATCTACCAAACCTAGATGGCATGCATTTATTTTTTTTTTGCTTCTTGTATATAAAATATAATAGTTCTGAAGGATGTATGTTTACATAACCTGACCACTGACTGAGGTGTCCATGCATGTGTTCTATTGATTTTGCAGCCACGCCCCGAGAGACCTTTCCTGAAATTGATACCTGTGTGCCGATCAGTTCAAATGAATCGATGCAAACTTGCAACATCAGTGCGGACAGCAATACAACAATATCTCTCACATGCACTGTGACAGGGTACTATCCTAACATCAGTTTGTCATTCAACGATACCTCAAACCAGGCCAGGGTGATTCAGAGAACCATTTCTAATGATACAGAAGGACTACTGACCCAGGTGGTTACGATAGAGCTGTTGGTAGGATCCGATTCGGTCACATGCACAGCTAGTGGACTACCTTTCGAAACCAAGAGAACGACACAGGGCGTGTTCATACCCACGACTTCAATAAACCAGACGAATGCAAACAACACCGTCACAGCACCTACTCCCGAAAAAGGTGCCTGTGAGTATAGAAATAAATATCAAATTGTCTTTATATTTTCTATATATCTTTTTACTCATGTGACATTATACGCTTTAGTAGTCTTCTCATCCAGCATTGATTGTGTAGATACTGTAAAACTCATAACTTGAATGGATTGTCCGATTTTCCTCAAACATTCACTGATGTTTTCTACTAATATTGCTGCATTCGCTTAATCCCCATGCTATGAAAGTGGACATGTTCTTTGTTAAGCACCTTCCTTGTGTTTTTAGTTCATAGTTTTAATTGTGGCATGATGCTCGACTAAAATGAATAATAAAATCATAAAAACGGTCACCTCAATACCACGACAGCTTGAGCCATTCAGTCAGAGGAGGGTTGAGTCATGGTTCACCTCTCCTTTAACTGCATGGCTCAACTCTTCTCAAGGTGGCCATTTTCAAATACCCCTACACGTTTCAAAATTAGCAAATCAAACATCATCTAAGTTATCAAAATGATAGACTGCAGTGGGAACTAGATTACACAACATCACTGACCAACCACTTTCAGAAATTAAGATGTTGACTTTTTGTTGTCTTTTGATTTTTTTTTTTTTTTTTTTTGGTGACATGTGTCTTTATTCTGCTACACCGCCTGTGCTTGCTTGTGCTGGAGTGACAGTGATGTTAAGCACTACCAATCGAATGGATCACGGTAAATGGAAAAGTGTCTCGCCGTGAAATGTAAAAACGTTGAATTTTGCCAGGGATTGTAAAAACGCTGCCGGGAAATGTACAACCATGTACTTCAACGGTGCTACGTACAGATGGACTCGATGTCTAACAAAACTGCTTATGAACCTTACCGTTTTCATTTTCTTTTAAACCCCAACACGGATTTTCACCAAAATTCGGAGATAGAATTTTAATTTGAATCATTTGAATGAGTCCTCCACCCTCTCCCCCACCATCGAAGGGGCGGGGGGGGGGGTGGGTTGAAGAGGAGTCTCTAAACTCTGGATTTTTTTTTTTTAATATCTCCTTCGGTCTGTCGAACCCCCCCCCCCCCCAAAAAAAAAAAAAAAAAGAAAAAAAAAAGGAGGAAAGCCAAGTTACTTCTATGAAGACATAAATGACTATACGTTAAGTTTCATCATGGCTAATCCAGGTGTGCCCTATTTGGGGGGGGGGGAGAGGAGGAGGGGGATTTTCTACATTTTCAGCATCTTCTTGAAAAAACTGTGACGGATTTTCACCAAACTTAGGAAATATCATCTTGTAGGTATATGACCTTAATTTGTTAAAACGAGCTCCCCCTCCCCACCGTCGAAGAGGGAAGGGGGGGGGGGGTGAAGTCTGCGAGTCCCTGAACTCTGGCATTTTAATCTTCAATTCAGTTCAGTTCAGTTTATTTTTTTTCCCATCAAACAAGAAGTGAAAAAAATGTGACATGATGTAAAGCAATGTGTAAAACAATCACTTAGTCGATTAATTTCAGTCGAGGAAAACAGAACTACAAAGCGAAAAGTGAATAACATAGTATATAATAACATATGACATTCTAAGTAGTATAACTGAGAACACCTAGGCATGCTTGGAAGGATAACAATAAAAGTAGATATGGAAAGAAGAGTGGCCACTAGAAAGTTCAGCTTGCAATACATGGATCCTCGAAACATGATAAATAAATATACATCATCGTTATTCAAACCGTAATTATTTTAAGTGCAGAAATACAATGAGAAGCTCACAATGGTGGATACATATGCATACACAAATGTACATGCATTGCACACACTCGTAATAAAAGAGAACACACACACACACACACACACAAACACACACACAAAAAAAACCACAGATGAATACATTGACAAGGGACGCGACATGGTCAAAGAAATGCAACTGGTTTGTACTTGTTCCAAGACGTAAACGCATTTAATGGTGTTGGAATGCAGCTAATCCCGAGCTCCACCGTGCAGAATCCTTCAAAGTCTATTTGCATTTCTGTTTCGAGTAGGCCTAGAAAAGCGATAAACACTATTACACCGTCTTGATGAAGTTGCCATAAAGTACAGCATATACTGAATTGAATTGAGTATCTGAATATAAGAACGACCCAAGTCCATGGAAGACCATTTCGAGTAAACTTAAAAAACTTCATATCTTTTTTATTTGTCCAATAATATTCTATTTAACTGTGATGGGAAGGTAACATTGTATATACAAATTAGAACATATATTATTATGCAATTAACATTTACATTAATTGTGGAGAGGCCATTTTGTGTGATGGACTTGGGTCGTTCTTTGAATCATATACATGATATTCTGCTATAGAGATGAGAGAAGGACGAGAGAGGGCGCTATAATATGAATGTAAGAATGACCCAAGTCCTTCATTCTTCGTACATTCATATAAGATTTAACTCATTCATTTCAGGCACTTCCAGGGGTAATTAGGATTTATCATTTATACACAAGATGAGTACATGCATAAGCTACAATTTCCCATGTCAAACTGAATTTGGCGAAAAATTGGACTTGGGTCGTTCTTATACTCAAATCTTCAATTGAAATGGATTGATGAGGTTTATTGTTCCTGAAATTGGCAGCCCAGAGGCTGAAGTACATTCAGTTTACAAAGTAAATGTATATAAACAAAAATCACAGTACTTTACCAATTATAAGGTGTTTACAATAAACATATTGAGAAATTATACATAAAATCATACATTTATCAATCTAAATCAACAAGAAAAAACATACATATACAGTACAACAACAGAGAACAACAACAAAAAAAAACTACCCGATACAATCACCTTTCTTTACAACACTGAATTATGAATATTTATAAAAACCCTTAATCTAAGCAACAACGACAGCAACAAAAAATACATATGCAGGGGTGTAAAAAAAGAGGAGACGTTATTGCACAGCAGTTACAAAACTTCTTACTAACCATCCAGCTGAAATTACCAAAATATTGAAGAAAAATCAATGAAATTATTGAACACCAAAAACATAATGATATATTTAATCAAATATTGCTTTTCCATTTTACTATATTTATCATATCAAAATCTATATTACATAAACAACTATCAAATACGCTATATATACATTTTACTTTGACTTGCTATGTTCGATCAAGTTATTATAATACATTGTATTTCCAGCAAAATAAACAGATCAGTTATGTCATATTGCAATACAAAATGTCTAGATAAACGTCATTTATCCCGAATTGTGATATATATACTAAAATAGTAATGTACATGCAGATAACATGATGTGTTCTATATAACATCGTATTGTAGTGGTTATACACTGACAACTTTCTGCATAGGAATGCTCATTCTTTGAAAGAAAGATATTCTGAGGGGTGAAGGTTCAGGTGCGAGTTTCTTCACTTTGTCTCCCTCTACGAATTACTCGATCCTGTCATCTACTGCTTTCCCGGCAGTGACACGATGAGCATGGAACAAATACCCAAGCTCCGAAATTCCGACATTGTTATGTTAAGTAATCCAAGGCTGACAAGGCATATTAAATAAAAGAAAGATACTATTCAGAGGAGTGAAGGTTCAGGTGCGAGTTTTTTCACTTTCTCTCCCTCTACAAATTAAATATGTTGAGATCGCAACTGCTGATCTGTAATTAGATGAACCTATCATCAGTAGATGACAGGTTTTAGTCCCACTTGTTCCTTTTTTTCCGGCATGATTGTTATTGATCAGCAGTTGCGATCTTAACAAATCTAATTTGTACAGGGAGACAAAGTGAAGAAGCATACACCTGAATAATCATTCTTGTTGGACTTATTTTTTGCAAACTGGTTGGAATTCGGTTAAAAGTTATGGCATCATCGCCATGACCAATATGAATAGGGGAATGTGATATGTATGTTGCACCTAATTTCGGAATGCATTTTGGTAGAAATACAAAAACATTTATTATTCCCTGAGATAACAGCTTAAAATTTTTTCATCAGCAATAGTAGTAACAAGCCGTATTGCTGATGATTATATTCCACAGCTGCTGCGGTGCCTGTGATCCTGGTCCTACTTGTGCTTATCATAACGGTAATTGCAGGAATTCTTCTTTACCGGAAATATAAGAAGAAAAAAAAAGAAAGTAAGTGCACCATATTTTTTTCTGTGTCTTCAGTGTGTGTGTTGTTGCCAATGTACATATATATATATATATATATATATATATACATATATATTATATGAGATCTTTGATGGCATGTACAGTTTTCTGTCAGTTTTACAAAGCCAAATATGGAAAATCTGTTATTCCCAACTGTAAGCTCAACATAAGCAAAACACCCAAGTAATATTCACTTCAGCAAAGTGAGTCTTTCCCTTAAGTCTACGGAAACAATCGTGTAAACGAAACTTTACAAATAAGATCATATGTCTGCTGTTATTCAAGAGACTGGATGTAGTTTATGCATGTTTTGTTTTTGTTTCTTTGATTGTTGTTCTTTTATCGATCATACTGTCGGAGGGGTTCACGGCAGCTTTTAATACATGCTTACACTCCACTTTAACCCGTTCCTGCTGCATTTTTTGAGAGCCTTTAATGTCCCCAAATGGTATCATTATTATATTTTTTTTTTGCCCGTCGACAGAGAAGTACAGGTTGGTAATCAAAAGTGTGAAAGCAGTCAAGCGGTGCATACACCCCCTTCCCACAGTCAACTGCATGTACCTTTGAATAATGAAAATATCGATTGGGAGGAAAGTATGAATAGAGCGTGCGCTGATGGGGTTACAGACTCTTTTGTTATACACAAAACGAAACACCTGAATGGGGTCAGCGAACACAGAAATCTACTGAGCTCAGCCTTCATTACTATGAATACATCTTCATACGAGTTTATAGCAAAATAATCGCGATCTACATATGAGTAAAGAAGACAGATAGTACTGTGATGTATATAGGCAGTTTTCTTACAGAAAGAAACAAATGTTAATAGAAGAAACTCTCTGATATTTGTATAATTGCCGCCATGGGAACCTGGTATTAAGGTTAATTTCCTGGGGGGGGGGGGGGGGTTCGCTCTCCATTTCTTTTTTTTTTGGGGGGGGGGTGTATACCCTCTCCATTCCCCTCCCCCACTACTTTTTATCTTCTCAACAATGTACTGCTTTGATGTGGCTGAACGGTATTTGCATAGATTTACCTCGTGATTATTCTCTTATTACACATTTGCCAACAGGACCAGATGCATCAGTACGTCAGACGCTACTCCAAAAGAATGGTATACAATTGATGTCTCTTTTTGCGCAACTTTATTTTTCTGTACATTTGACATTTTTCTGCACCAAGTATATTTTTCAAACGTCGTCATTGGGAGGGTTTCTCATTGTATAATAAAGTTAACGATTGCACACAAGAAACATATTCAAAAATATTCGAAGCAAGCAATAGATTAAATGGTGACAAAGGAGGCACACGGTTAACCCATACACGTACTAATAGCATGAATAGAGAACACGCGATATGCGGTGATATTTTACAAGTGGATATTACCTAATTCAGTTCATATTTTTTTTCCACTCATGGGGTGGAACTTTATACATACTGTACGACAAACATATAACATACACTATATTATGCAAAGAACATATTAAAAAAGATATGTATCTTCATATCTGAAATATATAATATTTGTCCGTGTATATCTTATGTATGTATGTGTATGCATTATGGAGTGTCATAGAACAACGGAGAAGGATACAGTAAGCAATTTAAGTAAACTACAACTTGGTTATGTAAGTCTGCTCAATTTGAATGGAAATTATGAGTTTTATGCGTAAGCATTTACTTCCTCATATTCTGAGCTAAAGTAAACAATTATCTTTGCTTTTTTTTTCTTTGGTCGTATTTTTATTTTGTGATGCAAGGAAATACCTACTTGCATACTACAAATCCAATACATTACGTGATAAAAAAATAACCGTGAGAGATATATCTATTGAAGTTTGATTCTGTGCAACATTGATGTTGCTTTTGAGTAAAACTCGTAGGCGAGCCATACTTCCTGTTTCAAGATCTGAATCTGACCTCACTCTAATATGTTTTTCTATATAAAAGAAAAAGAACAGAATAGTGACTGTATTGCATCTCTTTGTCAATCGGCAGGTCAGCTGGTTTCCTTCATAGAACTGTGGCACCTGGTATCAGGAATAGAACTAACACAAATCGAATCTCTCGCGGATGCAATAAAGGATCTCAGTAAAATTCCTCTGGATTCTGTAGCGGTGCATGGAATGAATACATTGGCAGGATCTATGTATTCTCTGTTGTGTAAGTGGAAGGAAAGATACAACGGACCGGATCAGCTTGAAGAACTCTTCGATGGTCTGAAGCATCATGGTCTAGATGATGAGGTTATAAGATTAAAAGGTAAGAAGGATACTTAGTGCCTATTGGACCTTGGAGATTAGATATCGCACTATGTCATGATGGTTTAGTTGAGCTTTGTTAATATCTTAACTATTTTCATAGGATTGGTTGCTGACCCATTTTCACACGTTATATTACTGCGCGTTTATGTCACCTGTAATATGAGATTTTAAAAAAAATGTAATGTATTGATTTCTATAGAGAGCGTTAAAATGTCATAACTAAGTCATGGCTTGATTGAGTTTGTGTTTTGATTTTTTTTTTTTTCGCAGTTGTCCATTATTTTGAGGTCCATGCACTTCCACACTTAGCACGATGCACCTTGCACAATATCAGACCTAACATACCTACTCTTTTTCGATTTTTTTTTCACTACGACTTCCTCAGGCCACTATCATTTCAAGCACACGCTTACGATATGTGGTCTGATGCATTTTTCAAGTTATAAATATTTCCTATTAAATGACGTCGTTTATTATCATCGCTGACAATTAACTTGTACGTTAGGTATGTACAGTATTTCCCTTTGTTCGCAATGCTGAAAATGTTATTGATGATGTTATTTTGTATTGAAAAAAAGTCATGATGTTACTTTTAATCGAAATAATGAAAAATGCAGAAATAAAACCAAACAAACAAATATACGGAAGGTACTGCGCAGACGCCAGTATTAACTCTAATTGAATTATTTCTTGCATCTCTGTATCTTAATCTTTTTTTTTTCTTTTTGCATTAAGGTTTCAGGAATGACGCTACCAAGAGGTTACCCATCGATAAGATTGAAAAGTTGATACGGGAGATTGGCAACAAGGAGAAAATTAAAAACATTTTGAAAGATCTTGACATATCATCTGAACAAACTGATGATCCATTAAAATGGACATTGAAAAGGACAAAGGCGCGCAATGTTGTAGTGGTATGTCTGAACTCTTGGCAACGCTCAAATACCGGCGCAAATCCTTTGGTCCTACTGAATTTGGCAATGGAGAATGCTAAGTGTACCCCTACTGACCGGAACTTTTTCAAAGGTAACTGTGGAAACATGAAAACAGCCATTTTTTTGTTTGTTTGCTTGCTTGTCTATTTGTTTGTTTATTTGTTTGTTTTGATAACTTGCAGGAAAGAAATAATTTCACGGTTGGTATCATTTTGTAATAGTCTTAGCGTATTAGTGCCCTTCTTTGAAAATCAAATTCCTGTCCGATTCTCGGAAGCGGACATTCAACCGATGATGCAATTTTTGCATGTTTGTCAAAATAATCAAAATATTCCTTGAAATAGAACACGTCATAACAAGGATAAACAACGACTTTATAGGCTAACTTGGCTTCGCAGTCTCATGCGTCTCATAAAAGACTAAACTTTACATATATTATAAAATGTTCCTTAATATTTTTTTCAGTTCACTTTGTAAAGAAACAGAGTTTTAAAGTCTTCTCAAATACCAACATCTCGATTGTATAGTGTGCCGAAACAATCATTATTATATTCACATCGTGATGTTTAGAAGATCCCATGTAACCATTTAGATTATCAAAAAAAAAATCGGATTATCGCAAGGTTGAATCTCATGAACTTTCACTGAATGCACACACAAGCATTCCAGAAAAATTTACCGTTACGTATTGGATGATAGAATATCGTTCCATGAATTTCTTTTCCTTAAATTCCTAGGTTAAAATTGATACAAAAACAACATGAGACAACAAAGAACGGATATATGTTTTACGCATTAACATCTCTATGAAAATATTTTCAATTACTAATCCAAACACCCATTATTATTATTTATCTTAAAACGGTCTGACACGTGCATAACAGAATTAAGTACTTTTTCTTCTGAGCCTGGAATCTTTCTTCTTACAATGTTGAATGTATAGACCGTATAAAAAGATAGTAATCCAAATTTAGAAGGCTGTTATTTCACAATTGTCAGCTATGGAGTGTGCAATATCGTTTGTGAGGAAAAGGGAACTCAGCTTCTTTCCATTGATATTTTATCATATTGACCAACGTCATGCCTGACTGATCTCATGAAATTTGAAGACAAAAATGACAAATTACACTTTTCCAAGTTTGAGTGTTATTGTGAAAGAACAATGCATGTCTCACCGCATGGATGAGATCTGTCATTGAAAGTGGTCAAATCATAAATCCAGCCCGCCTGACTGCAGGTTCTTATGGCGGGTTTCTTCTAACCTTTCATGGTTCGTAACCTTCAACATGGCTATTTTTCGAGAACTTGATCCTTTTTCAAAAGCTAAACCATTACCCATTTTCCACTCTTCATATTCAAGACATGGTTTGTAGCTGTAGAGTAAAATGGACTATGTTGTTTGGCCTCTGGGGGAGCGACCACGTTATCGGACAAAAGGACGTGCTAAAGATTATGGACCATAAAATGTGAGAAGAAACCCTAAACACAAACCCGAAACAGAAACCTGCGTTCGTACAGGCTGGCCTGTTTGGCGACTTTCATTGAACCATGATCTATGCAGTAAGACATGCATTCTTCCTCCACAATGACACGTAAACTTGGAAAAAGTGCAATTTGTCATTGTTGTCTTAAAGTTCTTGAGTTCATGACATTTTTCAACATGACTAGGTACCAATAAGAAGAAGAGTTCTTCTTTCCTGACAAGTAACATTGTGTTCTCCATGGCTGATAATTGTGAAGTTGTAGCCCTCCAAAGTTGCATTACCTGGGTTTTTTTCATACACCCTGTATGTATTATGTACATTACATTTTTGAAGTAGATTTTTTTTTCGACAATATAATCCTTAAGTTGAGGAAAATGAAATTAATGGGAAATTTTCTATTTTTGTTTTTTACTGATATATGCTACAACTGGGCGAGAAATGTCACTTCGACTAGATTCAAAAGAAAAAAAAATATCGAGACTTGGTAACTTTTTCAGTACATTTTGTTACAAAACCTAATGGAAATGGTGTTGCCATTCATAGGTATGAAAAATTATGTACACTTCAAAAGAATAACAACGGATGATATTACATCTTTTCCAGATTTTGATCGTTGGATAATAGCCCACTCCTCTGGCGGCGCAAACGATGTCGAACAGACTTCTGGACTGTGATGAGTTGTTGGAGGAGGATGGATCAGGCAAGATGGGAGTGGAGAGCCGACAGCAGGAGGAACTTAGTACAGCTCATTTTGACGTTGGAAGCGGGACAGTTCGAGTTAAGACCACGAAAGGGCCTTGCTTGATGTCAGCATATATTCGGCTTCCACCATGTCCACGGACATTAGACGGTCGGAAATCACTCCACTCGTCCTTCAACATTGTCTTGATATCTATTTCTTGATTTATCCTAATAATTATCATCTTAATGGATATATTGTGGTAGACATTTGTAGCAATCTGAAATGATATTTATTTCACTGTATATGTGAAGTCATATTGTTACTGTAAGAAATATGATAATATGGTAATTACAATATTTTTCATTTTTGGTACTACTTTGAGCCGTTTTCTTGTATACTTCTGGGAAAATTGTATCTTAAAGGTTAAATGCTTCTTCATATTCTGGTTAACTCCATAATGATTCATTGTACCAATTTTTACCATCAACTCAAGAGGAACTTGTATGTACTGTCTGTAGATGTCTGTTGTTTTGTAATGTTTAATTATTTTTATATCATTCATATCTGTTATCATAATTCAAATCAACAGCTGATATAATGTGTTGGTCAACTGCCTGTACTCTTAAGTATTTGACTTGTCATTTGAATTGTACGTGTCTTTAACGTAAATGATTATGTGTTTCCATAGTTATGGTTAACCGAAAGTGATAACTTCGTGTATTTCTGTAACTTGTGGCCACATAACATGCTTGTTCATTGTTCAATTCTAAGCAAGAATTTACCTCATTCTTACGTGTAGCCTGTTGTTAGTGTATGTCAAAACACTCGCTATGCCCATTCTTTGGCCAGCCACTGCAGTCTATTATCTCGAACCGAATTTTGTTCGATGCTCGTTACGAGTATAGGGACATTATTAATTGCGATATTATTGATAATGCACATGGATAGGCCTTCATATTTTGTATCTAGATCACTGGTGTATGTGTAGCCCCTGTTAGGTGCAACATTAAAGATATGGTTTGTGCCTTTAAGCATATATAAAATCTATGTGTATGAATGTGCCAACTCCAAAGTGAAAGTCAGATACTGTGCAGTGAATGGACATTCCATTTTGGCCACTCATGCCATGGTCAGTCTACAGTGGACCATGCACACTCTAGTGCTCAGTGCGGTTCCCATGGCAACGCACACATGATATATGCCAGACTGGACCATGGGATGGTGAGTCACTGCACCACTCCCCTTCTCTCTCTCCCTCTCTGTCCCTTTCCCTTTTCTCTCTCCATCTCAAGTAACTTTTTTGTCTGTTTCCTAGAAACAAAGGGGAGAGAACAAAGCTCTGAAGTTGGAATATTCCATTTTGTTAAAAGTTCGGAAGAACAATTTATTTGAGTATTTTTACTGATGAAGAAATCAGGAAATACATTTTGTTATGATTGATGATGTATAAAGAATAACATATGTCAATATGAGATCGATTGAGTTCTTGGTTTGCGTTACCTGAACAACCAATAACCCCTCAAGTACAGTATTACCCCTATTCATCTAGCAAGATGGTACAGCCATCCCCATCTTGCATCAGCCAAGCCATCCCTCTTCCTCTTTCTGAATTTGCCTCTTGGAGGAAGAGGATGCGATTTCAACTTCTTTAGTAAAGATTCTCAACTTTCATCTCCTTTCAGGTAAGCAAACCATATTGAATCAGCTTTTATATGATATTCGAATTGAAGAATTATTATTTGTATGCCGTTTTAGATTATTCTGCATAGGGATATGAAAGATTTTAGATGAATTTTGGTGATGCAAACCATCACAACTTAGTTACCACATGTCTATGCATATGGATAAATTGAGTGAACAATAATTTTAGTAAATTATTTGGAATACACTATCACTAGTACATTATACTAATACCTCAAGACATGTACATGGTCATTTGTACATTTGTTCAGCTTGGTTTAATGCTGCGCGTGATGCAACAATTTTATGCTGGAATTGCATGACTTTGAAATGAAAGTCACATTACTTTTGGATAAGCCAAATCAAGTGGTATTGTCAGGACGATCAGTTAGACTGGAGCTATCTACCTGTGGCAGCAGTACTACATCAAGCTCGCAATGTATTTTTCGGAAGCTTTGTTGAACAGATTGTGCATTTGCCATATTTATTTCTGCATGCGTTTTATGTTACAAAATTATACTAACTGGATTAATTCATAAGAATTGATGATGTGATAATTGATAATTATATTTAAGAAATATAATGAGTTATGATTGATTTACCATGATTGGTTATACTAATAAGCTCGCTCTTTCTGAATTTGCCTCTTGGAGGAAGAGGATGCGATTTCAACTTCTTTAGTAAAGATTCTCAACTTTCATCTCCTTTCAGCTAATCCAGCAATGAGGAGGATGGCCCTCTTACTCTTGCAACAGACCTAATTGGCTGAAACGCAAATAATTAAAAAACCCTCTAACAGTGTCAAATAGAATAAGGAATGAATGAAGATTAAGTTTGCCGTGTGTAGATACACACGTATAAGATAATGTGATCAAGAGTTTGGAAATGCCACTGGCATGAAGTTTTTGTAAACATTGTAAATAATGTATATACGTTTCTTTATACAATCATTAAAGGAAGCTATATATTTCCTTCAAAGACAGTTGTCTTAATAGTTACTGATCAGCAGTCATGGTAGTAAATTTATTCAAATTACTCCTTACTGGTGAGCATAGTATGCATGATGGTGAGTGTAGATGAAAGTGTTTCACCACGCTGTATGTGTGAATGTGTATAGTTGTGACTGAGTGATGTTGATGTGACTTGTTGCACACTGTACATATGTTTGAAACCTTCCCGTAGACCGAAAGGTGGGGATATATTTTGAGTGTTAGTGTATGTTAATATAATAGTACATACACATAACAATACTAGCCCAACAAAAATTCTTCCGCTGCGTATTAATATCTGTGTTTTATGAAAGGTCCTCCCCCACCCGAAAAGTTTCGGCGCTACATATGGATATCTTTAACGAAAACATCTGAATGTATTTGCCAACTGAAGTCAGGGAATATCATTTCAGTAAGTTGTAATCTTGTGTAATATCTGTCATAGTTTATGTTATATTTACTGAGATTTGTAATACGCTGCATTTGGGTTTGTGCGTACCCATACACATCTCCGTATTGTATTCTTTCGTTTACCTATGTTTGTGTGTGTGTGTGTGACCTAATAACAATAACTCAGTGTTAACATTAAAATGCATTTCAGTGCCCTGCACATGCATCGAATTCATATCATGTCCCAAGGCAAAGATTAAGAAAAAAATCCCGTTAAAGAATATCGTAAAGCTAAATGATTATTCAGCTTAATGTGGTGCGAACAGTGAGTATATCGTGTACTCTATGTGTGTTTTGTTATCTCCGTATCACTTAACTATGTTATTTGTCACAGTGATTATGATGTAATTGAAGTGATATAATAACTATTATATCCCTCATGTAAAGTTTCTTACTATAGGATTATACAGAGCACGAAAATGGTGTAGTTTTACTAGTACTAGCTAGCTACGAGCAGCTGGATGCGGTGTAAAGAGTTACTAGTCAGCGTGATATAGTACTTTTTGCACCCAATCGTGATCGTGTGATCGATATCTACATTTCTCACTTTAGAATGTACGCAGTGCGCGTAGTACCTAGCGATACTTTAGCTAGCGACAGTCCTGTGGCTAGCTAGCGCTGGCGCTAGCGCGGTGCCAATGCCGACGGCCACGGCGGCATTACAGAAATCTGTGTGTTGCGATGGCGTACGTGTGTGTGATCAATGCAGTTCATGACTGCTTCAAGTAACGGAGGAATTTCATAAATCATAGCGAAGTACAGTGCAACATATCAGGTACGGTTTAGAAATTATTTTAATAAAGTAAAACCGATTTTGAAGATGATTTGGGTAATGAAGCCGCTTTAGGCCTAACTAACGTTAGTCCTGGACCTCCTCGATCTTTCGGCATCAACAACGGTTAAATACACGGCCGGTGGCCTATGTATACATACAGCGCAGCGGTGTCGTTCGCTACGCGCTGCACGCACTGCTGCACTGCCACGGCCTATCGTTAGATTTATCCAAAATGGAACCTTGTCATCACTCTAGTAAAATGCTCGAGAGGGATATAAAACAAATATCGACTGCTTTCTTTCGGGTCATGGTAAAACTATTTGCCCTCGGTGATTTCTCAACAGTGCCATGTCCCTCGACTTCGTCTCGGGACATAGCACTGTTGAGAAATCACCTCGATGTAAATAGTTTAATACCATCATCTCCCTCTGTAGCAGTCGATATTTGTATACTAAACCTTTGTGTAGTATAAGTTCATATTGGCGCAGAAAACCCCGAGCTGTACAAATTGAGAGGCACGCGGAATGCTCGGAGATTAACGGTATTTGTGATTTTTTGTTTTGTTTCATACCCCATTTTTTTAAACATTTTGTTAAGAACCAAAAAATGCTTAAGTGTGTGTGTGTGTGTGTGTGTGTGTGTGCCCCCAGTACCCATCCAACCCCGCCCGTGATACCTGAAACTGTTCAAATTCCCTGGTACAAAAGGGCTAATGCTCAAAAGTGAATTGCCAAATGCGCTCGCCCCCTCTTTTAATGTTGTTAAAACAAATGAAATAAAAAGAAACAAATGGGTGAGGGGCGTGCGCCCCCTTTTAATTTTGTAAAGGCGCCCCTCTTTACTGAATTCTTGTATCCAGCCCTGCTTTAGTGTGCAACTACAAGGTTTAATTTGATTGGCTATTATGGTGCTATATATGTCGGAATGTCAAGAATATTAATTCACACAGACTCTACAGTGACGTAGCCTGTATGGTGTAGAAAATTGACCAAGCATTGACTATCCCATTTATTGTTTGAATCATGTTGGATAAAATGCGCATATTGCCGTGTCCTTCAAGCCCCACAAAATACTGTGACGGTTTTTGAAATAAGAATAATGCTGCATACGATTATGTTGTACGTGTACCACTATTCACCTATATTCGCGATGTGTATTCACGAACCCTGTTTGACCCCTTCGATGTGATTGTTAAATGCTGACACCATCATGTTTCGAACTGTTACAGTTTCATCTAATAATGCATCCCTGATCTGATTCTCCATCCATAGAACTAGTTCGGCCCGATACCAAACAGCTGGTCCAGTTGCATACTCACTAGATCGGTCCGCCTTGATTCTAAAATTGCCCTCCTTTGACCAAGTTTGAATGTAGACCAGACCGACTTGATCTCAGAAAGATATAGGTCATGACCCAGTTATACATCCACGCGCCTCTGCCTTCTTTGAGAAACTGGATGACCCATTGTTCGCATGGTAACTGGATCGCCCAGCTTTACGGCACGCGACATCCCAGATCGTATATAAACGTCTGCTTTGGTAATTATGAGGGGAGAAGAGAGGAGAAAAGAATTCCCTTTACGCTCTGCTTTTACGAGACTGGACTAGGAGTTAGTAGTTCGAGACCGCATGATGTGTTAGTCCTTTTAATGTCTCGCTGTTACATGTGTGATGTTATTTTGACGCTCGTCTTTTCAGTATACGTGATGTCTTCTTTTAATAAAATACGAATAAAGTGAACTCGATACTTCTCTTGTAATTAATTGAACTCCCCTCTACGACAAATTGTATGGGATATATGCGTGTGCGTGAAAACATAATTTGAACTCTCGCCATCCGTGACATGCATCCACAACTCTCATCACGAACGCACCCAGTCGCCGTCTACTATCTTGTCAGATTTGCCATGTGGAGGCTGCACAACATGTCATCGACGACATCGAGAATGGTCCGACTTCTTTAGTGTTGATGACGTCATCCCGTTGTCATCAAAGAGTGTGAAGACCATTCACACGAATAAACCCGGAAGTGATAATGTAAATCGAACCTACTCTGCCAAAGTTAACTGTTGTGCCGACATGATTTTTTATGCCGGCTCCGTCATCGTTTTTCTTCTTGGACTGTTATCATATAATTTGAATAACTTGCGCATTGGATTGTGTAGTGCTATTGTGTGCCTAATTTTGAGCCTCGCAGTTGTGATTAGGGGAACGAGTGATGCATTTTCGTTTTTGAGCAGGGGACATTGGCCTACCCCGGGATTTCTGAGTTTACGTGTGAAGAAATGTGCATCGATATCGCGAGTGAAGGCACGAATAAAGCGCAAGAACGCTGTCGACATCGCAAAGAATGACTCTCTGTCCTGCGTCTCCGAAACAGGCGCCGTCGCTGGAGATTTCTCCGGGCCGCAGGGACAATTTCTATGCAATATCGAACGCTGTGAAATGATAACCAAGCAGAAGAACGATCCCGACATCGGAATTATCTACGAGTGGCTGGTCGAGTCAGCAGACAGACCTGATCGAAGCCGGGTTCACGACAAAAGTCCAGCAGTGCGTAATTTGTGGTTACTGTGGAAACAACTACAGATAATTGATGGAGTGCTGTACAAGAGGAATTATACAAACAACAGACTGACAACGAGTTTACAGCTCGTCGTCCCGGCAAGTCTTCGTGATGAAGTCATGAAGGCCAACCATTCCTCAAAAATGTCTGGCCACTTGGGAATTAAGAAAACTTTGAGCAAAACATCACGAGGTTTCTATTGGTTTAACATGAAGCAGTCAGTGAGATTATATTTGGCTAACTGCGTATCGTGTGGAGCGAGGAAGAAGCCGACGACCAAACCACGAGCTCCACTCGGAGAATACACGCCTGGGTCGCCGATGGATCGCGTCGCAATGGACATATTAGGCCCATTCCCGACCAGTGCGAAAGGGAACCGATACGTACTCGTCATTGGTGATATGTTTACCAAGTGGACAGAGGCCTACGCCATCGCGGACGAGACAGCCCCGACAATCGCGAACGTGATCGTACATGAGTTTATAGCTAGATTTGGAACGCCCTTAGAGATCCACACGGACCAAGGGAGAAACTTCGAATCCGACCTCATGCACGAGCTTTGCCGACTTCTCGAGATTACCAAAACACGCACTAGCCCTTACAGACCTAATTCGAACGGGATGATCGAACGGTTTAACAAGACGCTTGTCGACATGATTACGGCGTTCGTCGACAAGAAACAGACGAATTGGGACGAAAATCTATCCCTCCTTACGTCAGCGTATCGCAGCACCGAGCACGAATCAACCCGATTTTCTCCGAATTTTCTTATGCTCGGTCGCGAGGTCCGAACGCCAATCGAGGTCGCCATGGGGATAGGACAGCCAGATGACGGCAACGGTGGTCATCTCCCTAACGAACACGCAGCTCGATTAGTCTCCGCGATGACCGACGCATCGAAATTGGCTAGGGACCACCTCGGTAAAGCACGGGAACGACAGAAAAACGACTATGATGCCAGGATTTCTATCAATAACTTCAAAGTTGGTGATTTTGTTTATTATGTGGATTCTACACGAAAGAAAGGACTGTCGCCTAAACTTAATCCACATAAATTTGTTGGTCCATGTGTCGTTGTCCGAATTCATAACGACGTTAACTTCGAAATTCGGACAAGTGCCAAATGTAAGGGGAAAACGTTGCATCATGACAGACTTAAACCATACATTAATAACGACATACCACAGTGGGCCATGAATTTGTCGCAAAGAGTGAAAATTTTGGATCCGAACATGCGACAGACTGGAACTCAGACTAATGTGAAGGACATAATGACCCCAAGAAGATCAACTCGAACCCGCTGCCCCCCTGACCGTTTTGGTCACTCTTGGTAATGCCACAGCCGGAATAAGACAGAAAATCGTTCGCTCTCGCTCTCTCTTTCTCAACGCAATCAGCTACTGTTTTGTATTTTAACCAGCCCATTCATTTCTGGAATCTTTTATCCCGTCACCGTTTTTGGCACGAATGTGTTGAAGCTTTCTTTTTTTTTTAAAGCCATAATGGATGTGAGCGAATTCATCTCTAAACTAGTCTCCTCCGAGATGCCGCCGACACCACTAGCTCCATCGAGACCGGCTGCGACGCCCTCATCGAACTTAAGAACACCAGCGGCGACCTCCACAACGGCTTTCTCGCCGATTTCGGAAGCAGGCGATGATGCCACCGGGTACGATTTTAATCCGGACCCCCTTCCTGACCCACCCCCACCGGTTTCAGCTTTTGTACCCACCGCCCCCAATAGACATGTCTCCCAACGGCCCCAGCCAAATCTAAGCCATGTCATGGAAGCCATCGCCGAAATGGAAAGTAAAATAACGCGGCGAATAGAGAAAGTGGCAGCCGATGTCGACGATCTCCGTCGGAACTTCGAGGTCCTAGGCGCCACCGTCCATCGGTGCTCGCTCGAGTCAAGGCTCTGCGCTGAAAAGCTAAACAGCAACCTTCGGTCCGGATTTAGCCACGTCTCCGGTTTGGTGGTAAACGAGAAGCGAGCCATCAAAAGAGCAGCCTCTACGCTACAGTGTCTTCTTGACCCACCCCCCGAAAAGGCTATGATGACATCCATGACGACAGCGGTCCCGACGACAATTCCCCCTTCGACGACGGTTCCAGTCACGGCAACCGCCGGGACGCCATTGCTTGACGAAATGGAGTAATTCAAATCATCGGACTCATGTGCGATTTTTTTTTTTCTCTTTTAATATCCACGAGGAAACTCTAAAGGGAAAATATAGTTATAACCATCGTTTCTTTGTTCTCCTGTGATGTTCGAAGTTGGATTATACTTCATTCGAGAACTGACTCGTGATCATGATCCCAATTGGTTCGGAACGTTGAATTTGTTTCGAGTAAGAAACATCACTTTTGGACAATGAACTCATGCATGTTGACCAAAAGGGACAAATAATGACTTTGTGCACTCATGTTTACATGAAACGTGGAATGTTTATGCACTCATTTTGGAGATTAACATGTTTGTTTTAATGATTATACGTTGTTCGCCCACACATTGCAGATGTTATTTTCTATTGTATGCACTATGTCTTTATGTTGCTTTGCATGTAGTAACGGTTATTTGCTCAAGATTTTATCAGTGCCTATAAGATTTGGCTGCTAGTGATAGATACATGTACTTTTGTTATTGTCATTTCTTGTTGCCGAATATCGAAAGTAGAAACGATTCAATTGGCTTTCTTAACGTTTCATATGCATTATCAGCAAAACTGTGCTCTGCTGCATTTGCCGAAATCTCGCGAAAAGGGAAAAATCTAAAATCACCCAATTAAGTGGGGATGGAAATGGTATTTTCGTCCATCCATGTTTGCGCACGTTATCTTGAATATTTCTTCCCCCCCCCCCTCCTCTCTCCAATCTTCTGCCCCTTTGCTGTTCTCTCTTCTCTCCTTCCCACTATAATCTATAATCCTACTATATTTCATATACCAATGAATTTTACAAATTGTTGCTTTTGTTTAAAAATTTGTTTGTTATCATCGCTATTGATTGTCGAATTATGATAAGTGATTGATTTTACATTATGAACGAAACTAATCATTTTCTTTTACCTATATATTCTGCCTTCTGTGTTTTCATGTTTTTGTTGCTGTTACTAATGTTAGTCCGTTAGTCAAGATTTTAATGTGAAAAAAAATGCTAATCGTTAAAAACAAAACAGGCAAATCGCAGGATGGTTCAAATCGTTAATGGTTGGTTTTGCTCGTGTTTGTAATGTATTCGAGCACAATTATTCTTGTTTGTTAACTACAAAATGAACATAGTTTTATATGTGTCGTCATGTGTACATTTGACTTTGTATTTTGTCCGTTATACATATTTGATTTTGCGTTGAAACTTTCATTTTTGTTCACTTCCAGAGGCGAAATTCATATGTGTCCTTACTACGTTGTCTTGACCACGTATTTTTTTTTCTCTTTCAGACACCCATGACTTATCGCCCCACGCCATTACACAGGTGGCCCGGGTTGGGTGAAGCTGAGCATTGAATCGCACTCCCAACACTTGAGATAGGCAAAAAAAAAACCAAACAAACAAACAAACAAACAAACAAACAAACGCGGAGTCCGACATTCCTTAAAATGTATCGCATGTGCCCGATTTTCATTTCGGTCAGTTGGTCAATTTGCTCCAGTTTCTCCTCACAAAAAAAAAAAGTTGACCAAGGACACAATGTTTTGCCTCTGCAGTGATACAAGTTTGCTGACTGGCATGTTCTCGTTTTATTTCGCGTATGCCACGTTGTCCCCACCTTGCGGAGGGCAGTGGTGCCTTTGTATTTTATGACTCGATGCCCTGTTATGACTTTCTCATTTTTATCTTTATTTGAACATAACGATTGTTTCTTATAATCTTTGTTGTGAATTTTGTACATACCGTTACACTTGTTCGTTTTTTACGTTGTAGTATATCGATGCATTTCGTGTATATCAAAATGTTGGTAACCGCCTATTTTTCAGTTTCAACTTAATTCTTTCGTTATGTATTCACCGCGGTTTTTCAATCTAAATTTTCTCAAATACCATTTTTTTTTGTTTATTCCCATCTCGCTCTGGTTTAGGAGTTCTGATTCAATTGGCGACAAAAACAAACAATTATACCAAAATAAAAAAAAACAAATAAGTGCATCAGAATTTTACATTGCGATTCAGACGCGTTCATCTAAATTGACAATGATATGTTAATATTACTTAGTTTTCAGCATAGAATCTACATCTGCCGAAAAAAAAAACTCTTCCAAAGTTATTTTTGATATTCGAACCTTTCATCTTAATCCATGATCGGGGACGATCATTTTTTTTTAGAGGGAAGCATTGTGACGGTTTTTGAAATAAGAATAATGCTGCATACGATTATGTTGTACGTGTACCACTATTCACCTATATTCGCGATGTGTATTCACGAACCCTGTTTGACCCCTTCGATGTGATTGTTAAATGCTGACACCATCATGTGTCGAACTGTTACAGTTTCATCTAATAATGCATCCCTGATCTGATTCTCCATCCATAGAACTAGTTCGGCCCGATACCAAATAGCTGGTCCAGTTGCATACTCACTAGATCGGTCCGCCTTGATTCTAAAATTGCCCTCCTTTGACCAAGTTTGAATGTAGACCAGACCGACTTGATCTCAGAAAGATATAGGTCATGACCCAGTTATACATCCACGCGCCTCTGCCTTCTTTGAGAAACTGGATGACCCATTGTTCGCATGGTAACTGGATCGCCCAGCTTTACGGCACGCGACATCCCAGATCGTATATAAACGTCTGCTTTGGTAATTATGAGGGGAGAAGAGAGGAGAAAAGAATTCCCTTTACGCTCTGCTTTTACGAGACTGGACTAGGAGTTAGTAGTTCGAGACCGCATGATGTGTTAGTCCTTTTAATGTCTCGCTGTTACATGTGTGATGTTGTTTTGACGCTCGTCTTTTCAGTATACGTGATGTCTTCTTTTAATGAAATACGAATAAAGTGCAATACATATAAGCAGTGCAGCTTGTTACCTCCTTTGTTGTCATGTGTAAGTCAGGGGGAAAGGCAATTGATATCCAATATCACTATTTTTTGTGTGGTTTCAGGATCTTCAAACTGCATTCACAATTATGTTTTGGGCATTTCTGATACTGTGAGTGTTATCCAATTGTACGGATATGTTTAATGATTTTACCACTATGTATCCTACTAGCTTTGATGTTATCAATTTTGTGCCTTTGGACGGTAAATGTAATCTATTTTTTTTTTAATTCTTTGTCTACTATTATAATTACCAATATATATAATCGCGCGGAAGCCGGGAGAAATTCGGCATTGATTCGTATCTATTGCGGTATTAGTAGAGTAAAAGAATGGCGTCTTTGCCCTATTTTCTGGTTAACATCTTTAATTTTCCATAGCACATCGTTTTACAGCATGATTAACCACCTACAGTATGAGTTGGGGGATTACTGGATTCATCTACTAGTACCTAACGTAATATGCTCACTACCAATTACGTATTTTCAGATGGCCGTGAAATGCTATCAACATTGCACAGCCAGGTACCATTCGAACAGGTAGGTTACGGATGGACATGCTCTTGTGCGTAAGATATGATGTCTATGGGGTCACAGTTCGTTATTCCGAAGGTTTGTTAATCCGAAAAGGATATAAAGTTTGTAATTCCGAAGTTTTGTTAGTGCATACCTTCTTTTCGTTTTCGGAATGATGAACCTTATCTATTCGGTAAAATGATTCAAATATTCGGATCAACGATCATTTTCAATTCTCGGATTAAGAACTATCTATAGTACGCTATGGAAAATTTGTGCGTTTCAGAATGACAAACTTTCGGAATAGCGAACTTTTTTCATTTTCCGATTAACGAAATTAACGAAAAACGAACACTTTACCCGTCCAGATTATTGTATCCATCAGGCACAGTTTGAGCCATAGACTTTCGCTTCGCCAAAGAACACTGATCACTCATTTTTACTCCTACATATCACTCTAAACCTATGTAAAACATAACAAAGTGTGATAAAGTTGTTTGAAAAAAAAGTTAAAATATTTAAAGGGACATTTGGTTGCTTGGATAAGTTACCTTTGATTTCATACATATCGGTTTTTTTTTTTTTACAGGGTGATTCAAAAACGTTTATTTTCAGAATATTGTCTTCTCCTTTTTTTTTTCTAAACAACCATAAACATGACAGAGCATAATTATTGTTCCAGGCAAAAGCATTCAGTATCATTATGTGTGTATGTGTCAAGCTTAAATCATATTACAAGCATGACAAGAGGCATGACTGCTTGCGAGAGAGCAAAAGTATATGTATTAAAATGAGAGAATGAATTGACAAAATCAAATGAGATGCACTTCATATGTGGTGGGGTTTTCCTTTCAGACCCAAAGTCGCACACATACACTTTTCCCCAAAAAATCTTTATTCATTAACATTCGAACAACACAATTATATAAGCTGAATCGCTGTACAAAATAAAAGAATAGTGTCACATTTTTGTCACAAATGAATATTAGCAATTTAAGTGCTTTTACCTTTCATGCATGTTTAATACTTGTCTTAATATAAATAGAAATTAAAATTTGATATTTAACACTTTACATTGCTGTCATCAAATATTAATAATTGAAGTATATAAAAAAAGAACAATACCCGATTGTACAGCGAAACAGAATGATTTCGGTATGTTATAGGTCCGATGTATTTCAAAATGGATGTAAATGTCATAATGGATGTTCGCGCACACAAAGACACACTCGTGTTACATAGCACTTAACATTGTGACTTGCCAAGCCATTTGGGAGAACTAGTAATCATTGTGACGTTCGTGAACTAAACATTTATCACAGCATTGCCACTGAATGCAAATTTCATTTTGCTACTAAATGAGCGATCTGCGATTTTACAGATATGTTCCTGCTGTATTAACGATTTGGTTTCAAGTAAGTAAACACAAACTATGTAGTGCACAAGTATCTTGTGAAGTTTGAACATGAGTGTTGACGTAAGTTAAAATCAAGCTTGATATTATTGACACTATACAGCTAATATCCTTGAGACAGAGTTGATTCTAACAACATGCTATTTTGCGTGTTTAAGGACAACTGATTTTACGCCATACGAGAAAACGGACCATAATACCTTTCATACAATAACAGACTCTATATACTAGCGTTTTGAGTGCTCTGCGCAAATTTTTGCACTGTACATGAAAATAATGACACCATTCGTCCATTATTTATCTTTCAGTTTACGTTATCAAAGACACAATATTCCCTCAGAGTCTTTCCTCCCAACAATCCCTCCGTCTGCTGAATCATGATATAATTCCATGACGGAATTGATGAACACACTAAACACGCTAAAGACACGTTATCCATTAGCAAAAAAATAAAAATAAAAAAATAAAAAATAAATAAAGGAAAAAATAAACTAACCCAAAACAAACCCCCCCAAAAGCTAAATTCTAAAGACAACAATAGCCAAGAAATGTTTACTTTTCTGCTAGTTTTCTCCACCTGTTGGTGGTTTTCCTTTATGTTCTTTTGTATGTTTTCTTTTTTATGTTTGTCCGTCTGTCTGACCATTTTTTCCGTTTGTGTTCAAGGTAACTCCAGAACGGATGAACGAATTTTCACAAAATGTGGAGGGTGTTTTTATCATAAGAGAAGAAACGATTAATTTGATGAGGTGATGAGGTCCAAGCTCAATGATAAAAGCTTGTGTCATAAAGTACAAAAAATAAGCTTATCTACTTCGTGCTTAGTTCAGAATTCAGAACACCACATCGGATTATGGGATTATCGGGGGGAAAAAAAAGCGACTTTAATGTAGAGTCAAGAGGTCGAAGGTATAGGGGTTCATAGAGCACATAACACGGGCTATAGTAATCTTCCAAAAGCTCAAGAACTGATGGTCAGAATTTCCAAAGATTTGCACTCTGTGTTAATAATGAAGTCAGAAAGAAGTAATTAGATTTGGGGTCTTGAGGTCAAAGGTCAAAGGGGCCATAAAGGATATAGCATAAGCTCAATCTCATAATCACTCAACAATGGATGATCAGATTTTCATCAAATGTACTGTGAAGATGTTCCTGTACACTTATGGTTGAAATGAAGATATTGCCTACCAATGGCGATATCTTACTCAGCGGAGGTGTGCTCTCTCGGGAGTGCTCCTTTAATAGTTTGATTTGATTTCTGAATTTTCCAAATAAAGAATCATACATTTATTTATCTTAAAAAAAAAAAGACGATTGTCACTAAGTACCTCATTATACAGTTACGCTTTAGACTTGACTATCCATAATACATGTAGTTATATCACAAGATGTAGACAAAAGAGTGCACTTTATTTTAAGGCATTGCTTGATTTTGATGATATCCATTTTCGTTTGGGTGTATGTATGTGTGCATGTATGTGTGTGTGTGTGTGTGTGTGTGTGTGCGAGCGTGATTTGTGTATGGAATGTATGTGTTTGGTGCTTCTTGTACAAAAATGAACAGAAAACACTGACAAACATTCTGTTTTTCTGCTATTAGATATAATAGGAACTGAGACCGGGCATAAAAGTGTATAAACAAACAAGCACAAAACACTAGAAATTTCATGAGTTCTTTTTCTTTTTAACTATGGTCATTCACGTTTTAACTGTTCAATAAGTGTTTTTTGAAAATTATCGAAAGTTCAGGATTTCATAAATCTTAGTCTTCATCCCATTTTGCACATTTATTTGTTATACTTACAAAATTTACTCTTTCTTATTGCTTCTTTGATCCGCAATATCTTCCCGATTAAAGGGAATTAAGTAGACACAATTTCTTCAATTATTTTATTTGTGTTACAAGGTACAGATACTGC
This sequence comes from Diadema antillarum, assembly GCF_040938485.1. Classification (NCBI taxonomy): domain Eukaryota; kingdom Metazoa; phylum Echinodermata; class Echinoidea; order Diadematoida; family Diadematidae; genus Diadema; species Diadema antillarum. Next base: position 1,301,364 of record NW_027270909.1, on the reverse strand, counting down.
ATGAGAGTTACTTATTTCAAGTGAACTATCATTTTACGGGATTAACTTTACTTTAGATGAATGAGGCATATGGAGCTGATGAAAAAGATGAAATGAATACACGTATAGGCTATTAAGCGTGTTAAAGTAAAATGTTTGATTTACTTCCAAAAGTAAAGTGCCTGTTTGATGAATTACAACGAAATAATTTACTACAATTACTTATTCACAGTATATGATATCATTTCATTCTAATCTTCAACGTTCAAATGATTATCTGATTAGTGGGAGAGCATTTTTTAAAAAGCACGTTTTGTGTGCTTTGAATTTTGTCGGCTAATTCTGAGCCAATACTTCCAAATATATGTGTTAAACGAGGTACCATAATCATGATGTATCATCACAACGTGGAATTCATTATTTTGAGTATGGGAGGGGTGTAAGTTTTTATCTTTTTTAATTTTTCTGTCGGTATTATTTCCAAAGACTTTCGAATACAACGATTGACGTTCTTTTCTTGAGAGTGATACAAGACAAACGATCGAAAAATGATTATATATGTGACCGTGCACCTCAAAAGGAACATAAAGTCGCACACACTGATTTTGCGTGAGGACTGAACATAAGTGAAATGGGTCAACCTAGCCGAACTTGACTTTTTCATATTTTCTGAAAGAACGGGTCTTCTTTTACATTATGCTAAAATTTGGTATCATAAAACGGGCAGGAAAGTGTGTGTGTGTGTTTTTTTTAGCAGTTTATCTCGAACATTTTTGGTAGAATAGTGTGATTAGGTGTGTCTTTAGAATCCCTTTTTCATTTCTGAAAAACCTTGTCCACACTCTTCACTTTCAACTCTAATAACTTTTGAAAGGATAGGGCTACTGCTTTGAAAGTCGGCATTAATCATGGACAGAATGTGTTTAAATAATGAGGCATGCTTAATTTCAGTTTAATCTGATAATCCCTTCATTGTTGTTAATCTAGTGGTTTACTTCCTGTTTTTTGTCCCATTCATCGCACAGCCACCACGGTTTGGTAAAGATTGAAGGGATTGTACAGTTATGGTTGAGACCTAATTTCAGGTTTCTAAAATTTTTTGGTGAGATAATGAGAAACCTCTTATAAAATGTGAAAGAGCATGTAATTCTATGAGGAATTCAATGTTTATTTGATGAAAATTGGTTTTGAAATGGCTGAGATATCAAAAAAGAGCGACTCTAATAAAGTGTGGGACCCACACTTTATTACGATCGCTTTGTTTTACTTTGTGTTTTGATGTTTCAGTCATTCCAAACCCGATTTTCGTCAAATAAACTTTGAATTCCTCTTAAAATGGTATGTTCTGTACTATATCATAAGTGTTTTCTTGGTATCTTGCAAAAAGTTAAAAACCCAATTCTCATCTCCACCAAAACTGTACGATCCCTTTAAGCGCTTGAATAGACACTGTACTTCAGAGCCTCTTTTCTCAGTTCACACTTTTCCTGAGTTTGTGCTTTCTGCCCAATATTTAGATAGATTAGGAGAGTCCATTTGATTTGAGTTATACATCATTTTAAATCTTAAAGTCTGCTCTTTCAGAATATGGTCTTAACTAAAAATTCATGTCTGGCGACTTTTTGTTTGTTTTGAAGTGCAGGGTCACACATATTTTGTCAGTATTCTGTTTTACAACTTTTCGATTTGTTTTCGTTGCATTTCGTAAAAATGACATATGAAGACGATTTCTCATGCCGAAACGTTTACTTCCAAAATTCAGAGATAATGATAAGAGTGTAACATTTACTAATCAAAATTTGAAATCTCCTTTAATGCAAGCCTAACTTCTTGCAGGAGAAAATTTTCCAAACCGTCTTGCGAAAAAGAGGTTGCGAGGCTAGGTATGCCACCGGGTTGAGAAAAGCGTTGGAGTAGCCCAAGAAGGTGATTAAGAAGAAGGCTAGTCTTGGCAGGGAGACTAGATCCAGGAGACTTGGGTCGATCGAGTAGAGGAGCTCCATGAGACTGATCGGCAGCCATGCCACAACAAAAGATACGATGATGAAGGTCAAGGTTCGAGTTGCTTTGCGCATGTCAGCCACGGACTCTCTGGTTGCTTCTTTATCCTGCAAATCAAAGAGAAGAGATTATAGAGATGTCGAATAAATCTAGGCTGTCGTGCCTTCCGTAAAGGTATCATGAACAGGTATTGGCAATAATATTTAGTGTTTCCTTTTTTTTTCTTATATCTGACGTCACATTGTCTCCATTAAAGTTTGAGAAACTTCACTTCTTGTACAGGCAAATAACACTTTTTTTTCGGGTACACGACTTATTCGTGAAGCTGCCTGCAATTTACACATTAATTCTCCATCTTAGAATTGTTTTTATTAGTGGATAAAGGCTTGATAAAAGTGAAGACAGGTGTTAGTGAAACATGTAGCGAGTAATTTCCTTTAACACTCTGATATAGTTGTTTGTGCCTCAGTAACTTCTTTTTTTTTCTTTCTTTCTTTTTTTCTCTCTTTCTTTTGTTTTCCTTTTTTCTCACCAATGTTATTTGGTACTTAGTGAGCCTAAAGGTAATTCTAACTAAACGTATGACATTTTGTAAAATATCATCACCCCATCTATGGACCGCGCCTTGTGTATTTCATTCCAGAAGTGGACGAGGGTAGACATTTTTTTTTTTCGTTGGTGTTGGCCAATATTCTGGCGGACTGGATAATCTCTTTAAGCTTAAAACTCAGACAGTGGATTTTGTTTTTTTAAACTGTTTCAACTTCACAGAAATGAGACAAAAACTGTCATTTATCTAATGAAATCTGTCTCCAACAATGACAGACAATACACAATATATTAGAAGTGTTGTATTTTGAATGCTACTTCCGCTTTACATGAACAGAAACCTAATAACCTCTGTATACGTATACATCGTATGTACGTTACCAATCTCTAACTGGAAGATACTCTGTTAGGGGTATGGCTTAAATTAAGAAATTCCTAGCGTGAATTTATAAAGCATGGGGTTTATATATAACAGGGCTCGACACTGACGGTGGCCCGGTGGCCCGGGGCCACCAAAAACACACGTCGGGCTACCAAGATTTCAGAAATGAAGATTTTGGTGGCCCGGGATGGATGTTTTCCTTTACTTTTGGAAATGGACGGTGGTAACAATGGGCTCCGTAAGATGCTAAAATAAATGTCAGATTTTTGTTGTTAAAGGGGATGGCTAGTAACTGATCAGTGGGAATCAGTGGGAATACTGGGGGATGATTGCTCCAAATCTCGTGGGATTCATTTAAGGGTGTGATTTCACGGAGCACACGAACGATTAACATTTTGTGAAGGACGCGAATGGCAAAATCCAGCAATCGTATTTTAGTCTGCAAAAGATCGCCAAACGAACATGAGGGTTCGGAAGCGTCGTCAATTGTTCGCGAATGTCGTTTTTACTTCGGCGAGAATTAAAAAAAAAAAAAAAACCTTTTTACACTTGTGTTTCTTAACCCCGGACTTTCTCTGACCCAGGACTATCGTTAGTCCCGTACCAATTTTTTCAGCTTTTTACACTCGCCAATTAGTCCCGTACTATCTCTTGTCCGGGGCTAAGGAGAAAACTGACCTTTTTACACTCGTATTTCTTAGCCCCGGACTTTCCAAACCACATGAATATTCATAATTACGCTGTGTACTGACACGTACACGCACGCACCGGCAGCACTTGATTACCTCGTTTCTGATTGGTCAGTGAGGGTCGGACTTCGTCTCCGTCGCTTAGCCCAGGATTATTTTTTCGTTCTGTTTACACTCACTTGCTTGGCACCGCAATAGCAGGGGTTAGCACCGCAATTGCGGTGCTAACCCCTGCTATTTTGCAGGGCCAGATAGTACCGTACTATCGGTGGGGCTAGCCCACTTTGGCAAAAACGAGTGTAAACAGAAAGTGGGCTAAGGATAGTCCCGTACCAACGGTGGGGCTAAGGCCCCCCCCCCCCCCCCCTTAGCCCCAACGTTGGTCCGGGGCTAAGCAAAAATTTACAAGTGTAAAAAGCCCTTTGGTTTTGATTTTCTCGTGAATTGTTCTCGAAAGTGTCTTTAAAGCCTCGTCATATGCGCAAGACACGCGCGATGTTCGCAAAATGTTCGTTAAACCCCAAACAGACTCCGAAACTTTGGAGAATGTCTCGCGTATGTTACGCGAAATCTGCGAAGTTTTTCCGATCATTTTACGACGTAATCGCAAACTGTTTGCGTACCTTTTGAGACATTCTCGCGAACGTTTAGCGCACGTTTGGGGGATGTATGACCTATACGTTTTCTACAAATCAAAATCGTAGCGTACATCTTAACACCAAACAATTATTAACAACTATAGTAACAAAAGAAATTAAAGACTAGCAAGAAAAAGAAATGTTTGATATGAAAAAAACAAACAAATTGCAGAATACACTTACAATTAATCTAAAGTATGTAAAATTTCATTTGAGCTATAGAGATTATGTGTTGGAGGAACTGCAAAAAAAAAATCAAATGCTTTACTAGAGGAGATAGGTCCTAGGAAAAAAATAGGCAAGAACACGATAGAGAAATGAGAGAAAAAGAAAGGAGAAATAGAGGAAAGAAAAAAATTCAACTGAAGACAGCTTCCACCTCTCCTTGGGTACATTTTCTCCCATGATTATTGAAAATTTTTCGTTGTTCGCATTTCCGACGCGTGTTCTTCGTGTACGTAACATGCTGTACTTTAGCAATTCGCACATACGTCGTGGAAACTTCGCACAAATTGCACAAGAATAGTTTTCAGCTTTATTGTCGGAACACATTCGGAGAAAAACTTTTCCGAGGGTGGGATTTCACGGAGCACGCGAACGATTTGCGAAGGACGCGAATGACAAAATCCAGCAATCGTATTTTAGTCTGCAAAAGATCGCCAAACGAACATGAGGGTTCGGAAGCGTCGTCAATTGCTCGCGAATGTCGTTTTTACTTCGGCGAGAATTTCAAAAAAAGTTTGAAAATTTTTTGCGAACTTTTTCCGCACACTTGGACGTGATTTGCTCGTGATTTGTTCTCGAAAGTGTCTTTAATTTTTCGTCTTATGCGCAAGACCTTCGAAAAACACGCGCGATGTTCGCAAAATGTTCGTGAATCTCCAAACAGACCCCGAAACTTTGGAGAATGTCTCGTGTATGCTTCGCGAAATCTGCGAAGTTTTTCCGATCATTTTACGACGTAACCGCAAACTGTTCCCATACCTTTTGAGACATTCTCACGAACGTTTAGCGCATGTTTGGGGGATGTATGACCTACGTTTTCTACAAATCAAAATCGTAGCATACATCTAAACATCAAACAACTATCAACTACCATATAGTAAAAAAAAAAAGAATTCAAGACTTGAAAAGAGAAAGATATATTTGATATACAAAAATCGTAGAATACACTTAAAATGAATCTGAAGTATGCCAAAATTACATTTGAAACTAGAGATTATTGCAGTGTTGTATAAACTGCAAAAAAAAAAATCAAATGCTTTACTAGTGGAGATAGATCCTAAGAAAAAACTGTAGGCACGCACACGATAGAGAAATGAGAGAAAAAGAAAGGAGAAATACAGGAAAGAAAAAAAAAACATTTCAACTCAAGACAGCTTTCACCTCTCCTCGAATACTTTTTCTAACATGATTATTGAAAATTTTGCGTTGTTCGCATTTCCGTCGCGTGTTCTTCGTGTACATGACATGCTGTACTTGAGCAGGACACACGACATTCGCCCATCGCAAGAATGGTTTTCAGCTTCATCGTCGGAACACATTCGGTGAATAACTTTTCCGAGTGTTGGATTTTTCCATTCGCGTTCTTCGCAAATTGTTCGACTGCTCCGTGAAATCGCACCCTAAATTAATTGGATCGGCTGCCGGCCAAGCTGCGAGTTCCATGGGCTTACAAGATCTAAGCCTGCATATCTACAATATCTGATATCAAAATATCGTCCGGCAAGAAACGTTCGCTCTCAGACAGAATTTCGTTTAAGCAGCCCAAAATATTAAGAACATTTTCGGTACACAGTCTTGCTGACGAATCTCATGAGAGCTGATAAAATAGAAGAATTTTTAAATGATTTGAAAATGTATTTCTTTAACCTGTCAATGAATTAGACTTTACGTTCTTTGCCAAAATTTTGTCGGTTTTCAAATGTTTTTTCAGCCTAATCCGCTTCCTCTTCTCTTTCATATCCATCATTTTTCTGCCTGCCCCCTCGATGCGCGTAGAGATTTCTTTATGATATTCATGCCTTCATTCATTCAGTTTTCCATCTCCCGGAAAAAAAAAAATGAATATATTACAGACATTGTTTGCATGAATTACATCACGACGTGTAATAACAGAAATGTATAAGTTTGTAGGATAAAGAGAGTATACAGAAAGGCTGAAAATCGGGAAGAATACCAAAAAAAGCAATGCTGGGAGGGTGCTTTGTCCCAACACGATATACAACGTATTGGGTTACTGCCATCATCATTAGGCCTATATTCTTCAGGACTGGTGTATGGCCCGATATCAGAATAGGCTTTATATTGCGGTATTCCGACCATTACTGGCAGCATTTCTGCATATAGAATTTCCCAAGAAAGAAGTTAGATGCGACATTAAAAAAAAGTAGAAGTTACAGAATTGTGTAGTTGACAAAAGAGAATGAACAAGTAAATGAATGAAGTGCAAATCAATTTTAACAAAATTTATTACATATAAAATCTCGACTTTCAGGCAAAAACTTGGGAATTATGACATTCTGTTGGAAGGACAAACCTTTATTTTATCATTTAAAGGATTCTGAGCCCAAGTGAGTGCTACACATTTTCTCACTTTATCATCATTGTAGATTCGATCAATGGTACGATGTGATTACATGGAATAGCACTTTTTCTAAGATTTGCAACCGAATTCAACATAAACAATGGAATATTTGCTCTGAAAGTGTTATTACAGTTTTTATCAAAAGAAAAAGAAAGTAAAAAGGCATAGCTGAGAAAAGGAAACCATCTGTTTTTGCGTGTTCTTAACTTGTGGCTTGACTATCTTGCGGCGATGAACTCTTTTTTTTTATGCTGTCTTTGAAGACTTTTGATGTGCAATAAGGACTATGCAAGATATTACGACCATTTTCTCCAAATTCAAAGATTGTTGGTGTAAAAATCGAACAGAATAGGATTTAAGTAAATGCGACTTATTTATCGTGTAATTACATTCTGATTACATGAATTATGGAATATAGTCCTGCTAAAGCATATTTGTCTAAGATAAAAGAAAAACAGTTGCTTTGTTAGTGAAAGCATCATTTTACTATTTACAGCACTTAGCTGAAATGTTTCATACACCAAAGATACCATCAAGTAATACATATGGAATATACTTTCTTTTCTGTTTTCTTTTTTCGATGAGAGTCAAATCGAATATCAAAGCGTGTCACAAAGGGAAGAAAATAATTGCAAACCACATACCTGTTGTTTCTGGTTATCACTTGGTGAGCTAGACTTCTTTATATACTTTGTCTCTTGCTCTCGGTGGTTTCCTAGATTCTCTTGCGAAAGTTTTTCAGACAAAGTATGCCCTGTTGATTCATCAGCGTTTACTGACGTCATTTCAGTCATGTTTACGGAGGAAACATTATCAGCAAATTGTTCTCGTACCGATTTCCCTCCGATTGTCTTCCGAATTCGAGAGAGAATTCGGAAGTATAAGACGCTCAAAAGGCCCAGTGGGAGCAAGACTCTGATAACATTAGCGAGAATGGCGGTGGCTGGGTATTGGAAGTGACGTGGTAAACAGAACATTGAGATTCGTCCGCCTCTATCATCAAGGAACCTCCAAATTGTACCAAAACTCAGCCAGAAGCCAAGGGAAAGACCCCAGGCAAGGGACACAGCGAGCATCGCCCTTCTCGTGCTCCGTGCCATGAAGTGTTTGATAGGAAAATAGACCGCCTGGTGACGATCTATGCAGATGGCAATTAGGATGAAGTTTGAAGCTGTGGCCATTGCGGAACGGAGACCGATGTGGAAATTGCAGAAGGTCTGTGAGAAAGGAAAGAAACCTACAGTGCTTGTCATGGCGTCTACGATTAGCACCAAACCTGTACACAAGTCTGCTACAGACAGACTGATGATGAAGTAATTGTTGTATGTCCGAAGATGCTTCTCTACGACAAACGCTATGAGACTTATCACATTTGACACGATAATCAACGAAACCGTGATCGTAGACACTAAGAAGCCTGAGAGATCGGCTATTTTCAAAGTCAGTAAAGGTTGAGCCGTTTCATTCAGATTGTAGTCATCACTGACAGAATCAAACGACCACTGAGAACTGTCATTCGCACGAGCCATGTTTGCTAAGTGTGACGGTCTCCAACTTCGTATAACAACCGATAACTCTTGTTCTTGTATCCAGACGTGATAATTTCAAACAGAATTGAACAGCTTGACTTATAGCAATACTGTCATATCCAATAATGAAGATTTATGCACAAGGACACAGAGCTCTCAACTCTGAACTATCGTCCTTCTTGTGATTCATTTAAAAGAATCGGAGACGTGAAGGTAGACGGTGACTTTTCCCTCATCCCCAATCAACCAATCACACAGCGATCTCTGCGCATTGCCCGAACAACTCCGATGCTTGGTATGTGATTGGTTTATTTTTGAAGAACAAGACACGTCCAACAGCTGCAATTCGCTCACCGATGCTCTTGATCCTCTTCAATAATGCTATACAGCTAACAGCTGAAACTAGCCAATCAGAAGTTATCCTGTCGGCAACAAAAGTGATTGCACTATTCCAGGAAATTAAAAAATGAAGAAAAATAAATCGTCACTCAAACAATTTCAAGGATGGTGTATTAAACTCAATATTGTATTTCACAAAAACTGACTGTTCGAACATCATCCGGTTCATTAAACTAAATTAGAGAAAAAAGACACCATCTTTACCAACGCTGACAGCTATCAGTGCTTTGTAGTCTTTGATTCAAGAGTGTTTCTTGGGGTATATTTTGATGTATATGGCTCTGGTGAGCCCCAAATACTTCTTTCCAACCAGTCGACTTAATCTCTATTCATAATTAGTTTGTGTGCCACCAGGTATCAGTCAAAATCTCTTGAGGTATGCTCTTGATATGCTGTTCAAACATGTCATCTTTGGCTTATATTTTTACAAAGCATTTTGCATACCACCTCGTTTTAGCCCTAACACTGATCTCTCCTTGATTTTCACAAGTAAGTCGAGTCGAACAGATTTTATCACGCGCTTTTAACATACTACCTGGATGAATCAAATCTGTAACCATATACGTTGCTCTGTTCCCAAGCAGGGATCGACGTTTTGGGCATGAATACTTAAATATACAATTGTTTTGCTACAGACAGTCCATGTAAGGGTTGTACTGGTGACTGTCAACCAGCTCAGCAATGAAAACATTCACTATGGTGCTGATGTTTTTGTTTTGTTTTTGTTTTTGTTTTTGTTTGTTTGTTTGTTTGTTGTTGTTGTTGTTGTTGTTGTTTTTGGGGGGTAGTCATATCATCGTAACTCTTCGAACTTTCTTAAAGGCTAAAATCAACAATCGCAGACTTTTGCGGCAACACAACCGAAGAACATAAATGGCTACACTCTTAAAAATGATGTGTTTTGATTGTTGACTATATTTACATGTAGGAGTGTTTGCTGAATGTGTCCCCCTCCCCACCCAAAAACAACAACAAAAACCTTGAAAAAAGGGGAAAGGGGGAAAGGGGGAAAACGGGAAAAAATTGTAGAGCAAAGTAGTATTAAAGTCACTTTTCCATTTGCATTACCTCCTCCTACAAACACACACACAAACACACCCACGAACACACACATATTTACACAAGGAACAGAATATAAGGTCAGTGATTCAGAAGACCGCCTACCAAGATAATCAATCTTCCCTTAGAAATTAATTCAAAAGATTTTCCATCGATATAAGTGACAAGCAGGAAAGAGGCGACATTAGAAACTGAAAGTTCCTTCGGTTCAACATCGATTTTGGGTTGACTTCTTTCAGGAAATCACATCATGTCGAAGTATAGTGGTAGGCTAACCTTTATAGACACGTGGCTAAGGCGGCTTTTGGAGCTGAACTCCGACGAAGTCATATTGCGAAGACGTATGAAAAGGAATCCCTTTCTCAGATTATTTCTCAGACCGCTGTAGAGCAAATGAAATGATAAAAATCATGCTAAAAGCATCGTATAAATCATTTGATTTCATCTCTTCTTCTTCTTTTTTTTGCAAGCGGCGAATTCAAAAGAAAGAGGAAAAGAGACAGACAAACAGATCAATATTTGAGATTAAAAGAAAAGAAATTGACAACTGGAAGTAAAGATACAGTAAGCATAGTTCCTTAAAAGAGGATGGGGTGGTTTTTATGAACATCCTCACAATTTTCGCAAACATGATGCGTTAAATCTAGAATTGAAAATAAACGCAACAAAAGTTACTATGCTGTTCTTATCATTACCTTTACAACTGATAAGTAATTAAATATGATAATTATGCATATTATCGAAATACTTGCGAACGATTTCTCCTTCTTGTTTGCTTCACTCTGCCAATAGTCCTATGTCTCATTTTCGGTCTTGATTATAGACCTGACTGCTGACCATTATCAATAAAGTAGATTCTGGATTAGGATATGTTTAAAACTGCATTATTCTGCACCATTATTCAATTCATTTCAATTTATTCGGCACCCAAAAAAAAAAAATAATAAATAAATAAATAAAAAGTCCATTATGTGCACAGTAAAAACAAAAGCAATGTGTATACATGCACATATTCAACAAAATCAACGCCAAAACCCCTTTAAAACAACCAGAGCTTGTTAGGGAGGCAAAAAAAACCAAAACGATTTACACAAGGTAAATGCCTGATAGCAATACGTATTGTGAAGAAGAAAAAATTAGTTGTCCTCATATGGATGAGAAGCAGATTTTCACACCTGCCCTTCACTATACACACACCATGTTCTTATCGCTTACACATACACACACACACACACACACACACACACACACACACACACACACACACACACACACACACAGACACACACACTCACACACACAAATATACGCAAACACACACATTCAGATGCAATTAAAGGAGCGGAAAAGTGGAAGGAAGAAGACATTTAGAAACAAACAATCTACTCTGTCATGGATAACAGTTTCTTGAAAGTATTTTGTTTGAATAGTATTCTGAAACGAGAAAGTGTAGTGCTCGACTTGAGATCTGTACTAACTGAATTCCATTCATGTACACCGGCAAAACGAATTATATGAGTTCTAACTGTTAAACGAGCTAGTGGCATTTTCAGGTTACTTCTTACACGATTAGAATGATTATGAAAACATGAATTAAACTTAAACATATTATGAAACGAAATTGGGAGAATACCTTTATAATACTTCAACATAAAAATTGAAATAACACAAAATTATCAATATGTCACAAGTCTGTCATAAGGAGATATATCATATCATCGTATAACAAATTTTCATCAAATTTAAAGAATAGGTTGATTACATACGACGGATCTGACAGGATGTCTAAAAAGGATATCCCACGATCAGCCGGTTGAGGTTCGTTAACCGAACATTCGTTATTCCGAACGTTCGTTAATCCGAACGAACCATTATTCATTTCCGGATTATAACGTATATGCCTTCGGAATAACGAATCTCTTCAGGTTCGGAATTCCGTGTCCTATAATTTGCACTTCCTTTACATATCAGGATTCTGAATAAGTCGTATTAGATTATCTTGTAATTAAAAACAAGAACACAATATTGATATTCATGCTGAGGGGGGTTGTGAAGTGATATCCATATCTGTTTTATCATCAACTCCTCTTTAATACGAAAACCATATCTGTCAGCAACGTGCATGGTTATAACAGTTTGTTTGTTGTCTTTGTCTAAGTCACGACAAAAACAAGGCCCTGCAGCTTTTGAAAGTGGTAAAATTAGGTTCAATTTCGCGGAGAGTCACGTCGTGAACTCGTAAAACTTCAATCGTGATAAACTGGCATCGTGACAAACAATAAGACAGTTCGACTTATTTACAGACGACCGTCAATAATTCAGTAAAAATAGGTAAGTAATCAGTTTTAAGTCTGAATTTCCAAGACCTTCAGTCTGCCTAACAGGGAGACCGAAGTAGCACCTTTTTTTTTCTCAATTCCATGTGACTGTCATTACCTACTATCGGGGGAGTACGGGTATATCATCCTTACATCTGCTGATTTAAAGAGACTTTACGTTATATTAAGGAAGGCGCTTGGTATTCAAGTTTGAAGGCTACTAGAAACAGTTCCTTTTAAGATTTTAAGAAATAATTCAAGTAAGTGATAGGACAATAATTTCCATAAAAAACTATTTTTTTTTATTGGGAACATTTTGATGGTTGTAAGTACTCTACTCTTCAAATTCATGAAATTCTTCCGTTGAGATGTTTTCATTGCAACTCATTGACATTGCCCGACGTCGATGTAGGGCAATTTGTCAATAAGTTTGATAACTCATTCAGTAAGCATGGTTATAAGTATGTCTTGAAATATTTTAGGATGGTCGCGAAATCAGTACCATTTCAAAGAATGGCGGGAGGGGGTGAGGAATATAGTATCCCCTCTTCAACATCCACCTCCTGGTGGACTTGAAGGGTTAATCGATAGCGGAAGACTGGCGGTCTTAATATACAGTTCGACTCCGCAAGGCTGATAAAAGTGTAGAGAGGGCGGTGACAATTAGATTCACACCCATTGATTGCCACCTTTTAGAAGGTGGTGGGGCAATAGATCTCTGGTCCGTCGAGAGTCGACAACCTCCATGATCTCCTTGATTTGGTATCATAAAGAAGTACAGTGGACATTATAAAGGTGTGTGAGTGGCGTTTCAAGCGAATTTTTCAAGTAGGAGAAGCAGAAACTTTATATGTTTGAATTTGGCCCTTCTAAAAACGATCACCCTGTCGAGAAAAGTGAAAAAGCCAAAGCCGAGTTTATATCAGTGTTTTTGAATAATTCGTGAAACCCTATAAATATAGCTGTGTCTAACCATTGCCCTTTGCAATAACTATAATGAATGATAAAGGTCAATATTAACTTGGGCAGAGCTTAGAATTGTATTTTTCATTTCTCGCAAGGACAAACGTAGATATGACAAATAGACTTTATGCCTCGTGGTGACAATGAAAAATAAGACCGTTTTCTGTGATCAGTTTGTATCAATGACTGTATGATATACTGCGTTGCATATTTCCCCGTTTTTTACAAGCTCTCGGCTAAGTTATACACTATTCAAAGGTATCAAATTTTGCTTTGTTGACAAGTGTGAAGAGAATTAGATATCAATTTTCTGCTACATATTCGAAGAGGATAAGGTTCAAAAATTAGCGAACGTCGAGCATTTACTACTTCAAAGTAGGCCTACATCTCGTTATCTCTCGGCTGCACCAGCTTCTAATTTTACCATGACCTATACATTTTGTGCGCTCTTAATCTGTAGTGCTATGTGAATATTATTTGATGTGCTGCATTTTGCTGCGTCTATGATATAACACATAAACAAAACAAAAAGACACGCTTTTCTGACACATATGCACATACATACTGTACATACAGTACGCTGCCCTGATATATATATATATATATATATATATATGCAATACATTGCCCTGATAAAGCGGCGGACTTCAGAGCCGAGAAAACTACAAGTTGCAGTCATTCTTAGACAATATAAAGTCTACGTTCAAAAATCTTGTGTAACTATTTCTCGTTTTAAAGAGTAAATATGTGTTGAAATTCAGGGCGTTTCGGTTTGCGGGAAGCACGCGTGCTATTACTTCGTTTAAAATAATCCATTGGTCAACATTCACAAGGATCGATCTCGCATCCACAAAATATATAAAATTCGACTCCATGAATGTACGTGGGCATGCAATTACTCACGAATGTAAGCTTATACGCTGTTATAAATTCTATAACTAACAAGCATGTGCAAGGTAGGCCTACAACATTTTTTTTTTACGTGTGGGTTACTTTATCAGGTTCTGAGTTCATTTAATGCGTAGGTTCGATCAAAATCCCTTTGTGAATTCTGACTACTGAGACAATATCAAAGTGAGTAACCTCTAGGAGGCTTGACTGGTTATCAACTGATTACTTTTTCACCGTCTGTAATTCTAAAGGCCAGCTGTCACTTTTTGTCTCTGATAACCTTACCAGCACATGTACTTTTACTGCTGAAAATATATTCTTTACCTTTGATAAATGAAAAGGGAATATCTTATAGGCCTACATTATAAAGACGGATGGAACATCATTTCATGTGTTTTTATGTTGGCATGATCTTTGTGCGATCTATTGGCTTTTGGATAATGTTTATGTGGGAAGCATATGGCATATTATAGTCTTTAGGACTACTTATAAAATCAACTTCTCACTTTGGGCTTTCTTTGTTACAAGAATCTATTTGATATCCTTCTAGACCCTTCCCACAAAATGGAGTTTATCTATACCTTTGGATAATGTTTATGTGGAAAGCATATAGCATACAGTCTTTAGGACTATTCATAAAATCAACTTCTCACTTTGGGCTTTCTTTGTTACAAGAACCTATTTGATATCCTTCTAGACCCTTCCCACAACATGGAGTTTAATGAATAGATAAACTATAGGTATATGTGAATGAAGCAACACTTTTTCCAGTGTATGTTTTTCATAGAAGATTTTCATAGTAGTCTGTGTGTCAAGTACCATTTTTAAAGTTGATTTGATTGGCTGTCGACCTGGTCGGCTAATACAAAGAGAAATGTTACGCATGAGTGAACACATTCGTTTTGTGTTCCAAGGCACAAAAGTAAAATTTGCTAAATTTCACATGTAGTGATTCATTTTGCAAGAGCCCTTCAAATTCAACACAATGAGAGACATGAATGAACAGCAAAAAAACAATAAATAAATAAAAATGTGAGTTTTCGTTCCTTAGCATCTCTTTATACCCTCAAACAAGAACAGAGTGGGAAGAAGGAAGGAAGGAAAATATGAATTTTCTGTCAGCTCAAATTCAAATGTAAAAAGGAGTAAGATGCAAAGGTGGTAAAATGAACAATTTCTTATTTCATTCAGTTGATTTTGGGATTCAGGAATTCATGAGACAAATTCAAAAACCAATGTGCTAAAATCATTGCAAATATCTACCATTTGCGTGGATACTGCGTTCTTTCTAATGACATTTGAATTTGGATTTGGTAGAAGATCCTGTATTTTCTCGATCATTTTATGCCTTTCTTTTTTATTGGGGGGGGGGGGCTGCAAAGACATAGAGATCAATGGGTAAATATCCGTATCAGATTGTGTTCCCTATTGTGTTGGATTTGTCTTTTGTTCTCGTTGTTTTATGGAAGAGCACATAAGCTTGAATGGGAAATTGCCCAATTTTTGCAATTTTTACTTTTGTGCCTTGAAAGAGAAATCCGGATGTGTTCACTCATGCGTAAAGTTTTCATTTTTATTGACCTACCAATTTGATAACCAAAGAATTGCCTTTGATTTGGTATACAACATTAATATCAAGCCTAATATTCTATGAGAAATATGAGCTTGAAAAAGTGTACAGGGCCTACTTTCTTTTTTACTGAAGATTGTACAGTATGTCCCCCCCCCCCCCCCCCCCAAAAAAAAAAAAAAAAAAAATACAATCGGATTTTTCCATTCATAAATACCAATATGATTAAACTGTCTAAAAGCTACTTCAGGGTCATAAAAATGACATCTTAGCTACATTTTGCAGCAAACCCCATTCAAGTTGGTTCAAGTTGGTTAAGTGGTTAAGTTCAAGTTGGTTAAGTGGTCACAGAGAAATGTGAATCGTTGTAAATTATGTCAAGTGGCACATGGATGCTCTTTTATCTGCATAATGTGTGGAGTGAAAGAGGGCCTGAGCTTTCGATCCTAGCAGAATCTTCGTCAGAGGCAAAATGACAAAAGGTCATTTCGCCTCAGACGAAGATTCTGCTAGGATCGAAAGCTCCATTTCACTCTATTGGCTCGCCACTATTGGATAAGCAGTTTTCAGCAGCTTTTTTTTTTTTGCTATGCATAATGTGTGAACACAATGGACAGAACTTGGAGTGAAGGGATTCCTGACATGCTCTGCAAAACTTCTCATTTCTTTGCGACCACCGACGAAATCGGATGGGGTTTTCTGTAAGATGTGGGTAATGAGTTATAGTTTCATATCCTGAAATTTTGTTTGGATTGATTCATTATTTTCAAAGAAATCATTGAGGAGGGTCCCGTTGTATTTTATTTTTATTTTGGACACACGGTATCATGGTTAGTTTATGTATAAGTCTTCCAAACTTCCTCTAAATGCACTTGATGTAATAATATTAATGTGTAATCACCATTATTACATTAGCTCATAAACAAACATATGAAATTGACACAGTGTTGAGTGTGGTTTTGTTCATGACACATATAAAGTTACATTAGAAACACATTGCTAGTTAAAAAAGAAAGTAACGAAAGTTTGAAACCGAAATTATAGGTTTGTGAGCAAATTATCGTCAAATAGCAGTCGAGTGAGAATTGGCGATTCAATATGTATGGGTGTATTCTACCTTTATTTTTTCTTAGTTCTGCATCCAGAAAAAAGGAGTCTCCACCTTGCTTTATATGATATCAGAAGACAGCTTATTGTAACTTCCCTGTCAACCAATGGCCTGTGCGACATCACTGCTATTTCACTGCTGGATGTGACGTCACAGAGGATACTTGCGCACAATCGAACTCATATCTCGAGCATTACCGCTGATGACAGACGAAGGTAAGTTTCCGATTTGCTGATGATATTCTTGCAATATTTGAAATTAAATTTGCCTTCTTAAAATGCTTAGTAAATGCAACCAAAGGGAATAACAGACCAGAAAAATATGTGGTAAAAACATGTCAAATGAAGAAAATGGGGTTCCATCGGGAATGAAACCCTAGACCTCAGGCATGTCTGGATTGCCAGACCGGTGCTCTTAGCCATTGAGCCACGGAAAGTTATTTCTGGGATGAACATTCTTTCAATGTATTACATGTTAATGCCCGCAGTCCGTTAAGAAATTACGAAAATATGCGATTATCATTCTCTGCGATAGAAAAGAAATTTTCCGCTATGTAACATAACATAACATTATACGACATAACATTTATATAAAATTGATGGATATTCTGTTGTCCGTTCTGAATGAAAATGCGGACGAGGAGGCGGTGTCGCCCTGTTCCTATCACACTCGTTATCGTGTAAAGTAAGGCCTGATTTGATATACAACGGAAATTAATTTGATTGCACATGTGTTGAAATTGATATGTATGGTAGAAAAAAAGTAATACTCTGTGTCATATACAGGTCCCCTCATACAGATTGTAATTTATTTTTGGATAATATTGATGTTTTATAGAGCTTATTAATCAAGAAAACAAAGATGTATATTTGATGTGTGATTTCAATATTGATCTCTTGAAAAAAGAGAATATCCTTTAAAACAAAAACTTTGCAATATTTCGCGAGTAAACTTTTGTAATATTGCAATTGAGAAGCCTTCGAGAATTACGGTCAACTCATCAACGTTGATCGAGAATAGTTTTACTAATATTGACAAAAATTATTCGAAATCTGGTCTCTTGTATAGTGATATCTCTGACCATTTACCTTAATTTTTCATTTGTGGCGACACACTATTTCTATGTTAAGCAAAAATAAGAAGAACATAAGAAGAAGAAGTGGAAATTCACTTTAGAGAGTATATCTTTACTCAGCGACGATTCAATCACGGAAACATGGGATGATGTATTACTTTGTGCAGACTCAAACATTGCTTATGACACCTTGTGGCATATATTTCTTTTTTATTTTGACACACATACCCCAACAACTGAAATTTCTCGCTCCATAAAGAAAAGAAATGTTTTATATAGATATAGTTTCCCATATCCTAATAATGATAATGTTAATCGATATATATTATACAGAAATAAACTTACACAGATTATCAGGCTTTCCCGCAAAATGTATTACACGGAAGCTTTTAAAAATGCTACTGAAAATATGTCAGCCACTGGAAGGTTATCAATGAGGTCATTGGTAAGCAGTGAAGGTGTCGCCATTTCAAATTACGAATGACGGACAAACTCTTTTTAATGCTAGAAATGTAGCACGCTGCTTTAACACGTGTTTAATGAGTACTTTGTTAATGTAGGTCCTATGCGTCAAGCTTCAAAAATTGATCATACACAGACAGATTTCTCGCCGTATTTAGGCATGTCAAATGATAATTCATTATTTTTTATGCAACATTATTATTCAAAAAATCTTCCTCCGCAATTTATAAAAATGCTGATGTTCACACTCATTATACTAGCTCATGTTATCAGTTTCACTGTGGTCTTTCTTCAATGATTTCAGTCCAAATATTCACTACGGTATACTGGACCTGTATTGTGGAATGAGTTGAATGTGAATTACGTTTTTGATTAACAATTTGATAAGATAAAAAAAAGTTTTAAAAGATTCTTCTAAGTCAATACTGATGTTCTGTGTGAAAGTATTGGTTTGAAATTTTGTGTGATTTTTGTTTATTTTGACTATTTCAATTTATTTTTCGGTTCCAGTTTGTTTCTTTACACTATTAGGTATGTACAGTCTTACAAGCCATAATTATAAAGGCTTTCCCAGTACATTCCGTTTTCATCATTACATATATTGTGTAATTTTTGCTGATTTGTAAAGTGCATGTATCAGTATTTGGAGTCATCGTTGTTTTGATTTGTATGTTACGTTATATGTATCATTTATCTTGTCGAATGATGGAAATAAATAAAATAAAATGAAATGAAATAAATGAAATGAAATAAAATAAAATGAAACACCACACTAGGGCTTTCCATAGCCATATAGCTCTGTGAATAAGAGCACCGATCCAGCAAATTCGTAGATCTTGGATTCGAGTCCCTGTGGACTTCAAGTTTCTTTGCTGATTTTCCATTTTGATATTAAGTCGTTAGGAGAGGAATATCTGTATACATGAGCAATCACTTTATTTTCATTAGATTATTGTACTGGATCGAAGGAGGCGTCTTGTATCAAATGACGTTTGGCCGATCCCGGAATCAAGATGTTGTCAAGATTAATACTGATGGAATGGATTTCACTGATGTGCTTCTCAGATTCACAGGTATTGGATATCACGGAGTTTGGCCCACGAGGCCCATGAGTTAGACACTAGCCAAACAAGGCCCATGAGTCCGACAAATTAAGCCCAGTGATGAAATTTGAAACTCCTGGGTCGCTTATGCTTATCAAGTGTCGAACTCGTGGGCCTTGCTAGCGTAGTGTCTGGCTCATGGGCCATATTTGCCTAGTGTCGAACTCATGGGCCGTATGACTTGTGGGTTTCGTTCTCGTGGGATGAACACATCGCAATAATGATAATAATACTATTACTACTACTTCTACTACTATTAATAATAATATTAATAGTAATAATAACAATAATGATAATAATGATGACAATAGTGATGATACTTTTGAGTACTACTTCTTCTACTACTACTATAATAATAATATAAATGATAATAAATGATAAAGATAATATATTTATGAAGCACATTTTCATAAACGCACATGTTCAAATCCACTTTACCAATAGGGTGACAGGGATAAACACCTGGTCATTATGGAACTCGCGAATGGTGACCTAAAAGATCAAAAAGTCAGGCATCTTCCGGGTTCTTCAGTAGTAGGAAGTCACATTGCATTCATATAATTAACTTCTTAAAGGCAAGAGTGTAATTTTTTTATGACATCGCCTGTGTTTTAATAAGCCGATCTCGCATCATGCTATACTAATTTGGGATGGGGCCCAAGGGATTGATGGAATTGTTCATTTTTGCCTTTCCCTTAAAATTATTGGTAAATGTTATTCGAGTTGTTTACAGTCAAATTCGTCAAGTATTCATTATTATTGTTGTTATTATCATCATTACTATCATCTCTAGGATATCGCATTGTCTTTACGTCATCGCCGGGTTTCATACATTACTTGGAAGGAAAGACTTGGATAGTCTTCAATTGTCGTCTTCATATATGAATTTATACCTTCACTGTGCGTGGTAAAGAATTATATGACACCCAATCCATCCGTGACTGCTCACGGGTTAGGATTCCTTCCGAACATTGCGTTTGGAGGAGAGCACATGAAACTGCCCTCCTTAGTCATACGTTAGTTATCAGTGTAATGCCCCAAAAGTCCTTTGCAAAGTTTCATTCCCGTTTACAAACATTTAAAGTATACTTGCCATTGACTTTACTTGACGAAAATTGCTGTCAGTTGGATTTGCTTATCAAATGTGAACTAATGTTCTCCATATTACTGCGCATTTTGGTATTAGCTGATGCTCATTATACCGAAGGTTCGTTATTTAACGCACACACACACACAGTCATGCATTTGGGAGTTCGTATATCCGAAAATAGGACATGCGTCGTTAATTCAGATTTGTTGCACAAATCCCCGACTGGGTATAGTCCATATTGGGTTGTTATCCCGATGGCTAATTTCCCAACAGTAAATTCGAGTTTGATATGTTGTAGGTTGGTTCGAATATGAAATACACTTTTTGATGGAAAATAATTTTAGATTTGTTATTCTAAAATGACATTTAAACCTTCATTATTAGAAACGTATGAATTGTGAACCTGCATGTTTTTTTTTTCACTTTGCACACAAGTAAGGCCAGGAAATTATGCAATGCTTGTGGCAATATGATTGTCTTTTTGGATCAAGCATACTATTGACCATCGATTTCAAATAGATTCTCTGTGCTTATTTCGTAAACAGTAGCTAACTGGATAGGAAGCGGGATATCTATTTCTCATGCTAAAGATTCTAACCATAAGCATGCAGATTGAGATATTTTGACGAGATGCTGTCCCGCAGTCCAAATTAAGAGGAGCAAAGTTAATTTTCATTGTGTTTAGGTATACTCTGCTCTTGACTATGTTATTGTTTTGTTCTCTTTGCATTTTTGTTTAAATTCGTTTGCAGTGTACCATGTAAGATTCAATTATAAGGACTACCGAAAACTTCCTTGTCTGCAAAGCCTTGTCAAGTGAAATTAATACGAGGACAGAGTTCTACTTCTCGAAATAAACGGTCATTCACATTGATTTTCGCTTTGTTGCAAAACAACAAGCCTCCCTATCACGCATCGCACAATCGAGCATATACATTAAACAACAATGTACTGGTAGCTGTTTATGCTCCTATCTAGGCCTTTATGAAATGCCGCGAAAAAATTTCATAAATCTCATCTAAAGTCGTATTAAAAGGTACAATACAACATTGCCAGCAGTGATTTAAAAGAAAAATGTTGAGATATCACATTTGATGCATATGTGTAGATCAGTTGTATCACAAAGCATCCTACTATGTAAAAATTTTCCAATAAAGCCTAAAATATAAGGAGGTATCACTGATTTTCTCAATAAACCATAACTGTAGGCGGTTTAGTCTTGAAACTTTTTTTTTACTATAACTATTGTTCACATTTTGTATATTTAACAATACTCAACATAAAGTATACTGATTACATTTTTTACAGTGGTTGTTTCTATCCCTAACTCACATTTTAGAACTGTTTTGAAGAAGTATAGCTAGGTTTTTGTTTCGTCTGCAAATGGTAAATTATGCCTTTAAAGAAACGTTCTATATGCATGAAATGAGAGCACACGTAAAATGAAAAGCACGTTGGAAAAGTCCCATGAAAGATCTTGTATGTAAGTACGGATTTGACGTTATTGTGATAACAAGAAATATTTCAAAGTGACTTTGTTTTTACTCCATGAATTAACGTTCAACGTGTCTACACGAAAAACAAAGCAGGAGAAACTCCGAGAAGCACTAATACCTCTATGCAAATTGAAAATAAACAAATTTATCTATCAGTCTTATTTTTCGGTTCTAAGTTATTGACAGTAAGATACCAAAAAAAAATGTAAAGTTTATTTGATGAAAATCAGTTTAGGAATGGCTGAGATATCCATAAACAACGTGGTCTTTATATGGTTTTACAAGGACCTTTATGTTCTAGATTGTTATTTGAATATCTCAGCCATACTTGCAATTGATTTTCTTCAAATAGACTTTCGATTTCTCTTAGAATGTATATGCTCTTTTTTCTTTATATAAATTCAAATTCAAATTTATTTCACATGCTAAAAAGAAAACATCACGTTCATCTCAGAAGAGAAAAATACATACAAACATAGCACGTGAGGGATCAGTAAAGGCCGTATGAAGCCTATCGAGGCCGACTCCTTTACAAACAATGAATAGGACGCAATTTACATCAAATATACATTAAGGAACAAAAACAACAAAGAAACATCACAACAATAAAAAAAGGGGAAAGTGGCAAAATTATTACAATAATTGCTCAATTGCACTGTGGATTACAAACATTTTGTATTTACGTTTAAAAGATGACAGTGTTGGACTCCATTTTGATAACAGTTTGTAACTCATTCCAGCATTTTGCTCCAGTGTATCTAATTATAATCTTTGAGAACTTATATCTGTAAAAAGGTAAACATACCTCATTGACACGTCTAGTGTTGTAGGCATGGATTGCACTATTTGATATAAACGAGTTACGGAACGTGACAGGTAAGACACCTTTAAAGTATGGAAACATAAATGTAGCCACTTGTAATAGCACAATATGATCAATTTTCAAAATTTTCAATTTTTTAAACAGTACTGCAGTGTGTGCAAACGGATTTACATTACAGAGTATTCTTATTGCACGCTTTTGTAACATTAAAACACGATTCAATAAATATAACGAACTATGACTCCATGTTATTGCACAATACGTTAAATGTGGGGAAATGATTGTATGGCACATGGTGAAAAGAATCTTTAAAGGAAATATATGTTTCAGATAATTCATGACACCAGCAATTGTACTTATTTTGCTACAAGGTGTTAATATCATCAAAATGACCTTTCCATGTTAAACCCTCGTCAATTGTAGCACCAAAGCATTTTACTCTATTGACCTGCTTGATTTTGACGTTACCTATATATATTTGTGAAAGATCTTCCTCTATTTCCTTATTCTTTGTCTTAAATACCGTATAACATGTTTTATCAATATTTAATACCACACGATTTGCAGTAAACCAAGAATACACTTTCTGCATTTCTGAATTAATCATATTGTTAACTTCGTGCACCTCCCGGCCTGAGAAAAATAGGTTTGTATCATCTGCAAATAACATAAAAGTTTAGATTACAAATTAGGGCTTACAAACTGCAAATCATTAACAAATATAAAAAGAGAAGATGACTCGGTACAGAACCTTGTGGAACGCCTGCATTCACACGGCACAATTCTGATTTTGTATCATTTGCAATTGTGTGCAATTTGATAAATAACCTTTAAACTAATTCAAAACATTTCCTCTTATTCCATAATATTCCAATTTCATAAGTATTCTATGATCTATACAATCAAATGCTTTTGTTAAATCTAAAAATATTCCGACTAAAAATTCATAATTTTCAAATGTATTTTATATTCTTTCGATCAATTTAAGTAGCGCCACATACGGAGAATAACCATGTCTAAACCCAAACCGCTGATGATACAAAATATCATTGCTGTCAATAAATGATATCAATCGAGCATAGACTAATTTTTCAAACAATTTAGTAAAAACTGACAATGATATTGGCTTATAATTTTGTAGCTCGTGTTTGTCCCCCTTCTTAAAAACTGGGATTACTTTTGCTACTTTAAGTTGTCGTAGGAATACAGTATCCCACTTTCCTGAGATGAATTTAATATTGCACAAAGGGGTTCCATTAAAAAACATATTAATTTCTTGAATACATTGACGTGAATGTCGTCATCACCTTTACTCTTAATTACTTTCTAATCATTTACAATATTTAGCATTTCAGATATAGTGATAGGCTTAGAAACATAGATTGGCTATAAGTATTGCGCAGGTAAGTATAAACAGAAGCAGATGAATTTAGACACCCTCTGATACAATATTTCTTCCTATTGCACAAAAATACTCATATAAATGTGTTGCTAGAGACTCTGCGGAGTCGATAAAATGGTCATTGACTTGCAATGATTCAATATGATTATTCTGCCTTTTTTATTCATTACATCATTAATAAGAGACCATGTTTTCTTTAAATTCCCATGCAAACAACTAAATTTCCTGTAATAATATTCACGCTTCCTTTTACATATTTCCTTATTAACTAAATTCCTATACTGTAAACGATAAAACAAATACATCTTTTTACACATTTTTCTAAGAGTGCTATCAAACCATGGTTTGTCATTCCTTTTTACTCTGTGCACGCACGTTTGTAATGGAAAACACTTATTATAGAACAGGAGATATTTGGCAAGAAAGGCTTCAAATTGATCATCTACATTATGCATATTGACAACGTACTCCTAGTTACAAGTATAAAGCATATTACAGAAATTCTGTACTATAGAAGAGTCATCAAAAACACGTCTAGATCTATTCCCTTCAATGTTGCTGTTATAGTTACATCTTATAATACTCGGTAGTAAATCTTGGTAAACGATCACTAACATCACATGTAAATATCCCGGCTATGACAATACTCTCGAGATTACTAACAAAAATATCATCTAGAAGTGTTGATGACTGTGTTCTTATTCTTGTGGTTTTTGAAATTACCGGAGAAAAAGCATGAAAGCGTCAACAGTCGACACAGATGACAACAAATTTACATTAAAATCTCCGACCACATAACATCTTTTTTTCCCCCTCATAATCTTGTGAAAAGGTAATTCTATGGTATGCAGAAACTGGGAAATAGATGCAGCAGGTGGCCAATATACAACAGTGACTATAGTGTTTTCACTCTGACAATATATCTCAATACAAACCGTTTCAATGTTATCATCAAATAATTCAAAATCTGACCTCTTAAATTTCAAATCTTGACATGTATAAAAACTAACTCCTCCACCACGTTTATCACGTCTATTATCTACAAATGTGTAACTGGTTAAAACGCAAAATGAACTTTCTTGTGTCCTTAGTCAGGTTTCTGTTCCAGCAATGAGTGAAAATTGGTGCCTAGAATTTTGTAAAAATGTGTCCATGTTATTAAAATTCTTCTTTATACTTCTGCAGTTAAAATGACAGATCGATAAATAGTTGTCCATATCTAAATTTTTCAAAGAATTATCAAATTGCACTGGAAGATAGTAATTAGAATTGTGTTCAAAGTATCTATTTCGAGTGTGCTGGCTTAAGTTACCATAACAAGCTGAGCACTGCCCATTACTGTCATTCAGGTTAAAATCAATTTGCCGGTCACAAGTAACACATACATGTACAGAGTTAAAAGACATTACGTGACAAACAGAGCATAGCATAAAATGATAAAAGAACTAAGAATGTAAAAAAGCCCAAGATTTATTGCACGGGTGATGCCTGGAGAATTCAAAAAATATATTGCAACGATATACTAAAAAATCTAGTGTGGTGACGGAATGTATGTACAAATTAAAAGAATTTACCTGTGTACAGTATACTTAGTTACAATCTATCCAGATCATTCGTGTTGTGGATCTGCTTTCGCATCGTCCTTCCTCCAGTTGTTTTGACAGAGACCAGGATTCTTCGGCATTATCGTGAAATTTGTCACCAGTGACAAATTTCCACGGCAGGACAATTTCGCCTTTGACATCTCGCGTATTCTGCGAGAGAGTGACTCGCACAATCGTAGTTAATCGCTGGAGGTCGCAGCGACCCACGACCGCGTTTGACTGTGTGTTTCCCTGGTTCTTTTCGCTATTTCGTCACACGCGCGATCTCATAATAATATTGTTGGGGTTTTTTTTTTTCAAAAAAATTATATATATCATAAAAAGTTTGAAATAGTTAATGAATATCAAGGCAATATTGGAAATTAAATTATATAAAAATATGAAGTATATAACGTGCCAAAAATAGCCAATATTATGACTGATTGCCATTAAACACGATAGCATCACCAAGTACTGTAACTCCATCTCCGTCGATTGACTAGACTTCCTTTTCGCACAGCTTAGCAAGCGCATAGCTAACAACTCATCATTGGTTAGCTCTTGTTTTAGTCGGGATGCTTTTTACAGGGAGGTGGGAAAATAAATCCCCCGATTCCACCTCCCTGCTTTTCACTTGCACCTGTTCAAAAATTTTGCGTCCACGTGTACTCATGTTTTCACGTGATTGATTTGCAACTCGGCAATCAGAACAACACTCAACGATTGTTCGAGGAAGACTGTAATGTGGTAAATGTACAGTGGCGGAAAAAGAAGTTTCTGTCGAATTTTTCTACTAAAGAAGTCGTGGATTGTGACGTGATCCGTCTACGCTGAACTGGGTAGCATTATAGTGGAGGAGTGCACTACCGAGATGCTTACATTAACGAAGCTGTGGTTTTTCGCTATTTACCGTTGTGTGGCTAGTCCGATATATTGTAATTGATGTAAGCGAACGTGAAACATCGGGCCCATATCAACCAGGACCGGGTAAGCTCAAAGATGATTAATTTTCCTTTTTCCGAGGTTTGGCAGAGCTTTTTGGCTAGTAGGCCTAATATTGGCCTAATATTTCAGTTTTATGCAGAAAATAAACATAAACAGGTATGCAGCCTTGTATCCAATCATAACCTACAATTACAAACAAATGCAAACTTGTGTTATTTCCCATGATGCAACGGCCACTACAGATGCAACGTAGTAACCATCTGCGGTTTGTCTTTGTGAGTAGAATTAAGAATTGTGTTTTATTCAGTATCCCTGATTTGCCATCTTATTTATATTAAGATGTAGATCTACAGTATGTCTACGAAAAATTTGCTGAAACTTACCGGCATACCGCATTCTCTCTTCAAATGTGCGTCGATCCTTTTCTAAATTTTCTGGAAAGCAATCAAGATTTTTCCTTTGAAGGCCGGATATTTACATAATCAATACAGTAGGAGTAATAGACGAACGGATAAACGACTCTGAGTTGGATCCTTGTAAATTTGACAATTGCTACGTAGTTTGTTGTTTCCGTGATCCAAGTTAATGAGTTAGGCCCTATTGGAAATCGCTATCAGATGAAGACCAGGTTAAGACGAAGTTGGATTTTGAGTAAGGATTTTCCTTTTTCTCCGACGTTTTGCTTCCTTTTTTAGCGGGAAGGACAAAGTAATCCTCGGGAAGTCGAAGTCTACTGGCGCTAGATGTAGTTGGGCGCATTTTCTTGCCGTTACCCTTGCTATTGTTTTTTCCGTTTTTTCCTTTCACTGTCCAGGTGGTAGAGCTTGAGGCAGGTGGAAAGTGGACCCTTTTAGCTACTGGGTCGGATGCTAGCGTAGGGGTAAAATCTCGTGCGTGAGCTGTAGGCCTGGAAGTTGATGGGCCAGCTTCGTCTGAACTCACTGACGGCGGCGAAGGCGAGGTAGATTTAACCGTCACATCAGACTGGACAGAAGTCTCGACAGGAGTGCCATCTTCTTCTCTCGTCACTTTCTCGCCTTTCGTGACATTCCAACTGTCAAAAAGCGGCACCCTCGTCTCCAAGTTTGGCTTTCTTCGCAGAGAGTAGTGGTCACGAACGAGATCGAAGAACGCTGATATGACATCGTTGCGATTGACCACAACTCTGTTCCGCCAGATAACTTCACACAGATGGCTTTCAAATGTGGTTATTTTGCACCCATTGATGCGGCGAAAGTGGTCCTTTGAGATTTTCCACGAGCCTTCGAATTGTATTTGTGTGGACCACTTTCTCTGCGCCGGTAGAAGTATTCCTGTACCGCTGAACGAAAGTATGTTTGTGCTCAACTGTGAAGTGATGGTAACCGCGACAGTTTAGGCTGCTGTAAGCTTGTCATCCATCGGAGTATATCGTCGACCTCTTTTCTACATGTCTCTCGATGAGAGGTACGTGAGTGGCTTCATCCCTCCTGTCGACAGGATATAGAATCAGACAATTGGAAGAACTCTCCACCATCCCAAATATCCACATCTTCAATCCGCGAAAGTCTCCACGATGGTACTTCGTTCGCCTCCCGAAAAGACTTTCATCTATTTCTACTTCTCCCCTTAGCTTCTCATCCTTCTCATAGTACAGATCGTGCACAAACTTCCTACAGTGATCCCTCCAGAAGTTCACCCAATCCACTGCCGATTCTTTATAGTCCATGCCGGACTGTATGACGCATCGATGAAGTGATGACCCTAGAAGCCATTCTCGAACAAACACCAATAATTCCCGAACGTCGAAATGAACTCCTTCAAAAATCGAAAATTTGTGAGAGCTGTAATTTGTCTCGTGCTTCCACGTGGCAGACCCCCTACACCTCCAAATTTTCTTTCTCTTTCTGCTCTTGGCGCTTACCACTTTGCATGGCCTCCCACATTTTTCGCAGAAGAAATTTGCCGCAATAAGGCCGTTCTGCTCCAACCACTTGTACAAGACAGCATCCTCTTGTGATAACAAAAAATGAAAAGAAAATGGATTCCGAAAATGGCCGAAATGCAGAGTGTAGACGCTCTCAACCTTGGTCTTCCAAGACATGATGAATACCCCGTGTTCTCCAAACGGATCCGCGAGTACGAATGGCAACAGTCACTTTCCAGCTACGTGGCGCAGTGGTGGCGTCATATGCAGACCGCACCCTAATTCTAATCATTGGCATTCATGATTATGAAACGAAAATTAAAGAGAAAAGAACCGTTTCTTACCTGAGAAGACCAGAAGACCTAAAAATATTTGAGGTCACCGTTTAAAAACTCGTAGCGTCTGGTTGTAACGTTCCATGCGTATAATTTGTATGCTCTTCCATTTTCAAACAGTCAGAATAAAACTCGAAATGACATGTGGCTGCTCGATCTCTACAGATTCCAAGCAGATCAGCCCACTCCATAAATACCTCAGGATTCAGTCCATTCATGAAGACGAGGGCTGCCACCAAACACCGCTGCCAATGTGTAATATTTTTCGTCCAGAAGTACCTTCTAATTTTCCGTGGCCATCGGCTCGCATTACCAATAATATCTTGAATGTCAGTCCTCAAAATGTAGATGTCCCGGTTTCTTGATGTCATTGTAATTTACGTGGTTACTCGACAGACACTTGCCAACAAATGCCCAACGTATTGAAAGATGAAAAGACGTTCATATTAGCTCTTCGAAGGGAGTCAAAGAAACCATTTGAATTGCACTCCAGCGCATCTCTGAATTTTATTTATGAATAACTAATGATGCGAAGAACGTCAAGCATGTTGAGAACTTCACCACATGATACTTATTTATCTGTTTTAAAGGCAAAGTGCCTCTATACATACTGACGGAATTTGTCACCACCACTTTCATACTAAATAAATCGTTGTTAATCTGTTCATTCCGTCAATCCCATAAGTACATGTACTAGTCTGTACTTTCAGATAGTTATGCTATCCAACATAGACAAATCACATCACACTCCACGATTTATTTAGTGTATGCTGCTCAAGGAAACTGGATATACTGATCGTGGAATTTGTCACCATTACTTTCCTACTAAATAAAGCGTAATTAACCTGTTTATTCCATCAACCCCACTTTTCCCTTCTCTTCAAGACCACTCTGCCACTTTCAGAATGTCTCCTATCCAACATAATATACGAATCTCACTAGGAAACTCTCTATATACTGATCGTGGAATTTGTCACCAGCCCGTGTTAACTGGCGTCCAAATCCCATATGCGGTGACAAATTCCACGATTAGTATAGCTAATCGTGGAATTTGTCACCAGCCCTTGCTCACTGCGTTGCGTTCCTATTGACCGATTCTGTGACGCGCTATGTGTATTTTTGGCATGGGCGCAGCCATAGTGGGTGTATCAGCCGACCCCCCCTCCGCACTCCCCCACCCCTCTCCCCTACATTAGCACGCGCGCAGAATGAAAAACTGCTTTAGCCAATAGGCGTCTCGTACTGAGTGCGCGAATGCTTGCTAGTGCGCGAACCTTTGTTACAAGTGCGTGATAAACATGTTGCCCGGGGGTGGGGGAGAGCAGGGGGGGGGGGGTCGGCTGATACACCCACTATGGCTGCGCCCTGTGCCTTAAAATGTCTGCTGCCCTCAACGAACCCGAATCGGTCAATAGGCGGTGACAGATTCTGCGATATTATTATAGGCCCTTTAGACGAGTTATAACAGAAACTCTCGACCAAACTCTCTGTCGTTGAATTTATTCACCATATGCAGGCCATTTCCGAACTAAATAAATCGTAATTAACCTGTTTATTACATTAACCCCACTTTTCCCTTCTCTTCAAGACCACTCTGCCACTTTCAGAATGGCTCCTATCCATCATAAACGAATCAGAGTAGGAAACTCTCAGCTGGCGTCCAATTATCAACTAATCGTGGAATTTGTCACCAGTCCGTGTTCACTGCGTGGCGTTCCTTAAGGCCGTGTCACACCATTCCGGGCAGATCCACTTTGTCAAAGTGGATCTGCCGCTCAGATGCGAAGACAATTGACTCGTGTCTGATTGCATAATCACCAGCCACTTTCCAAGGAAGATATGTCTTTGTGATGGTAATTACTTTTCGCTATCCCTACTTACAAACGATGGGCGGTAGACAATGGTAAAGGCACGGGGTGCACGAATAGAAATTGCTCAAATATTGCTGAAATAGATATCAAAATTACTCGAATGTACGTGATTGTACGCTATTCTGACATATTAATTTATAAAGAACTATACAGTCAGTCCGCAGCGCGTGCGATAATGAGGCACGAACGACAATTTTATTCAGAATGACGTTTGCGCAGTTTGTGCCCTTGAGACTGACGAAATTTCGCGATACCTTGCGAGAGTTTTTGCAGAGGTCGCAACAACAGCTTTCATAGCTTTCGCAGTGCATTGTTTGACCCAGGATGGTTGGGTAGGTTATAGAGCTGATTATGCTCATTAATTTGATACCTAATTTCCCTATTTTTTATCTCAATATAGTAGTCCATTTTAGCATCAAAGTAAACGATTATTTTGCCAGTGTTCAAGAAGCCTTTAGATCATAGTTTGATGTTTTGCTAGTTCCTGTCTGGTATTGAAAATAGATCTCCGTAATTTCTTCGATTTCACAATCGTGAAACTTGAGCGAGTATGATCAATTAAAAAACGAAGAGGGGCACCATTTTTAAGGTTGTGAATTTTGCTGTTGAAAACAAGGCCAATTATGTTTTCTTACCGGAAGTGGGGAAGTGAATGAACACGCGTGGAGTGTGTTGTTGATACCCAGACAATGGTCGTGGACAATGACCAGGATTGGAATGCTTCATGAGGAATTCCACTATCGCAGCTAGTCTTTGTTCATTCTGAAATGTGGTGTGTGCAAGCACATGGAAACATGTGCTTACTTCTTTCATGTGCATGCATTTCACCCTGTGTCAAGAATTCAGACTAGCAGTGCTCAGGGCAATCCACATGAATAATTGATAAAGCATTCATGTGCCTTGCAGCAGAGCTCGGGACAGGTGGTAGCCAGGTCCATTGTTCAGGGTCATTGTAAGTGCACACTCACATACACATCATTGGTTTCTGTGTAAAGTTCAAGTTTTGTATAGAGAGTGAAAATTCGATCACAATCTGGAACCTAACATTTAAAAAAATCATGGATTTCATGAAACTAATATAGGCTTCATTTTCAAATTACCTCCAACTCAATTGTACACTATGCAGCTATTACTCATATCAATGACACTTCTATCCGATACATAGTTTTTGAACTCACAGCATTGAGTCAGCAGCCAATGGATACTACGCGATGCGACACGCCGCGTCTTGCGACAAATTTCGACCAATCACAGACCCAGAATTCCGGTGCGAACGCGAGGATAATCTTTTTAAACTCGACGCTAGACATGTCTCTGAATTTTGCTAGTTCCTGACCCGTATTGAAATTAAGATGAGAAAACTTGCCCTTATTGTGATACTATATACTTTAGCGGACATAGTCTTCACCATATTTTAGAGGGGCATGAAAGATTTCAGGTTAGTTTTTTGGCGTCAAACGTGAAGGAATATTTTTGAATACAATACCGAATTCGAGAGAGATTTTGATATTCTATATTCTTCTTTTCCGTTTGATTTTGATCATGAGCATATTTGCTAATGTTTTCTCTTTCAGTCGATATTAAAAGTGTCGAAAACTGACAAGAAATACTCGTTCTACACGGATGTATTCATGACCATGTATCTGCTCATTACGTATGCAAGCACCGCTCAGCCGTGCGTACGACTTGAATAAATACGTGCGTTTTCGCTCACGCTGCGGACTGACTGTATACTTAAAGATGATACCATATTAGTTTCATTTTGCGGAAATAAGGAGAAAAGTGAAAACCAGCTTTCCATGAGGGTAAAATTTCAAACACTTTCTCAAAATACAGCTCAGATTTACACTTTTGCACATATTTTCGAACGGAATTGACTTTTGTTTGATATACTTTATCATTAGGTGAAATTTCATTGCATTTCATATATAAACGAGCAGCATATACCCGATATGTTAGCGTTAAAAATGAATCTTCAGATTGCTCAGAAAGATAACGGCTTCAAGCATCGAACATCAAAGGCACAAATGCACCTGTGGAATTCTTTTGTCCATCCATAGAAAACTGACAGCTGATTGAATAATCATAGTCAGTTGTAACTCCACCTCTCGAACCTCCTTGGTGTCACCACTGACAGAAAACACGATATGGCCGATTCTTCCATCAAAAGACCATGCAGCGAGAATGTTGCTGTCTCTTTTTTTTTTGCTGGCAAGAAAGGCATCTTGAAGGAGCCTCCGGCTGAGGTCTGTGAGGTCTTCACAAATGCTCATACCCGAACCCTTGAGCTTCCTCCGATTTCTCAACAGCTGCTTGCGATGCTTGTAGGACGTCAGTTTCACTATGATAGCTCTTGGTCTTGCTTTTCCTGGCGTTGGTTGGGCATCGCGATCGCGATGACTGCGATCGATATCCTCAGATTTCAGGTCCACATCGATCTGTTGTTTGCCAATGCGACATACAACTGCATCTGTGTTTTCCTCGCTGGTTTCCTGCACTCCAAAAAACCTCACGCAATTCTTGCGGGAGTACTGCTCCTGTTGGTTGAGCTGGGATTGGAGACTCCTAATCAGCTGATGATCTTTTTCTGCGTTGGACTTCAGTGTGGGAGCTTCCTCTTGAACAGCTTTGACCTTTTGCTCAAGATCAAAGATCATTCCCTCTTGTTTTTCCACGCTTTCAATGAGGTGCTGGAATTTGGATTCCATCACCTGTGCTACTGCCTCTTTGATCGCTGTCAGCACCTCTTCATCCCTGAGCGCATCCTTGATGAGATTCTTCGTTGTAGTTGTTGGCATGCTGTTCACAGGCTGAGCTATTCCAGAGAACAAAGGCAGAGAGACTTGCACAGGTGGGTAGTCTGTTCAGGATTGAGTGGAATGACACCTCGGGCAGCTGTAGTGTAGTGGCAAGTTAGCTCGTGACACTCAATTGCAGCATGAAATTGGGTGAATGGGGCTAAGAAGAGTTGCTGAGGAAACTGACGATATCGGCGGACAGATTTTGGCAAGAATTTAGCAACAACAGGATAAAATGTAATTAATAAAAATCACCACAGCAGGTTCTCCAGGCACCAACAGGTCTTGTGTCACCAAGTCATGGTATTGTCAGTCTTCCGAGTAGGGAGAAATAAGTCCAAAATACGAGCTCCAAGGACCTGTTTGGCAGCTTGCTTTACTGCTCCGAGTCATATTAATTTTTCATCAACAGATATGTATCAATGGTTTCCAAGTATGAGGCAAAAAAAAAGTTAAAACCGGAATCCCCATCTCAATCAAAACTATACCCTGCCTTATACTGAAATTTTAGTCCCCGACATCAAATCATCTCGGTTTAGACTGGAAAACATACTAATGTAGCCATCAATTAATTCTGACATTGTTATTACATACAGACCCGTGTAACATACATTATAAGTGTTAATATTTGAGGAAGACAATGGAGGAGGGAAGATTAAAGGAAGAGGAATTGCGCTAAAATTGATGTACTGGCATTCCTTTTTTGGAGGGGGTGGTGGAGGGTTTAGGGAGAGATGATTGACAGCAATTGTGTGTGTGTGTGTGTGTGTGTGTGTGTGTGTGTGGTTTTTTACGCCATTTATAATGACGTAGGCCTACTTCTGGTTTTATTATTGTATGTTGTTTACGTTAAGATGATATTAAAGGGTCTGTACAGTACTGGTTGAGGTGGGGATTCATGTTTTCAACATTCCTAAGTGAGATAATGAGAAACCTCGAATGAAATATGAGAGAGCATGTAATTTTACGAAGGATTTAATGTTTATTTGATGAAAATTGATTTTCAAATGGCTGAGATATTAAAAAAAAAGTGATAATGATAAAAGGAGACAGGCCACACCTTTTATTAGGACCTCTTTGTTTCACCTTGTTTTTGGATATCTCAGCCATTTCAAAACCGATTTTCATCAAATAAACTTTTGATACCTCTGAGAATCGCATGCTCTTTGACATCTCATAGAGTGGTTTCTGAATATCTCGCAAAACGTATAAAAGCTAAATCCTCACCTCAAGTAGAACTGTACGCACCCTTTAATATATCACTACCCGTATCAGGCATCTGAGCTGTAGTTCTTCGAAATTGTATTCCCTACGTCTTGTACGCGCGGGGTTACGCGGCAGCAGGGGGAAGAGGACCAAGTTTTCCATATTTCTCGCTTTGGCAAACGCCTATGGGATTTGCGTCATAAAAACGAGGGGAATATAGCATCCGGCGCACTTGAGTTCCCAGTTAGGAAAATTTACTGTTGATGACAGTACAGTTTCTCCCTGAGTGGTTTTGCGACGAAGGGCAAATTCCCATAGGTTAACACGTAAATCTAAACGACGATCGCTGTTACTGTTGCAAAGAACAATTTTTACTACCCGGAGGTCCCCGTAGATGATCCGCACATGACAGTACCTAGCACGTATCTCAACCGTAGTCGCCCGGAGGTGCGCACGCATATTTTTTTACCCGCAACCGTGTTTAGGCCCTGTAACACCTTTCCGGGCAAGCTACCCGGGCTTGTTACGTGTAGGGATTTTCTAGCATACCGGACATTCCTGAGGGCGGAAAAGGATTTGAGCGAGTCAGCGCGTGTGTCTTACTTGCTGGACGCGTTCTACTTAAATTATACTTGCGAGTATACTGTCTGACCTTTGTACCAGTCGCGTGGGGGCTGACACCTCAGCGAAGGAATTCCTCTGATGGAATGGCTGAAATCCCACAGAATTTCATTATCTTGGCTGCATACGGGACTGCAAAGTACCTGCGTGGGAGTTGCCTGGGAAGTGCTGCCGCTAAGGGCCTCCTACTGGCGTTCTGCGTGGACCTCTCCGGGCATTCCCACGACTCACCCGGAAAAAGTTTTGGTCATGCTCAAAACTTGGTTGCGTTAAATCGGACTTGCGTGAGCATCTCCGGGCAACTACAGGCGAGATACGCGCTAGATACTGTCAGGTGCGGACCAACTGCGGAGAGCTCCGGGGAGAAAATTTGTTTCCCCGCAAGTCAAGCCGCAAAACTTCCCCAGATACGGTATGACAAGGCATGAATGAAAATTGCAAACATTCTTGTTCGCCCACTGAAAATCTTCTACGTGCTGGAAACTACCTCCTCGCCACAAGCCCGCGTAGCTTGCCCGGAAAGGTGCGACACGGCCTTAACCCTAACCCTAAGTTCTTTGAGAAGATAAAACTAGAGTCGTTGTCGCAAGAGCAAATGTCGTGTAACCATAATGTAAAGATATAACAATCATGACCAATACGATTTCCGTTTGTGTGGCCAGAAAATTGTATGCATGAAGAAAGTTTTTTTCTTTCCTCGCCAAAAATGGAAATACGGATATGTTCTCCTGTATCTGTACTGTACTTTGTCGTTTTCCACGAGTTTCCATCCGCTAGGCCTCCTGTAGAGTCCGTTGCGGCAAGAGGTGGAGCGGATGGAGCGACTGTGTACATCACAACAAACTCATGGCTCTCTGACGTTCGATGTCCGTCTCATGCTTCACACATTTGTTCCTCGTGCGCTGTGTCCTGTGGGCATGCGGATCATATTCGTTCCTTATGCGTTTGCTCGCGTTCCACTGTCCTGTACACTCAGTCTGAGTGCGTTGTTATTTCGTTTTGTTCGACCCATTTACGCTCCTCTAAAACGGAAACTCTGCAGTTTATCCACCGGTTTGGCAATTTGTACAACGGGTGAGCAAAATATCACCCGTTTCATGTATTTAAGTACGTTGGACCTATATTTTATGCGGCAAAATGTTACAGGGGCTTCAACTAACGACATCAAGCATCGAATGTGAGCGTCTCCAAATTTAAAGTGGGCATTCGTTGGCTCGATCCACTCAATTCAATTCAATTCAATAGTTTATTTATTTCCATCATCACAAAGAAAAGAAAAGAAAAAGTTGACATTTAATTCAATTCAATTCGTTTATTTCCATTTCAATCACAATAAAAACAACATGAAGCATTCGGTGTTACAGATGAACATAAACAACAATGACATGTAAAAGAAACCACAACAACAACATCAGAATTACAGTCATGAATAATTGTTCCAGAATACAAAAGGCAACAAGTAAAATGGAAAATGGTGTACACATAAAAAGCCAATAAGGCCTGTAGGCGCGCATACACCGTTGTTACAAATCGTGTAGAATTGGAATCAAAGTTGTTTTCAAAAATCATAAATCAGTTTTATACAGAAGATACACAAAAGAACATCAGACACAAAAAAACAAAACAAAAAACAAAAAACGAAATGAACATAGAAAGAATTATTAGATACATCAATGCAATCTTAATAAAAAGATAAAAGATGTCTTTTATACTGCTTCTTAAATAAATTATTATGTTGCTTATTATAATTATCTGGGTTAATAATTGCATTCCAAAAAACTGGTCCTGTATGACGAAGAGTTTGTTTTAATTTCGTACTAGGAAATTTCCATTGATGAATTTTATTGCAGCTCCGTGTGTTATGAGTGTGTATATTTGAATTTAATGTGAACATATTCATGATGTAAGGAGAGAGTGTATCTGTGTGGAAGCGTTGCATGAAAGAAATTATTTGAAGTTTATTTATATCGTGCAGCTTCAGTGTATTCAATCGTTTAAATAACTGAGAAGTGTGAGCTAAATATGAAGATTTTGTAACATTACGAATTGCTTTCTTTTGTAATTTGAATAACTTATCAAGTCTGGAATTAAAAGTGTTTCCCCATACGACATTACAATACAACAAATGAGGCAATATAAACGAATTGTAAAGAGAAAATAAAACAAAAGATGGCAATTCAAACTTCAAACGATTTAAAACACCTACAAACTGCGCAACTTTTCTGCATACATTTTCTATGTGTTCACGCCAGTCAATATTTTCATTCAGAATAATACCTAAAAACTGAACTGATTTACATCGAGTTATTGGCTTTCCATATATTTTTATGTCATTTGTGAATTGCACATATCCCTTCTTCTTATGAAATAACATGTAATTAGTTTTATCTACATTTAATGACAGTTTATTGCACTGAAACCATTTCACAATTTTAAACACATTTTTATTTACAATATCATATAAAATATCTATATTACTATGTGAAGCAA
Organism: Diadema antillarum; assembly: GCF_040938485.1. Classification (NCBI taxonomy): domain Eukaryota; kingdom Metazoa; phylum Echinodermata; class Echinoidea; order Diadematoida; family Diadematidae; genus Diadema; species Diadema antillarum. The sequence goes on along the minus strand of NW_027270909.1, from coordinate 1,263,496 downwards.
GAATAGTGGTGTCATCAGCATACAAAATGAAATCAAAATCAGGGCAAGAATTAACAATATCATTGATATAAAGCAAAAAAAGCAAAGGACCTAAAATCGACCCCTGTGGGACCCCGGTGCAAATCGTTTTAAAATCAGAAGAAACAGAATCAAAAACAGTATATTGCATTCTACCAGAGAGATAAGACTTAAACCACTTCAAACAAATACCTCTAATACCATAATACTCTAGTTTCTTTAATAAAATAAAATGGGAAAGAGAATCAAAAGCCTTTGAAAGATCCATGAATATTCCTATTACACTTTTATTAACATTTATTTCATTGACTATTCGGTCTTGTATTTCAGTGATAGCCATTTCAGTTGAAAAACATTTTCGGAAACCATACTGACTCGGATATAAAACATTTTTGGACAATAAAAACTTATAAAATCTATTATACATTACTCTTTCGAGGATTTTAGAAAAACAAGGTAGAATTGAAATGGGTCGATAATTACTGAAAACTTGAGAGTCACCTTTTTTAAAAACAGGAATCACTTTGGCTATTTTCAACTTATCAGGTACAATACCGTTAGAAAAAGACAAATTCAAAACATAAATTAATGGTTCAATTATTGCATCGATTACCCCTTTAACTACTTCACCATCAACATCATCAAATCCTGAACTTTTCCCGGATTTTATTTCTGCACATATATCCAGGATTTCCTTTTTTGTTACAGGTTTCAAAAACAAACTTTCATTTATGGGCGTATTCATATATTCAGAGAAAGCATATTCATTTTCAGAAAAATTCTCATTCATTTTCAAACCAATATCAACAAAATATTCATTAAAATTATTTGCTATAATATCAGGGTCGTATGTAATATCATCATCTATCTTAAATGAATTACATAAAGTTTGCTTACTCTGTTTACGTCCAAGTACATCATTTATTAATGACCATGTCTTTTTTAAGTTATTCTTTTAATATGAAAACTTTTTATAATAATAAGATCTTTTCGCTCGACGTAAACTCGAGTTCAATTCATTACGACATTTTTGATACATTACCTTGTTTTTTTTCAGACGGATTTTTCATGTATCGTTTAAAAAGCTTATTTTTCTTTCGTATATCTTTCAGAATAGCAAATGTAACCCATGGTTTCTTTATAATACATTTCCGTTTACTTTTTTTCACCTTAGGAATACATTTATCATACTCCGCACAGAAAAATTCAAGAAAAACGTTATATGCATCATTTGCATCACTTTTACTGTATACAAATGACCAATCAATCGACTGTAAAATATTATTAAATTTCAAAATATTAATTGGATTGATCTCTCGAAATGTGAACAAGTTTACTTTTTCAGCGTCTTTACCATGTGAGGGATATATTATGCTATAAATTGGAAAATGATCTGTCATATCAGTCAAAAAAATTCCAGAATAAATAGATTTATTTACAACATTTGTCATTATATTATCTATAAGAGAAGTAGAGTTTCCTTGAATACGGGTAGGCTTATCTACTAATGGATACACACCGGCTGAAAACAACAAATTAACAAACTCACTTACATAAGAAACATTATACACATTAAGTATGTTGATATTGAAATCTCCCATAATAAATACAGATTTATCTTTAATAAATTCATGATTTAAAAATGTTTCAAAATAAGCGATAAATGATTGCACATTACATTTCGGCTGACGGTACAAAACTTGAACAATATTATGCTTACAAATTCCAGATAATAATTCAATACAAAGAGATTCAAGCCCTTCACATTCTTGCATTGGTTTACAGACTCTGTATTTCAAATCTTTCCTGATGAACATTGCAACGCCCCCACCTCTACCTGAAGACCTGTCAGAATGTATAAAATCATACCCGTCAATATCAAAGGAAAGCGGCAAGCCAGGTGATATCCATGTTTCAGATATTCCTATTATAGAGAAAGAATAATCAAGGCACGCAAGAAAACCGCAAACTTTATCAAAGTTGCGTAATAAACTTCGTGCATTTATATGTATAAAACTTTAATTTACATCTACTTTATTTACTTTAACATTAAATTCAGCATCAGTTACATAATCTACAGTTCTTACATCATGAATCAAATTATCATCACCATCATATAAGTTAAACTGAAATCTGCTTCCCAGATTGAGATAATCCGTTTCCTTTTCTGCGTGCTTATCAAAATTTACAAACTCCTCATCGCTGACACCAAAAAAAAGGTAAATTATCAAAAGAATTGTCATTTTCTAACATAACCAGTACTTGTTTCGTTAGAGCATAAAAAATCAGATTGTAAAGTACTTATTGAGTGTGACATACAGAAACAATACCTCAAAACGTTAGAACAAACAACATCAACAACAGACGAAGATCAATATATCAAAATTGTAATCACTGAAACAGAGCAAAAAGACAACAGAGCATGTACACATGTGAAAATATAATCATCAAGATTGTCACAATGTAATTTAGCAAAACAAAGAGAAAGCTATCAAAAATTGACCAATGACAGATCGCAATATATCACTTGGCATGTAATTTTTTTTATGTAATTCATAATTTGACCAATTCGTCCCTGCCCCTGATCACCTTCTTCACTGACTTCCCATTTGTGGCGGGCAAGAGTACGACAATGCGCCCGTCTGAGGCCCAAGCTTCCTTCACTTTCGCGTGTTTTTTCGCGTCCCATAGTAGCTGCTGGTTCTGTGCCGTGAGTGCCTCGTCGATCCCCATGCCTGTGCCCGCAAGCTTCTTCCGTGCGCGCAGCACTGCCGTTCGTGTTTTGTACGAGTGGAACTTGGCGATGATGACATAATCCAAAGTGATACAATTTTTTTTTTCATTTCTCTTACACTCGTCCGATAAAGGATTTTTTCAATACAATATAAAGTATATATTATACACGAATGATGTCGTAAAAAAGAAACAATGCACTTTGTCATGGCAACAAAAATAGTAAATAATCATAATGATGGAAAACAGTGTTCCACTAAAAAAGCCACGCTTGTAAAACGTGGAACACTGGAACAAAACAACAACAGCACCAATTTGTTATACCAATAAGACATATTCATTTTAAATTCTTCTTTATACTATTGAACATTTTACTCATTGATATAATGATGTTGATACTATGAACAATACATTACTAGGATTTTAGGATGCAAACTTATAAACTATAATAACATATCACATTTGTGGCACAGACACTATGGGGCCAGGTGTGCCAGGAAAATTGAACGGAAAGGAAGATATGCAATCGGCCACAAAAAACATAACGACGACAACAACAACAACAATAACACAATACAGAAATAACAGAATTTGAGGAAATGCACTCAGACAGATACTGGACAACGAAGAACGAGGAAAAAGGAGCAGGGAAGAATAGAGAAGGAAAAGGAGAGGGATGGAAAAGGTCTGTGGACACACTACAAAATCTCAAGGAAAAGTGAAACATGACTGGTTTTTTCATTGAACAGAATTATCTGGTATATTTAGAAAACAAATATTTTTTTAAGTTTATACTTAAATGTAATTAACTTCACAGATTCTTTTAGATCATTATCTAAGCTATTCCAAAATCTGGGTCCGGTATAAACAAATGTATTTTGAGTGTGTACAGTTCTAACTAAGGGAAGATGAAATTCTTTAGATTGTCTAGTGGGATAATTATGTACGTGGCTGTTACGGTGAAATAAAGAATAAAATATTTTGGGTAGATGATTGCAGTTGTAATCAAACATAAATTGACCAAGTTGAAACAAATACAACTCTTTTATTTTCAGAATTTTGTGCTATATATCAAGACTCAATATCAAGAGTGACGGGGCCAATTACAGGCCTGATCCTATTAGCTGCTATTACCTTCGGTACACTTGCAAAATCAACCCTGTTACTCTCTAAAAAACATAAACTAAATTTACTTCAGATTCAGTAGTTTTGCATAATACAATCAAGTCGAATTATATGCCTTAGAAGTCACACAGCGGGTTTTTTTTTTCATGGTTCTCTCTTAAGATGCAATTTTCAAGAACTTTTTGAAAAGTTGACCTTGACAAAATCAGGATCACACACATCAAATGAAAAAAGAAGAAGAAATCAATAAAATAGCTAGTACATTCATTAGCAAAAAAGCAAACGACAAAAGCCGTCTTATTAGAAATACCCCGTTTACAAAGTGCACGTGGTAAATAAAGAGTGTGTCGGAAACAGTGTTAGCAAATATGGGTCAGCAAATGGCTGAATCCGTGGATGATTGGATCTCGCCCTTCACAAAAACTACAAAAGATATCTCGGCTTGGCGCTTACCTTGGACAGGGCACAGAAATATATTATTTATAGCAAGGACGGAAAGGAGATACACAAAACGAACTTTAAATGCCTCGTGGTGAAAGAAAAAAAAACACGTATTGTTCGTGACAATTTTGTATCGCTTTACTATCTGGTCTTGCATTCCCCCGTCTTTGTAAATAAATGAATAATTTAGTAATATTCCGCCATAAGATGTCAACTTTTATCAAGACTTCTTCTCTTTCAAAGTGTGCAGAGGCTAAGGCGTGCGTTTTCTGGTAGCTATCAAAAGAGCACGAAGTTCACAAATTAGCAAACTTGGTCGCTACCAGTCGCCAGTTGCTACAGAGGCCATCCACTGACCATCGTAACTGGATGAGTTATACTTTCACTTGAAACAGGCTTGAGTGCATATTAACTGACTGATTTACTCACTGTCCTTACGCCTAGATGCAAGCGTTTGACTTTTGAGTCTTAGATTAGGCATACTTTCTAGCACATGGATAAAGACTTAAAACTACTTTATTAAGATAGGAATATTATGAAAATTGGTTCAGGTGTTTCATGGTGGCATGATCTTTGCGCGATATCTTGACTTTTTCATAGTTATTCAGATTGATTAAGAGCCAGTTTGTGGGGAGAGCGTTTAGTATAAATCTAGTCATAAAAAACAACTTTTCTGTTTGTGCTTCTTTGTCACAATTATGTAGTATTCCTTACACTCTATATGCAAAGCAGGTTTTGAAAAAAATGACTATAAAGAGATACATCAATAAATCAATGTCTATGATATAAGTAAATCAAGCTAAAGACCTGTGGAAGACAGTGTACAAGGTGCCGCAATATGATGAAATCCGCATTCCTTGTCACCATGGTCGTCATAGGTAAGTTTTATGGTCTCTTCAATATATATTCACCTCTTTGATGTGCCTTTTTCTGAAATAGATATTACAAATAGGATTCTATTTTCGATTTTAAAGGACTTTTGAATTATGTGAAAGATCCAACGAAGTACATGCGAAACCCACAAATACTGAGTAGCGAGGGTCAGCGAAAAAGTGCATCGAAGTGTACGACGTCGGTACAGTCGACTCCATTCTTCGGCTCTGTGCGTACTTATATAATGGGGGTCATCCCACTAGACCAACACCCACGAGTCATATACTGCCAAAGAGTTCGACATTGAAAACAGATTCATAGTCATACAGCTCACGAGTCATACAAACCATAGGAGTCCGACACTTGGTCTAGGTAGGCCTACATGTAATAACAGCCACCGAGTTCGACAGACACAACACGGGGTTCAGAGGCGGATCCAGGAATTCCGTAAAGGGGAGGCGCCTTTACAAAATTAAAGAGGGGCGCATGCGCCCCTATTTTCTTATATTTTTTAAACAAAAAATAAAGAGGGGGCGCGCGCCCGGTACGCCCCTCCCCCCCCCCCCCCCCCCCCCCCGTGTCGAAGTAATGGACTGTATAACTCATGGGCTGTATGACTTATGAGCTGTATGACTCGTGGACTGTATGTTACGTTGGTGTCGGTCTCGTGACGTGCACACATAAAGACCAGTGATAAAGCTGTAGAGTCCGTTACGGGTATTTTCACCTATATCCTTTATAGTCGAGTCTGCCTTCCCAACCCTTGCTATCCCACAATTTGCCGGCTCTCTCTATAAACCGCATTTTTTAAGAAGGGGGAGACATTTCATAGTTTCTCAATAGAGTAAAGCTACGACTGCATAGAGCAGGACTTACAATATATGAAGGAGACGTCATTTACCCTTTAAACGGAAGTTCTGTATCAGCAAAGAAACAAAGTAAAAAAGAAAACAATACACTCAATACGTAGCAATACACCTTATAGCCCTCACTCGTAAGTGCCTATTCCTTATAGATGACGATAATTACGTCGATTTGTACTGTTCATTATATTTACTTTCGAGTTGTGCAAGTTGTAGAAACAACTGCAATTATCAATGAAATGATTTACACATGATACAGCTAAGGTGTACCACGTGGATACGGAGTCCGTTGTATGTCTACCAGTGATGTGTGATGGAAACTACTGGGATGAACCAATTTGGACCAAGATGATTAGTCATCCATACCGCTCTCTGGTCACTTGCAAGCCGATACGCAAACTTTCAGCAGGTAGGTCTGGGCCCTCTTTTATCAGTTAAGAGTTGGAATTGGTATGATTGCCGAATCACTTATAACTCTGACCGATTTGTAATTGATTAGTCCTGTACTAGTAACTTTCGATAACCTATATACATTTCTGTTTCTAATATGAAGAGATATTTTTGTGATTTCATTTCATTATAGACCGCCGTGACTTATAATTTCATCAAAATAGCAATTGATGGACGAGCCCAGTTTCCAGCACTGTTCGCTAAAAAATAGACCTCTACAAAAAAGCAAACAAAAGCGAGGAATGTATCGCTGGACACGCTATTAATGCCGCTGCAACGTAAATTCTTGTATAGCCTATGTACAACCTGTGAGCGCAGCGCCGCGCCGATGCGCCAAGGGCCGTAGCTTTGACTTCTTTTGTTTGTTTGTTTGTTTTGTTGTTGTTTTTTATAGCAGAGACAGATTGGTGTGGTTGGAGATCCAACAAACGATGTTCGTGTATTGTTTTCCTCGCATACTAACGCACTACACGCTGTTACGGCACATTTTGGTAAATCGGCACATTTTGGTAAATTACCAAAATGTACAAGTTACCAAAATGTACCGTCACTATGTAACGGCACGTTTTGGTAACTGCACATTTTGGTAATTTACCAAAATGTGCCGATAGTGCACCTATGCCTGGAGCAACTCTTACCAAAATGTGCACTTAAAAGTGGATTTGCCTGCACATTTTGGACAATCTGCACATTTTGGTAACTGAACTAAAAACCCATGGATGGGCTTGAGATTTATGATACGGTCAAGGAGTTAAGGTGATATGGTCCTGAGCAGTAAAGACAGGCAAGACACTTATTTAGCCCACCCTAGCTGAACGCTCGAGTAAACTATTGCTATTGCTTTTCGTGCGGGTATGCTGTGTGACCTGCGTGCCAGGTGCGTGGGGCTGACAACTCAGTGAGGAAATTCCTCTGAAGGAATGGCAGAAGTACCCCAGAATGTGACTAATTTGCCGCATACGGGGACTGCGAAATACATGCGTGGGAGTTGCCTGCGAGGTGCTGCCGCTAAGGGCCTCCTACTGGCGTTCTGCGTGTACCTCTGCGGGCAATTTCCACGATCTCACCCGGAAAAAGGTTTGGTCGTGCTGTAAACTTAGCTGCGGGTAAATCGGACTTGCGTGCGCACCGCCGGGCAAATACAGGCGAGAAACGCGCTAGGTACTGTCAGGTGCGGACCAACTGCGGATAGTTCCAGGTAGCCAATTTGCCGTGCTTCCCCGCAAGTCAAACTTCCCCAGATACGGCATGACAAGGCCGTGAGCATGTTCAAAATAATTATGTTCCGGGTGAGTTGTGGGGGTACACGCAGAACACCAGTAGGAGACCCTTACCGGCAGCACCTTGCAGACAACTCCAACGGAGGTACTTCCCAGTACCCGTAAGTCGCTCGTAACAGAAAACGGATCGGTTTCAAAGTTCTCAAGCAGGTCAAACGAAATACACGCAAGTAGAAGGTAAGTAGCACGTGTATAGCAAATAACTAACAAGTGCGAAACTGTAATCATTCTTGTCCGCCCGCAGAAAATTTTTCCTGCGTGCTGAAAAATCCCTACTCGCAACAAACCCGCGTAGCTTGCCCGGAAATGTGTGACACGGCCTCACAGGCCGTGTCACATCTTTCCGGGCAAGCGGCAAGCCTTGCGTGCGAATTGTGAAGAATAATTTTTACTACCCAGGTGCCCGCAGATGACCTGCACGTAACAGAACGTAGCACGTATTTCACCTGTAGTCGCCCGGAGGCTCGCACGCAAATCCTTTTTACCCGTAACCATGTTAAGGCCTTGTCACACCTTTGCGGGCAAGCTTATACGCGGGCTTGTTGCGTCTGAGGATTTTCCAGCATACCGGACAATTTCTGAGGGCGGACAAGGATTTGGCGAGTTGTGCACGTGTCTTACTCGCTGGATGCGTGTTACTTATGTTCTTCTTGCGGGTATTCTGTGTGACCTGCATGCCAGGCGCGTGGGGGCTGACAACTCAGAAATTCACCTGAAGGAATGGCAGAAGTCCAACAGAGACAGAATGTCATTATCTTGGCTGCGCTGACCCCATACGGGGACTGCGAAGTACCTGCGTGGGAGTTGCCTGCGAGGTGCTGATCAAAAGATGGCTGCGGGTAAATCAGACTTGCATGCGCAGCTCCGGGCAACCATATACTAGTACGTGCGAGATAATTTTCCTGCGTGCTGGAAAAAACCTAAGTCGCAACAAGCCCTCGTAGCTTGCCCGGAAAGGTGTGACACGCCCTTGAGGCTGCCGAACTCATTCGGTGGGGACAAAAACCAACTGCACTTACAATTTGCTTTTGTGATGATTGTGGAGGAGCAGAAAGTTGCCAAAATGTTTTGGAAAATTTACTAAAATGTGCAATTTACCAAATTGTGCCGTAAGACAGTCACGCACTTGTTGAGCGCTGCTCGCCAGCTTGCCTCATCAATGCTGTGGCCCTTGATGGCTTGACGGGCTGGCCGGGGAGCCGGGCGCACGAAGTGATTACTTACATTATGCTGTTCTGTTGATTGCGCCGGTTGTGACGTCGATTCATATTCGAAAGGCAATGTAGGTCTACACAGCCACATCACGTACCACAATCAAACTGTACAAGCGCACTGCAACACTACGAGAAGTATAAATTTGGATAGCAGAATCGGTGATTGCGTGCAGATCATGGATTAATAAATTTACTATGTATACATGACGCCCGGTAGAAGTACATCTCCAGCCCTCAGCTGCTCGTAGATTTCTAGTAAATCTACCTCCATTTCATGACCTGTATGATCATAATGCAAGAAACTGTACATGAGGAATACAATACGCGCTATCATGATACTAAGAGGACTTATACAAGTAATGCCCACTCTATAATGCACAAACTGGATTATAAAAAGACTAATTCTGAATTTTCCCGAGTGATGTTTTGCTCCAACGAGACCGCGTTGAAACAGATCAGTACGATGGATAATTCAATATTATTTTGCAGTTCTATATTTTAATATGGTGCTTCATTAGAACATGCAATAATTATTGTTATCATAGATAGGCTAGACCATTCAATCAATGTGCATTTTCCGTTGGTCTATAAAGGCCCTACTAGCTCGTGACTCTATAGGCCTACTGATTTCTTGCATTAAGTATTACATTGTATCTTGTTTACGAACAGCCGCATGAGCGTATTGCTGAGAAGACGTATCGGTATGAAATGCGTATACTTTCTGCGTCCTGTGGTCGGGTGGTATAGCGAGTACTCTAAAATGCTTTGGCGTGGTTATACGTCCCCCGCTGCAAATCTCTGCCTGGACAATCAAACGTATAGGCGCGCGCTATAAGTGTTTTCGGTATAAAATATAGTGCTCCACTGTGCACTGTTTCAAAATGTTCGGCACGATCACGTGATGACTTCTAACCAATTACAACGCATAATATACTTAACCTATACAGCGTATTATGTTTACTATATTCATATACTGGACACGTAAAGAAGTCGCGTGAGCTATGCATGCATGTTGTTCGTAAACGAGGAACAGGCCATAACTCGCCAGAGTGACGCTTATCACCTTCCACCCACTCGAACAATTTTCGCTAAAAACACAATTATGTATACATTTCCTAAATACTTGAATGATCTTCCAACAGAGGTTAAAAGCTGTTTGTCATTATCATCCTTTAAGCGTAAACTCAGACAGCATGTATTGAATAGCTACAACGCACAAGTGCACTAATATTCCTTTTTATTATGCTCATGGCTGCTCTGTTATACTACTCGGTTGTTGCCATGTGAACAGACTCATGCATATATACAGTTTAGTTGCATGCTCTCTCAAATTCCTGCCCATCGGTGTTGTTCCTTCCACTTCTATGTACATGTATATAGTAAGACCTTCGGTCGTGTCGCATAGCGTCATAGTTTCCCCTTCTTTCTTTCTTTCCTTTTTTTTTTTCATGCGGCATTGCAGCTGGCTGGTATATCACAGTCATATAGGAATTCATGTTTTCCATTTTTCGAATCTTTCCCCGTGTATATGGAAGCCGGAATGTTCAAACCCTAAAATTATGTAGTATTAAGTATTCACATTATTACTCCTATGTCAAAATTGCTATTATAGCAACTGCTATAGTATGCAGCATGTGGTTTAACTTGTTCTCATTTCATCACACACACACATAAATATATGTGAGAAGAATCTTTTGTACCCCCGAGTATTGATAGTCATTCTCTTTTGTTTATCCTTACTTTTGGTCTTAATTGTACCCGTGCTCCTCATCCTGTTCCCCACACTAGGCTTTTGTTGGGACCTACACTCAACAAGCTTTGCTTTTTAGTAGGTTCCATCGTATTTCTCTTTGCATCCTTTACTTTGATTGAAAATGACACATCGACCGCTATATGTATTATGTTGTATTCCTATTTCTTTATGTATATATCCAAGCTGGACATTCTGTATTATCATATTTTGTTATATATCACGTATTTTCCATCGAGAAATACGATTGAAATTGAAATTGAAACTAGAGGGCAGAAATGAAACAAAATGTTAGAAAAAAAAATGTAGTTATTAAAGCAGACGACCGTTTGTAACAACACCCCAGCTACACTACGAAAGTATGACGGCTATCTCATTCCATAAATTGCCTTACAATTGAGTCTCTGCTTATTGTTGATTCGAATGAACTCTTCCAGTTATACTAATAGATTTTGAGTAGTAATGATTGATTTTGAAAAATCAGAATTGATTTCAAAATAAAGATGTAGGTTTCTTGATAATACCGTCTTCGATTGAGAAGTTGAGGTTGATTTAAGAACTTATGATTGATTTGGGAGAAGTATAACAATTTTTAAGGACTTATAATCAACTGTAAGTCTTGATAAACAGGGCCCTTATATTCTTAAACTAGACAAGGGGTGTATCGCATTGTACAGTCATTGCTCAGCAAGCATGTTATTGCGCGCCACATGTGTTAAAGAATAAGCTATGAATTCCTTTCTAGCTATATATGAAATATAATCATATAGGCCATACGCAGTTTGAAATATACGATAATGAATTAAATTGCCCGTGTATAAAGTAGAGTACGATGTGAACAAGAAAGACAAAGGCCGCTTGCCTTCGCAAAGTCATCGTTATTGTACACAAATAAACCAAAAGTTCAAATCTGACGAGAAAATCATTCCAGTTCTAAATCCAACGAAAGTAGCGATGTATAATAGTCCCAAATTATTTGAACTAGCGAGAATGTTTATGCGATTTCATGAATTTGCTTTGTAGAAAAAGAAAGTAAAATGCACAAACTCGATGCAAACTGAATTGCCAGCTTATGACACTTCCTCATTCAGTTCAGCTTTCGTGTTTTCTTTATGACGTAACAGCTGAGACTTGGGTGTTTGTAGCTGTCACAGACGCAATATATGGCACTACCGGAGACACGATCAGCTTTACCAAACTATTCGATTGTCACTCCTGTCAAATTAAAGACTTCATATTTGATGAGACTGAGCAAAAGATATACTGGACGGATGCACGTGGAATTAGTTATGCTGGACTATCTGGAAAAAACCAAATGATGATCCCACAAAGTAAGAGGTCAATGATACTGTATATTAATACCAGATATTAAATAGAATTTTAAATGAACGTACTCCCGCCTCTTCTAAGGATACGTGGGAAGGCTCAATATTAGCTATAACAAGAAACATGTAATCTATTGTTTCATCAATTTGACTTCTGTCCCTTGCGGGGTAATGAATGCAACAGGTCGTATCTTTATTCTCTGAACTGTTCTCTGTTTCTTATACTAGCAAACGTTCATGTTGTTACGTCCGTCCATGGTGATAAGTACATCCATGAGCTTCTCAACATTTTTTATTTGAGGAGGACTTTGGTAACAAACAGTGGTAGCAAAAGTCATGAAGCCATCGCTGGATAAGGAGACTGCATCAATATGTATGTCACGCTTGGGAAACAATATGAAGAAACTACAGATGTATATATTTTTGTAGAATTTGATAAAAGTAGTTTAAAAAAAGTGTAATTGATGTGATGATCACGATATAGGCCTATCCCAAGAGCTTGCTTCAAAAAGGCGCTAAATCCATCATTTTCAATGGATTTAGCGCCTTTCGGAAGCAAGCTTATATTATATAAGGGCTCTATATGTGTGTATACGTGTGTGTGTTTGCAAATGTTTTCGTGCATAATATTATGATAGCATGATATTATGTTGAATATGGGTTTATTCATAACACTTGAAAAAGTCATACAATAAAAACATGCTGCATGCAGGAATCGGCTTTTACAGGGAAAAGTGGATAATGCGGTCAAAACTCAGGAAAGGTGACTTTGAACGGTTAGTTTGACCCCGCAGGTACCGGCAGGTTTTGACCAATTTTATCCAGCAAACAGCAGTCAAGTGAGAATCAACTGGGAATCAACATTGATCTATTCTTGCTCTTTTAGTGCCGCATCAAGAAAGAGGGAGTCATCATCTCGCTTTATATGAAAGAGGGCGCCACCTTTTTGTCACTTCAGTTTCATCAGTCCATGGTCTGTGCGACATCACTGCTATTTCACTGAAGGATATAACGTCACATTGGGCGGTTGCTCATAATCGAACTCATATCACGAGCATTACGGTTGATGACAGACGAAGGTAAGTCTCCGCTATTGCTACTAACATTCTTGCGCGTTTTTTAAGGTTAAATTTGCTACGATTCACGAGGCTTTTCTTTGTTGTTTTTAGATTACTGTACTGGACCGAAGAAAACGCCCTATACCAAATGGCGCTTGACCAATCCCAGAAAATAGACTCCATCAACATAAATACAAATTGGATGGATTTTCACGACGGAGTGTTTCTCAAATTCACAGGTAAACTATCAGGGAGTTGGTTGCCTTATAGGGAGTTGGTTGCCTTATTCTATACGTAAACATGTGACTTCCCCTTAGCTTTCAACACCAATGCTTTTGCTTTGCACCTGAGAGAGCAACAAGGTTTACAATCACGACGATGCTCGTGATTCTACCTCAACAACTACAATGTATATTAGTCTGGTTCGGTGTAAAAATGGCAGAGGTAAAAATGGCAGGGGTAAAAATGGCAGGGGTAAAAATGGCAGAGGTAAAAATGGCAGAGGTAAAAATGGCAGAGGTAAAAATGGCAGAGGTAAAAATGGCAGGGGTAAAAATGGCAGAGGTAAAAATGGCAGGGGAAAAATGGCAGGGGTAAAAATGGCAGGGGTAAAAATGGCAGAGGTAAAAATGGCAGGGGTAAAAATGGCAGGGGTAAAAATGGCAGGGGTAAAAATGGCAGGGGTAAAAATGGCAGAGGTAAAAATGGCAGAGGTAAAAATGGCAGGGGTAAAAATGGCAGAGGTAAAAATGGCAGAGGTAAAAATGGCAGAGGTAAAAATGGCAGAGGTGAAAATGGCAGAGGTAAAAACGGCAGAGGTAAAAATGGCAGAGGTAAAAATGGCAGCGGTAAAAATGGCAGAGGTAAATAATTATGTGGTAAAAATGTCAGAGGTAAAGCTGTCAGTGGTCGAAATGTCAGTGGTCAAAATGCTAGAGATAAAAATGCCATTGATAAGAATTTAGTCGTTGAAATGCAAGAGGACGAGGTAAAACTGACAGAGATTTTTTTCTTCATGTTTCTGACACATTTCTCGCAATATGCGCTTTTCGTGCCTTCTCCTGAAATAAAGCACGGGGAAGACCGGGGAGAAATTGGACACGGGGAGAAATATGGGACACTCATGTATAACTTGAAAAATGCTCGGGCAGTCAACAATCTAATTATATCAGTAAAAAGATGAGCCTCGGTACACCTGAAAATGGACATATTAACCACTATACAGCTCTACAGGTATATATCTTGTCAGTGAAATATCAAACTTACTTTAGATCTGGTAGGTCCTATACTATGTTAATAAGTATTTTAAAAAGTGTGCAAACTTCTGAAAATAAAATTCCTTGATAACAGACATGCAGGTATGAAAAATTGGCAGGGATCTTTTACTGTTTCTGTTACCACTGGGAGAAATTTAATCGGTAATGGGGCAGTGTTACATTTCTCCCCGCGGCACATGTAAAGAGAGTCTTGCAGAGCTTCAGCGATCCCTGTGTAAATTGAATCGCGATCATATGGTAGTCATAGGCGGTTATTTCAATCTACCTGGATGGGATTGGATTGGATTTTCTTACTGTTGTTGTATAACGAGAGAACAACGTTATTTTCGGTGGCTGAATCTACCAATCTTTAGCAACACACCATGTTGATAACATAATGGAATCTGACTTTGGAGCAACAGCTAAGTTTGAAAGGCATCAAACATTTACATTTTTCTTCCTGCGGATTCGTTCAACAATGATTGAAAGAAATCAGATGGCAAACTATCGGTTTTTACTCTCACTAGAACAGTTTATTGCTAAAGTTCGTCTCCAGTTTTAATAGGCATAAGTTTGTAAAGTGACCACAAAGTGTTCATTAAACTTTGAGATATTTGTTTTTGCGCCATGTGATACTTGAACACTGTAATAGAATATTTTGCAAGAGCTTATTTGTTTTTGCGCCATGTGATACATGAACAATGTAATAAAATATTTTGCAAGAGCTTACTTATGTCTGCCGATACATCTGCTGTAGTTTGTTTTTTTTGCGTTTTGTATTTTTACTTCTACATTATGTCGTGATCAGGCCTTGTGAGATAGATACGAAACCTGAATGTGAGAAAATAATATTGAACAGGTGAAAAATTAGCGGTTTTTCCTTCAACTATGTCTCCTTCACTTCTTTACACTAAACAGTTCAAAAAATGAAAAATAATGACAATATACTATAGCCTGGACGTGAGCGGAATTCGTTTGTGTAAGAGTGTGTATGTGAGAGTATGTATATCTGCGTATATGTTTATACCAAAAGTGGATTCGTGTGTGTGTGTGTGTGTGTGTGTGTGTGTGTGTGATAACTTCATTGGGCGAAACAACGTAGGATTATACTGTTTAAGGGCTTTGCAGCATTGTTGGAACCCCCTTATAATGATAGATAATAATAATAATATTAATAATAATAATAATAATAATAATAAATAATAAAAATAATTTTCCATAGGCCTACTAGGCTCTTAGCTGGTTTATTATTTCTCTGCACACAGACAGATTACGCCACTGCACTTCAATCAAAATCAGAATAATGAGAGTGCTCTAATCTTTTTAAAACATAATTCAAACAATATTCTTCAAATCTGCAGTTTGGATTTGATAATTCGATAAATACAGTTTGCTCTGGCTAGGTTATCATTTAAAACATCTTCATACGTTTATATCTGACGAAATCGCTCTCATTACTTCTGACATTTTACTTCTGCCATTTTTACTTCTGCCATTTTTACCTCTGCCATTTTTACCTCTGCCATTTTTACCTCTGCCATTATTACCTCTGCCATTTTTACCTCTGCCATTTTTACCTCTGCCATTTTAACCCCTGCCATTTTTACCCCTGCCATTTTTACCCCTGCCATCTTTTCCTCTGCCATTTTTACCCCTGCCATTTTTACCTCTGCCATTTCTACCTCTGCCATTTTTACCTCTGCCATTTTTACCTCTGCCATTTTTACCTCTGCCATTTTTACCCCTGCCATTTTTACCTCTGCCATTTTTACCTCTGCCATTTTTACCTGGCACCATTAGTCTGGTCTCCGTTCCTTTCCCCTTGGTGCGATAGTTTGCCAATTGCAACAAACCAAGAGAGGGCGCAAATTTTCTGATTGCGATAATCATGAGCAATTCTCGGCGTATCGCAATCCTCGGTATCAAGCCCTCTTACGGCTTATCACGTACACTGAATCACCGCTACTAGTAAAAAGAGTCCAGACACTAGACTTCTACTACAACAGTGAGGTTCACAAGGCAAGCACTTTTATGAAAACATGAGTACATGGAAGTCTGTATGCAATTTAACGGATGTCTTCCTTTGTACCTTATTCTTCTCAAAATACAGATCATTCGCCATAAATAGTGAACTGGAAGTGAAGGATCTAATAATTAAATTGCGAACTTACCCTCTAAAAATCCGAGTCAGAACCAGGGGCGGCGCAGCCGTGGGGGCCGTAGGGGCTCGGGCCCCCACACTTTTTGTGCACCATACAAAGGAATACATAAGGTGTCATCACTTTGGGCCCCCACACTTTTTTCAACCCGGAAGTACGTAAGAGGCACTACAATGGGAGGGGAGAGAATGAGCTGAGGACCTTTTTTTTTCTTTTTTTTTTTGTTTGTTAGCTCATGAAACCCGGAAGTGGCCCCCCACACTTTTGAAAACAGTGCGCCGGCCCTGAGAACTGACCACGAACTGGGTTCGTTGGGGTCACACACCCTTCCGGGTAAAAAAAAAAAAAAAAAAAACTTGGAATTTGGTCGTGAAGACCGGGAATGGGGTCACCCTGACCCAAATCATGACTCTGGATGGGTTATATCTGACCCCATTCCTTGTCATTTCTGACTCGGAACGGTGTGCGACCCGAACGGACCCAGTTCCGGGTCAGTTCTGACCCGTTTTTGTTTTTGTTTTTATAGAGTGTATAACTTCAATTGTGAAACCAACATAAACAACAGGTAGAAACTATGAAAACAAACAGAAAGGAAGGAGAAATGATGATGAAAAAATCTGTAAAGACTCCTAGATCAGAATGTCCAAAATATATTTGATTACTATTCTATTTTTGAGAAGAATACAAAGGCAGAATATGATTATTGAAGTCATTATTTTGTACATCATGTATTCAACCCTATTATACAAAGGGGATCACACTTGAATCAAGCCTTCGGTTTTCTTTGTGAACTCCCCGGCACATTTTAAACTGTATATTATTTCTTCTTCTTTTTTTTACTATCAATAATGTTAATTGAATTGAAATTGAAAATCGAAAAAAAAATTACATTTCTATTTTTTGATTCGCATACAAGCTTTCATGTTTTCACGCTTTTACAATAGTGCTTGGCTCGTGAACCTCACTGTCGTAGTCGTTGACTTAAAATCAGAGGCATCGCATATCTTGTTGGCCTCTCATTTCCATAGGAATTTCAGAGCTCTTGAAGCGCAGTAGATAGACATACGTTCTTCACTTAGTAGATATGTTATCATTATTTCCCATTCAATGTTATATCTTTATTACCCCAATTTCATGTAGTCTTCATTGAATGGTCTTATAACAAAAATAGCAAAACCATACAACTTACAATGTCTAGATAACACCAAAACTTTTAGTTTTCTTCTCATCCGTTTGAGAAGTGGTATAGTACAAACTGACATTTCTTACTTGTATTTAATGTACTCTTATAAGATATAAAAATACTTAACCTGTCCAAGACATAATTATCAATGTTAACCCAATCACGCATGATACTAAAAAGTAGGGATGGGGCATTAGGGATTGAATTTATTTTTTCTTCTTCCTATTAAGAATTTACTATTCAAATTTTTAATGAAATTTGTGGGGGGGGGGTTCTTAAGTGACGGGACAAGACAGTTATTCAAATTGTTTTGAGTTTAAAATCTTCAGACCATATTTATGAATGTTTTGTTTACGATTAGGACATCGCATCGTTTTTACATCATCATCGATGCGTTCCATGCAGTACTTGGAAGTGACGGAAACATCATGGTCAAGTATCAGCCTTCAGGATGTTCGTACGGCTTTATTATGGATTTTAAAGCGACTGTCAATAGACTTTATATGGTCGGCATCGATTACTATGTCCCAGTGCTGTGTGTGATAACCAATTATATGTCATCACATCCATCTGTGACAACATATAAGTTAGATATCGTGCAGAATGCCAGCACTCACTTACCTGCATTTGAGGTACCCTCGGTTTACATACGTTAGTTATCATGCTTAATCTTTTACACTCCCAAATCTTCGTGTGATCCCGGAGGTCACTCCAAAATTGGTGAAAATGAACATTTTCACTCCAAATTCACTCAAAATCCACTCTAAACTCACTCTTTTCTGTAATTCACTCCTTCAAGAAAGAACAATTTCCCTCGATTTTTGAGAGAGTAAATGTCACATCTATATGATACATAAAGACAATACAATTTGACAGGCACCTACAAACCGTCTAAATGATATGAATAGGATTCCAATTAATAGTAGATACACAAGCTTTAGTTTTTCATACATATATATGTTTACTTTCTTCGCTTGCTTTAAAAGTGACAAAATTGGCGAAAATCTAATGATTTCGTTTGATTTCTAACAGAAAATATGAAGTTTTTTGCATACAAATTTTCTAAAAGAAAATATTAAGTATTTTGCCTACAAATAAACCAAATTGTAACACTTTGGGTTTTCTGTAGAACTAAGTATACTTCATTCAGTTATTTGAGTTTAATTGTTTAAGATTATAAGTTCCTGTATTTAAGAAATAAATCTTTGATTACAAACATCGCATTTCGAAAACAAATGTGCAATTGTTTCTGTAGAGCTCGAGCAAAACGTACACAGGTCTGTGTTAGAGATCCCATTGCAACAAGTGATTTATTAACACCAATATGTCTGTGCAGAATTTTATACTGAAACAACGAAGTTTTTGATTCAGGGTACATTTATAAGGAACATTGTATGTATTGATCCAGTCTAAAATCAGATTATATGATGATAATTTATTATACTATTATTATTGCTGTTACTATTCTGAATTCCTGCATAGCGTTTGTCACTCAAAGAAAATTATTCAATTTCTGGACTAACAAACCCTTCTTCATATTATTCGTAGAAACCAAACTTTCTTTCATTTTAGATTAAGGAGCTCTTTTCCCCTTTACAGACGTACAGTCTACCTTCATGGTATTGAGATAACAGAATGTAGGAATAACGAACTTGTAATTTGTAATCATTTTATCACCTTAAAGGGGCCCTGAAATCCAAATGCATGTACTAGATTAGTGTTGATTTATGATATCCTCAACATCACTTTTGCGGTAAAACAAACATCTACAAACATTTCATTTATTTTTAACGATTTTTCTTCTATTTTTCTTCAGATTACTTGGGAACGCCCACAAAAATATCCTTCCAAACCAATCAATATTAAAGGCATAATTTACCATTTGCAGATGAAACAAAAACCCAGCAATGATGCTTTAAAATAGTTCTAAAATGTGAGTTAGGGATAGAAACAGCCACTGTAAAAATTTGAATCCGTATAATAGATGTTTAATGTTGTTAACTACACAAAATGTGAACAATAGTTATAATAAAAATGTTTCCAGACTAAACCGTCCACAGTTACGGTTTATTGAGAAGAACACTCATATCTCCTTATATTTTAGGATTTACTGCAAAAATTTTATAATGTTTCTGTCATATTAATGTGACTAACAAAAGACATGGCGAGGGAACATGCAAGTTATGCTGAGTCGAGGGGAAGGTGCATTCCAATGTATTTTGGTAAACATTTCAGTACTTTAGCAATGATTGACAGATGCGTCATCTCAAGAATATTAATATTGATTGGTTTGGAAGGATTTTTTGTGGGCGTTCCCAAGTAATCTGAAGAAAAATAGAAGAAAAAATCGTTAAAAATATATGGAATGTTTCTAGATATTCCTTTCACCGCAAAAGTGATGTTGAGGGTATCATAAATCAACACAAATCAACGTGCATTTGGATGTCAGGGCCCCTTTAAACTCGTCCACTAGTTTTGCATGTCATATTGATATATTGATAGAAAGTTGTAGTTTTAGAACAAATAAAGCTATTGACGACCGAACTATGTTTCTTTTCGCTCATTTTGCATATACCATATATCTAAGTGAACTTGAAATGACATTTCATTTCCTCATACTATAATACCCAGAAGTATATCAATATTTCCATTGGATGGTGTCTGTATAGCATTTGTTGCAATTTACGGTCATTTCCATTAATTTTCACTTTGCTTAAAGGGAGCCCACCTGCCTTTCATTCATCGCAGAAAAGAGTAAAGCCCGCCGCACGCCATACAACTCAAGACTATACGACCTTAAGACCGTAAGACCAAGTTGTAAGACCTGCCAACGCACACTATACGACCTGGGGACCGTTTCATGAAATTTTTTGTCAGTGATTTACACTGACAACTGTTAAAAGCCACTGATATCCTTGCGTCTGATTGGCTGATAGCAAATTTGTCGGTGAAAACCTCCGACGAACTCGTTGATGAAACACCCCCCTGGCCTACAAGTAGGCTTACGACTGTTGTGTCTTCACTACATCAACTGAAAACCTACGACCGGTCGTGGAAATTCGACATGTCAAATCTCTACGACTGGCGCTAAAACCCAGTCGTACGACTGGAAACTGGAAAGACTGGTGACGTCACACTTCCAGTCTTAAGGTCGTAGGACCGGTCGGATCGTTAGTGTGCGGCGGGCTTTAGATTATGATATTTATTTTTCATCTCATTCTACATTCGAAGAAACGTTCTTAAGGAAGAAACTTGTAGTGAGTGAACAGGCGCAAAATTGATCAACAAGTTAGGAGAGTCAGCGAAGTGCGTAATATGGATTTTATTATGATGATTACATAACAAGATCAAGACTAGAATATACTGAATATGTCAACGTCTTTGATGATGTCTTACTTATAAAACATCCGGCGAGATGATGTACGCTTGATAAGAAGAGTTTGCTTGCAAAAACCGATAAGTTGATTTTTCATGATAATCAGTCGATATGATACTGGAGTTAATTGTGGGACCAATCTGAAGATGAATCAATTTGTAACAAAACGGAGTGATTTCATTTCAAACTCGGATTTTTGTTTCTGTCTAAAATCAGTGTGTTGTTGCGAAACCCGATAAACGCTCTCCTCCTTTGCGAAATCCGAAAATCAACACGTCGCATATGTGTTACTTGGTTCCAAGATGTCTGCCTCCATGGCACGCTGTGTTATGCATGGTAAACAGTATGTACATAGAAGCACAACAGTATGTACATAGAAGCACGATACGGACTTTGTGATAAGCATGAGGCTTCAGCGCCCGCGGCGCGCCTGCGTTCTGATCACTGATCTAAATATTTTATGAAGGTATGTGACAGAAGCTTCCGGAGGCTACCTAGTTCCGTCCGACCCGGGACGAAAACGGGAGCGCAAGAAATATAATATTCCGTTACTATGGCAACTTAGTTTCCCATGCTTTCGAAACATGTGTCCTGCTCCTCTTTCATGCAAAGAACAGAATGTGCCAATGCAGTTTCTAAGACATTCGAAAGGTATGTCTCTAACATTTTTACCCTACACCCTCTATTATGTGTGCCACGCTTCGTGAGCATTTTGCTTGAAAAATGAGGGACTTATTTGATCCCAAATATTTTCTTTATCTATCACCATGACATGCCGCTACTATGGCAGCGCAGTTTTTGACACACAAAAGAATAGGACCTGCACATCTTTTCCCAAGGCCAATATGTGCGCCAAACGCTGTCACCATGGCAACGCAGTTTTTAAAACATTCGAAAAAAAAAGTTTTACGCATCTTCATCCAAGAATCAATGTGTCTGTGCTAAATTTCATGGTAATCACTGGAACCTGGAGAAGTAATTCGATTCGCAAGATTAGCAACTCATCTATTTTATACCGCGCGCGGCGGACATTGCGACAAAACGATAAGTATAGACTTAGCGGTTTATGCCGTAAAACACATAAAAAGTACAAAATTTCACATTTTCCTTTCTCTGAAAATTAAACCTTACATTAGACAGGCTACCGACATTCATATCTGATCTCTACGTTAACAGAGTTTAACGAAGAAATCTTGATTAAGAATAATTGAACAAAATGGACTTACCTGCTTTTGCGAACAAACTCTTAGATTTGGTATCTAAAATCCATTAATATCTTAACATACCCTATACGTTATTTGCTTCGTAGAAAATAGAAATTTCAACTGATGTAATTTTTTTTTGTGCCAATTATTGTGAATTCTAAAATCATGTAATAGAAAAGAAATAATAAAAGCTAATCTTCTGCAATCTCTTACACATAAAAGTATCATCATTTCTTGGACATTGTTTACAGTTGTGATTATAGATACTTCGAAATGTGTGGGTTTGCTACATGTATCTTGTTAAAGAATGTTTTGTGTAATGAAAGTAAATAACGGTTGTCTTCAGTGACAGATTCTCCACTCCAATCAAACTCGTACAAACTCCCGAACGACTTTGACATTAGGAACTGTACCACTGCGCCCTTTAACCATTCCGCCAGAACAACGCAGGGGTACGATTATTGGACTTTCTTTTTTTTTCAATTCATCTTACAACTGTTTCACACCCGTTTATACACGTTGACAGTCGACAATAGCCTCTGTAAACTCTGCTCTTGCTCAAATTATACGACGTTTGTCATGTTAATTTCCTTTTTTCCCCCGTTTTTGCTGTTATCTGGCGAATACATGAGAGCCTGATCTTACACCAAAAACAGTCCTTGTAACGGTAGAAACGTCTATTAACGTTTAACCAATTCTGAATAAAGCTCAAAACCATGTCAAAGCTAGGGCTCCACAAGTTTTCGCTCCACTGTTTTTTCCTAGCCTGTACCCCTTCTCTTGGCTAGCATGAGTGGATGAAGTGTGATAGTTGGGCCTACTCCAAAATAATAGCAATCCAAGATAACAGTCCATGGTCCACATATGATTTCAGTTTGTAGGTTCATCTTCCAGAACCTACTTCTGGAGTGATAAGGCAATGGGTGGAGCTGTGCCTTTTCTAGAACCAAAACTGATCGTTAACAGCTACTCAGGTGATCAACGTTTCTAAATGATAATAGCAATAATAATGATGATAATGATGATACTACTATTACTACTACTACTAATAATAACAATAATAATATATTCTGCTTATAAGAATGGTACAGAAAAGTGTCTATGGACTTTACAATAGTTATTCCAATGATAGCATCACAGTTACAAAATACATGTACTACAAATGAAATGAAATACTACAATGAATTACAAAAGTATTGTTAAAATAGATGCATTTTGAGTCCAGCCTTGCAGATCTTTTTAGTTGGTGTAGTACGGACAGAGATGGGTAAAGCGTTCCAGAGGGTGGGCGCCATGACAGAGAAGGAACTTGAGATGTAGAAGTGAGTGTTGACGCGGGGGACTTGAAGATTAGTCGGTGTTGTGATCGGAGTGCACGAGGATGTGAGCTCATTGAAGACGTCACTTATACTATAAAGAAACGCTTGTTTGTTTGTTGCTGTTGTTGTTGGTTTTTGTTTTTGTTTTTGTTTTTGTTTTGTTTTGTTTTGTTTTGTTTTGTTTTTTTTTTTTTTTTTTGGGGGGGGGGGGGTTCAGTCGTATTTACCCGAAATCATGCTGTTCTAGCTGGATCATCCCACGAGTTCGACATTAAAATAAGGTCCGTGAGTAGTTTCACAAAAACAAAATATGACAAAAGGAAATATGCGAAAATCATAATTATCACAAAAATACGTAAACACAACCAATGTAGATCAAAGAGGTAGGTTTCAAGTTTCAATTTGAAAACATCATCGACAGAAGTTGGTTGTCAGAGAAATATGGAAGGTTATTCCAGAGTTTTTGGCCCGTTTGTGAAAAAAACACGATCTCCCCAATTATGCTTGATGCGAAGATTTGTAAGTGAGAAGAACGGAGATTTAGTGAAAGTTAATGAGAACGATTTTTAAGGTTGTCTTCAAAGTTAGCAGTTTGTATTGTTGTACCTCAAACCCGGCTATTATTAAGTAACTCATCTCTATCGAGAACTTGGTAGTCAAACAAGGCAAGGTCCTGCGCAAAATCCGGCACCAACGACAATGCGTGTAAATCTCTTGCTGTTAAGCTCAAATAGTAATCCCGGAAAGTGTGCGCGCCTGAGCTGCCCGTATAATGTTTATTGTCGGCGACAGGGTATGAAATACCACGTGGTGCTTGGACGATATCCATGATCACCTTCAAGTCGTGTTCCAGAGTTTCGAGATGACCAATAAAATCGAAATCTACAAAGCAGGGATGACATATACTAGACATGGCTTTCCAGTGAATATCTCTTTCTCCGGACTCTGCATAATAGCTGACAAAGTCGGAGAAAGTCATTTTCTGTCTTCCACTTCGACGCTTACCAAGTTTGGCGTCACGTTGTTGCAGCCAGCTGTTGACTCTTTTAACACGCCAAACTTCCTCTTTTCCCGGGGAGAGCATCTTGTTTATGAAGGCCGACAGGAGACGAGAGTACGGATTTCGAACAAACACGAAACTCTTGTATTCGGCCAGTGCTTGCTCAGCAGCCGCTCTTGGAAGAGTAGCCAATGTCTTGAAATGACGCTCTGCAAGGACGTGAGCATTTCCCTTCTCCTTATGTCCGTGTAAATCCAAGAAAAATCGCTTCCAGCTTGTACTGGCGACCTTCGGAATATCGCAATAGAGGAGTTTGTATTTCGGAAAAACTATAATGTGGCTGAGCTGTTGTTGCATCTCCGTGAAGTTGTTGGATTTTTTCGATAACTGAAGCTGAGCACAAGCTTTTCTCAGCTGAACACTCCTCCGTCCATCTCGAATTCTTGGCTGATTACTGTGGTGATCCAGGTGATCAGTAAACTGTAAGATAGATTTCGATAGCAAAGTGAATTTCCACAGTTGTTAAAAAGTGCCACATCCACAAAATCAAATGAAAAACAATTGTCTTTCTCGTTAGAATAATTGTAACAATTAAGCGTTAAAACTTATGCAAACTGATACACTGGCAATTGCAAAGGATCCCATGGAACATACATTTAAAATTACAATGCAATTAAAGAAGGGACAGTTATTTCTGCATCCTTAATTAAGTCTTGTTTTCTTTTTGTTTTTTTAAGCACTCCCAATTCAATATGAATACCTGCGGAATGCAAATTACCTCGAGTTAAAGTACAAAATGGCTCCCTTGTTTTTGTTTTTATTTTTTAGGGGTTTTAGGGATCGTGTTTTTTTATATCTATCTTTGTTTTTTGCTCATTACGGGGGGAGGGGTTGTTATAAAACAGTATGATACATTGTACATGTATAAGCAAACACTGAAACAAAGAGGCACCTACCAAAGATTTGTTCCTGTCTTTGCTTGTTCTGTTAACACCCTGTGCAACAGTGTTTGGCACCTGTGTCGTTGTAGTTCCATTCACCCGGTCGGGACCCACCGTTCTGGTTCTTTTCCTACTGTCTCTTTGGTTTGTGGGGCCAAGTGTGGTGGCAACACGCAGCGTCATGGTTTTAGCATTAGGCAAGCGATACCCATAAGATAACGCTGTTACCAATGTGTTAGCTAAAAGAGAAAGAAAATGAATTTCGGGTTCGGACTTCGAATAACAAAGTTTATGAAATAGTTAACGTAAATGTTTATAGAATAAAGCGGTAATGATCACAAAGACATATGCAAATAATCTGAGATGACTTCAACAATTCATATGTCTCTATGGCTTTGTGTATAAATAATTGTGCTTTGGGGCCGATACCGTAATTACGTAACAACCCCTAGCATTGAAATTTAACTTTGCTCATTATTGCAACGCGAGCCCCTTCCCCTCCAAAAAAAATTAAAAAAATAAGCAAATAAAAAGATGCTTGATTACAAAATGTACATGATAATGAGAAAGGAAAGTTAGTACCCGGTACTGTTGTTTATTTTCATGATATTTCTAAAATTACTTTTTTATACTTGTAAGTAACACCTTTCTGCACCTTCTAAAGCTTGTCAAATTTTAATGGATTCTCTAGCAAGGAATGTCTTACTTTACTCTATTTTGTAAAGCCAAGGAGAACAAGGTTTGGAATTCCACTGCAACATTTTCAAAATCTCATTTGAATAGCAAGACTCATTATTCCTTTTATTCCCACTCACCACTTTTCACTGTGAACATAACCCTTGTCTTGAACTCTTCAATAGTTAGAAAATCAAGCAGAAATATCTGTTATCAAATTGTAATCACTCGTGACTTCAGGCTCCAATGCCCCAGTCACATAGACATCCCGGATCACCCCGGACCACCCCGGACCACCCCGGATCTGATCCGGGGAGAGATCCGTGTTGACGCCGGGAGGCCAACACGGCAACTTTTAGAGGTCAAAAACATTCTGCGTCATCCGGGGATTGCCGTGTTGGCAGAGCAATCCGGGTGGTCCGTGTGGCTGCCGTGTTGATCCGTGTAGATGCCGTGTTTGTCCGTGTAGACGCCGCGCTCTTCCGGCCTTATCCGTGTAGATGCCGTGTTGATACTGTGCGTACAGTCATACCAGAATCCCGGATTTCCCCGGATCACCGTGCAGATCCTTGAGCATCCGTGTTTATATGTGACTGGGGCATTACCAGTGAAAATGGGGTTATTCAGAGTGAAAACGGTGCAGTAGAAATATTGATTTGTTGCGATTATCGTAGCATTAGTATTTTACAAGTGAAAAGATGAAAGGTAGCTGAGTTTGGAAGCTGACGTAACTTTGGTTTAATGGGATGAGCTTCAGAATTCTACGAAGGACTTACAAGAGTGCCAAGTAATCAACAGCCAGCATGTTGATACGAGTACCAGGGAAAATTTGACGATCAGCGGAGAGCAGATCCGCCGCATCGTGCTCTTCTGTCGAGACGACGGGCAAGGACGAACCGTATTCTTAACACCTGCAGGAGATTAAAGTTTTAAAAAAAAACACCAGATATTAGAGATAATTTATTCTAATATAATTTTTGCAATGATACTATAGGCAGGCGCACTCACATACTAACCTAACACTGCCAGCTGTCTGCAAATACATGTACCGACTATATAGTGTACTTGGAAATTGTTGCCGATTGCCGAAGGTAAAGCCCTTCAGTATTAACGTTGACTCATTCATTCATTCATGTTAATTTGTACGTTTGTAGCATTACAAATATTTTTCTAATTCGAGAAGCTTTATCATTTTGATCTTTCTTTTAATCAAATCAATACTGAATGAGCTGCATGGTCCTCTACACGACATTGGTTTACAATTTCGAACGAAAACACATGAGGTGCTATGGATGAAGTATAAACGAAATTCTTGTTCTCCTTTAGAATGACGCGTGCTTATGATACCGGACACAAGATATGCGCCAAGTGGTATCCATGTTAGTGTTAGTGGCATTATTAGTCCAGTCTGTACAAGCATTCTAAGATCAGAAAAGACCTCCCCTTGCTGCAGTCTGCTCTCTGTGCTAGCAACAATTAATGCGTGTGCTTTGAATAAAAGCAGCAAATCATAAAATAGTGTACAATTTCCCTTTTTAACTGACAATAGAAATAAAAAGAGAAGAGAAAACACACTGGAATATGCTTTACAGCGAAGTACACTGTACTGTTTCAAGGTAACCATGTAATCTTTCAGTTCATCAATAAACACGAACTGGATTTGGCGTTAAGCTTTACAAATCAAGCAACTCATCAATAATCTGCAAAATATATTGATGGGTCTACTTTGCAATCTCTGTTTAAGAACCACCTCATTTCCTCTTGGTAATGTTCACATAAATACTAAACTTCCGGTTTCCGCTCACAGATAAGATAGCAACTCGTAGTTTGTAAATTCGTCCCACAATACATTCCGTGTATTATAGATGAACTGTAGATCTGCACTGCATGAAGGACACAGATGTACTTATCTCAAAATTTGTGACATTTGGCAGAATACTAAATATTGCTGGTACAAGTAGTACTCCTATAGTGAGCCAATTAGTATCCGGTATAGTTTATACCCTTGCCACAGGATGTCCCTGAGCCAGCAGCTCGAACCAGATTTGTGTAGACCTTTTACTGTCAGTGAATATATCTAGTTTAATTTGATGGATCTATGTCACTACATGGCGACTGAGAATCAGATCTGTTTTTGCTGCATATTGGAGCAGCCCCTTGATAAACAACTATTCTAGACTTCTACTGTTTAAAGGAGATCCCATGGGGGTTTTTTTTCGGTAAATAATTACTGCTTTTTTCCTTATCTTTCGAATGTGAATGCATACTATAAAATGCAACCGTGGTAAAAAGCAAACAAACATGCAAAGCAATAGCCAATATGATCAATGTATGACAAAGTCACGTTTACATACACTCACCTAACGTTAGTTATTACACGCGTTCGATTTTGGTATGGGCGGTGAGATATTGGGGCTGAAATGTGGAGTTTTCAGAATAAAGTTTTTTTGTTGTTGTTGTTTGTTTGTTTGTTTGTTTGTTTTTTGTTTTGTTTTGTTTTTTACAAATCTAGACCATGTTACTCCAAACTTCAAACTTTATCTATGGACTGTTAGACATTCCACTAGGTTTACACATGTGTAGACAGTGGTCAGTAGACTAGCCACTCCTGTAACTAGAGTAGTAGTGGATTCGTCATTAAGTAGGCCTAACGGTTAGACCTCTAACAATAATGGTTACACAGAGTAGAGGTAGATTTATCTACTACACACATTAAAAAAAATGAATAAACAAAAACAATACCGAGAAAAGTCTTAAACGGTCAGTTTTGGTTGATATCGATTTCGCTTTCATCATTTATATTCCAGAGCATTTACTACACGCTACCAGAAAGAACTATTGTTTTTCTACTAACGTGTTAGTAGGCCTACAGTACTAGTATTACTAGGCCTAACCTTTAGTATTATTACTCAATTGTAGTACGTGCAACGCCTACCGATAGACGTTAGGGCCTTGCAGTGCTAGCTATTACTCTAGCCGACTTTTTAAGTTTTACAGCAGTTGAAAACAGCTAGCTATTAAGTAAGAACGACTACAAGTACTAGTACTACTAATGGTTACTATGTGAGTGTCTATACCCATGACAGTCATGTATGAATACCTTAGGGCTACATTAACCCCGGGACGCTCCGTATACACAGTTACACACTGTGGGAGCGTCCTGAGTCAATAGAGTGCTATATCGGTAAGCTTGAAAAACATACACAGTCTGTCACAGATTTTCGCACCTCCGTAGGTTTCGAATATCACGAGGAAAAAACGTACTTTTATAGTATACATAAGATTCCTATCTAACTAATACCCTTCGTTCACCTTGTTCTTGTTCACATTGGTCCAATGATCTTGAAAAACGTTTTTTTCACGGCCATATACGGGTCCGTAGTCCTAGCTCCCCATCCCATTCACCATTTTCGAAATCAGTATGCAGTACACTGCGCACGTAAATATTCATGTGCTGGCGGAGTCGCAATGTGTTTAGCCTTCTGACAAGGCGTGCGCGCGCGCACCCACCCAGAAAGCAACGCAATATACAGCGAGAGGGTTTGCCAACAGTATGATAAGGCCTTGCCACAAAGCTACACGACTTGATGGCCAGCGCATGCGCACAAATCTCAAATCCATTTACTGTATAAGATGTAGTTCTCCCGAGTTCCTCTCGACCGAGTCGCATTTAACTCATCAAACCGAGCAGAAAGGGACTATTACCAGAACCAAAAGTTGAACGCAGTCAGTCTTCAACATTACATCTTCACCTGTAAGTCTTCATATTGCGGAATTTTTGCGTTTTCATATTGATTTTTAGGCGCTATACTTCGCCTGTCATGATCATGTCTGCTACAATGCGCAGCCCCAACACTGCGTGTTGGGGCTGGTCGCAGTTAGGGCTACATCTACTGTACTATCTAGTTAGAAATGGAATTTATACCGACGTCTAACACGTCTACCATTTAAATGTAGAATCTAGATAGGCTACTTTCTACGCTAAATAGTATTATTCTAAACTCGATCGCGGTCGTTTAACACGGAAAGCAGGGGCGGATCCAGGGAGGACCGCAACCTGCGCACGCCCCCCCCCCCCCCCCCTTTATCTTTTGTTGAAACAAAAGAAATAAAAAGAAAAAAATGGGGGAGGGGTGCGTGCGCCCCCCCCCCCCCTTTAATTTTGTAAACGCGCCCCCTCTTTACGGAATTCCTGGATCCGCCCCTGGAAAGGTCTACTAAAATCTAACGTTAGGGTTTCTAACGTTAGGCCTATTACGTTAGCTGGAATTGAGACGAACTCTTCGCAACCTGACGTGGTTCCGATAAAAGAACAATCGTCGAAGGGCCTATAACGATTAGGCTGTAGAAACTACGGAGTACGGTAACGTGTTAGACTCTATTGGATGAATAATGATATGTGATGAACAATATTTGTGCAATTTTGACGAAGTTTTGGCTAGCTTTGAATTGAGAAATCCCTTTAGATTCTCTTGTTATGGATCTTAAAAAGTACAGTAACGACAACGTTAGAGATACAGACTAAGTTCTAACGTTACAGTGTACTTCATCTACGTACGCAGAACCCTCGGGCTAGAACTCTAGACCCAACTGTAGTGTTAAAAGTCTAACGTTTCATAGACACTTACCGTCTTTCCTAGCTACTCCCTAGGCCCTAACGTTGTGGTTAGTCTTCTTACCTCCCAACAGTTAACATTGTTAAGGCTAAAGATCTAGACCCAGTCTACTGTCCAATGGATCCATGGTCCGTCGGAGGTACAGGTGTGTTACAGGCACAGGTACAAGGTTACACAGGCAAACTTGCTTGAATGAAGTCTCCGATTATTCTCGGCATGTGGAATTACTAGTACTCGTATCTAACGTTAGTAAGAATAGAGATCAAGAGTACAGATGAAAGGTGTAGATTCTCCCCCACTGTTCACATACTGTTTGAGTCGTTGGCTGCGGCGTGGATCATCGTACCGAGTACCGTATTGTTAGAAGCCCTGAAGGTTAATAATAGGCCTATATAATGTCACGTTACTCCTGCTTGAATCCAACATCCAAGTTTAGTCCAATCATTGTTTGAAAAGCTGAACTGTCAGTGTTGAGTGTTGAGCTGCGAGTAAGCGACGGCGAGATCACTCAAACCTCGATCAAATTCGAATCCAAATAAGCCCTGAAGGTTCATAGGCCTATTTTACGTTACTCCTGCTTGAATCCAACATCCAAGTTTAGTCCAATCATTGTTTGAAGTGCTGAACTGTCAGTGTTGAGTGTTGAGCTGCGTGTGACGAGTGAGCGATGGCGAGATCACTCAAACCTCGATCAAATTCGAATCCAAATATGTTAGGATCAAAACTGGCGCCCCTTTATTCTGTAGAAAGTGTCCAGTATAGTGTAGATAAGATCAGGATTCCGGAATCTATTCTCGGGTGATGTTTACTGATGGCACCTGACTAATGGATCGATGGATCGATATAGCGATGCCAGCAACAACCAAGCTCGTCGGATACTTAGTATTGTACACATAGAAGTCTGCGTACAAATGTGTAGCTGTCTATAGGCCCTACTAGTAAAATCACAGTATGCGCACAGGTACACATGTAAAACGTGCAATGAGAGTGCGCGCAAAACAACAACATCAACAACAAATTCAACCTTATTGACAACGTGTACAATCATGCATGACCCCTCTTGACCATTTACTAGTGTACAAATTACATGCATAGGCCTACATATTAATAACATACAAGTAAATATGAATGCATCATACATACTTTGTACGTACATATTATGGTAGTAAACACGAAGACAGTCGTCAGAAGGTTTCCTGATGACACAAAACGTGCTTTTACAGTAATCATTAGTAGCAATGTTTTTTAGAAGAAAGAAAATCATCACAAGGAGAATGCACTCTCTGTTTTTCCGTTATCAATGGTGAGATATGCAAGATAAAAGTTGTATTTCGAGTAATCCACGCGAGATGATACAGATAATACTGCAGGATCTGGGAAAAGGATGTTTTGTATTTGCAACATCGATTCTTAATTTACATTAGGCCCTAATTTAAGAAACCTTTTGAAAGTATCACACTACAACCGTTTTTTGTTGTTGTTGTTGTCGTTGGTTTTTTGTTTTGTTTGAAGACTTTGAATGTCTGAGATGTTTAATGTATTTTGAAGTTGATAACCCGATGTTGGATAAGGGGACGACAGCGCAAAGTTTCCTTGCATTTACAAAATATAATTGCAAACAACTCAAGGACTATCTTACATCACATAGATTAGTGTGACATGTATTGATATGACTTGTGATAAAGAAAATGAAGTTATTTCCTCATAAAAGACAAGGAAAATTGTGTACAGATGCTTCAGGCCTACTCTTCAATTTCAGTCAAGAGTCCTATCTTGTCATTCAACTCTTCTTTCAGGGGAACTGAAGTAGTCTCGGATTCTGTCTCGCTGAGCCTTTGCAAACATGTATACAAATATACTTTGCCTTGAGAGTATCTTGTTAAAACTATGGGCAGAGGTGACTCCAAAAGAACTATTCACTGAGGGGCGCAATCACGAAGTGAACGGTTCTTTTTGAGGCACCGATGCCTATAGTTTTAACAAGAAACTCGAAATTAGGCAAAGTGTATTTGTTTTATATTTTGAATCAAAAATTCAACAAAAAGAAAGGCAAATGGGGGAAATGCAAAGCGAGAGATGGTGGATGCAATCTTGTGTTGGGATCCTACGTTGACCATAAGAAACATGCAGCAGCCGCGGCAGCGCCCGATGTCATAACTGCAAGCGCGATGCAATGCACAATGTCGGAATTGTTTTTATGACGTCACAATCCTTTTGTTAGAAATTGATGCATTTCACAGAGTGACGGTACGAGCAGTGCGTAATGTCACTCAAAATTGCTTTGTGATGTAACAATTGTTTGTTAAAAATGTAACATTACACAGAATGACGGGTACAAAGCTGCGCATAGTTTCAGAATTGCTTTGTGACATCATTTTGCAAATAGTATACAATTTGTACTACACTTGTATTTGCAAAATGTTGTCATAGAAGTGACGTCATTATACAAATAGTACTTTACGGAGTGTAAACTTTCTGGCGTAGTTGAAATTATATTTTGGATCAAAAATTTGTCTTCCATTGATTGGTTAAAAGAGCTTCACGTGATTATAGGTATTTTGAACTATTTTAGAGTTTTGGTGTGTTTGACACTCCATGAAGTACTATTTGCAAGATGACGTCACTTTTATGACGACATTTTGCAAATAGTATATACTATTTGCAAAATGATGTCACAATCACCCTTCTTTACAATCAAGTGTACGTGGTCCGTCCACGTCCGGTCCCGAATTCTAGTGTTCAGGTTTGCAGCGGCCATACGAGCGCTTGGATACATGCGACGGGCAACTCTGGCGGTGCCACGGCTGCTACGTTTTTCAATTTCCGGTCTCTCGCACTGCTGCGTATTGCAGGCGCTGCGCTGCCGCCGCAGTGCGGCTAAAAGCCGAACTGCGACCAGCCCCAACACGCAGTGTTGCAGTGTAACTGTGTACACGGAGCGTCCCGGAGTTAGGCTATTAAAAGCCTATAATGATTTTCACTTTTTATTCAAATTTTTGATCCAAAATATAAAACAAATATACTTTGCCTAGTTTCGAGTTTCTTGTTAAAACTATGGGCCTCGGTGACTCCAAACTAGTACTATTCACTTCGGGGCTGCGCCCCTCAGTGAATAGTACTAGTTTGGAGTCACCTCTGCCCATAGTTTTAACAGGAAACTCTCAAGGCCAAGTATATTTGTATAATACCTATAATCACGTGAAGCTCTTACAACCAATCACTAGAGTATAAATTTTTGATCCAAAATATATATTTTACGGTTGCTACATACGGGACACGCAAAGAGCGCATGCGCAGGTTGTAAGTCGTAAGGTCAGGTCGTATCGAGTGCGTTGGCAGGTCTTACGACTGGGTCTTATGGTCTTACGGTCGTATAGTCGTGATGGGTCGTATAGTGTGCGGCGGGCTTTAGGTCTACTATATCACAGCTGTAGTACAAGTTGTACAATGGACGTCTTTCAATGAAACGGAACCAAAGACAGAAGCAAAACAAAATCTGTTAAAATACACTGTTAAGGTCCAACAGAAAAGGGCGATTCTTCCTCCTTTTTTATTGACAGGTGTTATTAATAAGCCACAAATGCAGAAAATTTGCAGAAGCTATAACATCCTATGACGTCTGACCAAAACATTTAAGGTAAAATAATCATTCCCATGCGTAGGCATAAAAACATCATCAACAACGGTAATTTCAGCCGTGTTATATGTAGAGAAAAATTCATTCGGAATTGCAATTTTTCAGACGATGAAGTACAGTACCCTACTGTAAATTCTGAAAGATTCTGATTCATTATCAGTCACGGATCATAATAGAGCCTATGCGAAGAAGGCACCAAAAGCGCACACGCACACATGCACACACATAGGCCTACATAACGACCAAAGGGACAATATTATTTTGTGAGTAAAAGTGGAAACAAATGTTGGCAGACCCAACTTTCCCTTCGTCATGTCAATTTTTTTTCTTTGAGGGACAGACAGACAAACAGACAGACCAAAATTCGTTCCTGTATTTGATAGTGTTATACCGTAAATGAGCTTGATATTCGCCAAGTATAAGGCCAATACCAATGTTAAGTAAAACGTAGTCCACTTGTTGGTCAAATGATATTATCAATAACAGAAACAGAACTACAGAAATGGCATGAATCATGCCGCTAACATGCCATCAGGCAGTTCATTGAGGAACACAGAGAGTATCATTACAGAGCATGCAAGGAGGCCCCCCCCCCCAAAAAAAAAAAAAATAATAATAATAATAATGATAATAAAATAAAAAATTGTGTGTTCTTAACTGCTGGTATTGACAGCACTAGTGCAATGATTTAAGCCCATTTCTGGAGTTCTGTTCAATTTATTAACCATTGATGATGTACATAATAGAGGGAGAGAGAGAGAGAGAGTCTACATAGCTGCAATGGCATTTACAATCTCTGTAATCTACTTTTTCTTTCTAAGCGGAGACGGTCGCAAAGAAAGTGATAAATTTTCAATTTTCAATTTCATTTTATTCCATTTGTCCATGAGTTTGTACAAATAGAACAAAAACGTACAGAATATAGCAACAATTAGATTTCTTATCTTCCTCCGTAACATTATAATAGACATAGGGTTTACCCATGAAAGAAATACGTCAAAATGTATTTGTGATATATCAGGGTACAAATAAAGAGACCATCATCAATAAGCACTGTGCTGGAATTACGTCCTGTGGGCAGTGGTGGGGTAGCATATTAGGCCCTATACTATATTAGAAAATTCAAGAGTCGTATACTTGGAACCGAAAGAGCAAGTGCAGCTGACAAAAACAAAGAGATGACATTAAACGTTGTTAACATACCACCAGCAAATAACATGTCCAGGTCGATGGGCGTCTTCAAGTTTATTGAACTATTATTCATTTTCACAACCTTCCAAAGCCATCAGTGCTGAAACTGACTATGATGGAGGCACAAAGACAATGCTTTTACAACGGGGTAACTACAGCTCGTCGTACTACTGCAGATAAAACTAACATTTGTACGAAGTTTTCACCTATATTGACCGATTCGGGTTCGTTGAGGGCAGCAGACATTTTACGGCACAGGGCGCAGCCATGGTGTGTATCAGCCGACCCCCCCCCCCCCCCCCCCTGCTCTCCCCCACCCCGGGGCAATATGTTTATCACGCACTTGTAACAAAGGTTCGCGCACTAAGCAAGCATTCGCGCACTCAGTACGAGACGCCTATTGGCTGAAGCAGTTTTTCATTCTGCGCGCGTGCTAATGTAGGGAGAGGGGTGGGGGAGTGCGGAGGGGGGGGGGTCGGCTGATACACCCAGTATGGCGCTGCCCATGCCAAAAATACACATAGCGCGTCACAGAATCGGTCAATACTACACGCAACTTTATAGATTACCACCCCAACGGCCAACAGACAAACACACACACACACACACACACACACACACACACACACACACACATATATATATATATATATATATATATATATATATATATATCTCCTATCAGTAACTTTCACCGCCGTGCATGCCAATGTATGACATACTGCTGTTCTGTGGTGAATGTCACCTTATATGTTATGTTGATGTTTGTTTTTATTTTGGCTTTCTTTTATTTTGCATGCCTTGTTTTTGCCTTATTCTATTTAAGTGTTCGTAAATTGGTTGCTTTTTGCTTACGTCCCAAGCCCTTAAGAAGACCTGTAAAAGAGTCGAAAGCTTGCCAGCAGTAAAAGGCAACAAGTTAACTATATACTGCAACATCTGCCAGCAGCCCTTCCTCCGTCATATATATATACATTGTATATAATATATATAATTATATATGGATATGTATATTTATATATTTTATATATATATATATATATATATATATATATATATATATATATACATATGTATATATAAACATATGTATATATATATATATATATATATATATATATATATATACGCACACATCTATACATACACAGACAAACACACAGACAGGACACACATATTATTATTCACACTAAAACACTCACGGTCAATTGCCACGTAGAAATTCACTCTTCTTCTTCTTCCGGCTATACACGTTGTAGTGCAAACAAGACTCCACAGCTGGGATATTCAGTTTCATGCGCAGGGTGGCTATAACAATGCATAAAAAATGGGCCCCCGAATTGAAGTTGGGATATCCGCGTCACCTAATTTTACCTTTTTGAATCAACCGTTGGGGCGTCCCTAACATTTGTTGGTAGAGGATTCTACTCTGCCATTGTCCTCGTAAGGAGAGGATTTTGTACAGTAAGTCACTGAAAAAAAGTAAAAGCCTTACACAGCCTTTGTATCATGTCACTGAAACGGTATCGAAAGTAAAATTTGATGTAACCTTTTAAAAATGATCGTCTGCATTTGTTTCATGACTTTTGTTCTCAACACTACTACCAATGTATATGAAAAATCATTGAAAGCATTCGCCAGCTCTTAGCTGTACATATAGGTAAGGCACATTATTTGTCATAAAATTATGTCAGGCCGACTATTCTTGTTTGGCATTAGTTTTTCAGGGGGTTCCATATTTCTTTTAGATTGTGTATATTGCTGAATTAATCTTCTTCAGTTATGAAATCCCGTTTAGCTTTCCGAGCGGCCTCCGTTATATCATTGCGTGCCCTTTTATAAATATCCAGTCATGCATTATACATGTATTATAGAGTTGCTCTTTTTGGCTTAATCCCGGGAGCGAATCGAAGTCAGAATATCTTTCGATATCCAAGGTGATTCTGTTATTTTGACTCTCCGTTTTGTGTTGGTGCATGCTCAATTACCTCTATTGACAAAGATACAAAGATGTCATAATAATATTATGCAGCCTGTGGGCAATTACTTTCGTAAATGGAGTTCCAACAAAATAATATCACCTATACGTCAGAAATTGATTTTGATTGTGCAATTTTTTTTACAAGAAAATTGTTCGATGTGTCTTGAGGGATTCCGACACAAAACTTTCAGTCTTCAGTCTTTTTAATGGAGTTACAGGTGAAAATATGATTTCATGCATAAATTTGCATCATTAATTTACAAAAAAAAAATAGAACATCAATATTTTTCTACTGTATAACCATGTGATCTTGTAGATGACATCCGGCTCTATGTTCATGCAAAATTTTGCGGCGATCGCGCGATCGGCGGCCTAGATCTGAAGGGGGGGGGGGGGGGGGTCAAATTGATATATTCAGCATATTATATATATATATATATATATATATATATATATATATGCTGAATAGGCCTATGTTCTGATGGAATCCAAACTAAGAAATCTTCAATTTATGCAAAGAGCACTTCCGCAATGAACTATAGAGACATTGCAACCACACAAAATAGAGAATGTGAATTTGATTTAATCTAGAAACGAATGTTTATTCATTCTTCCATTTTACAATCATATCAAGACATCGTATTCAGAGGTAATGAGAATGCTATAGAGCATTTGACACGTGACACTAACCTTTAGTATCACTGTTACGGCATGTATACACAGTACGTACAAAATACATCATTAAATATACACAGTACAAGTGCACGCACGGACGTGCCTTTTCTGAAGACGAAATTCCGGGCAGGCCTATTACGTTCCATAATGCCATGCGCAAATACCAAAATACAAGTATTCATTCCACATTGCGCTTGCTTCTTTTATGTTTCAGAATATCGCTTTCTTCGAAATACTGAATCTAGAGATATTGAAAGGGATAGGACAGTTTCGGTTGAGATGGGGCTTTAGGTTTCCAATTTTTTTTTTTGTGATGATTATTTTTTTTAGATGATGAGAAACATCTTATGAAATACAGTATAAAAGAGCATATTATAAATATGAGGAATTCAAGTTATTCGACGAAAATTTGGGTTTGAAATGGCTGAGATATCCAAAACGAAGCGATCCTAATAAAGGTGGCACCCACCTTTTATTATAATGGCTTTGTTTTACTCTTTTTTCTTTTTCTTTTTTTGGAGGGGGGGGGGGATATCCCAGCCACTTCAAAATCGATTTCTATGAAATCAACTTTGAATTTCTCATAGAATTATATGCTCTTAACATGCCATGAGGTGGTTCTACGTATCTCGCAAAAAGTTAAAAGCTGATTCCTCATCTCAACCAATACTAGATCATCCTTTTAAAATTGCATATGGCATCAACTGTTACTCCTATATCTGGCTGTTACTTCTTCGCAGATCTAAGCTTCCTATTCATCATAAGACTCGAGTGCCTTTGATGTGTAGGAGAAAGTCTTTATCTATCTTGAAGGATAAAAATTATGTGTATCAGATTTCTTTAACAGCTGCATCCTAAAACAACTCTTGTGAGAAGGTTGACATTCTACTCTCGGTCTACTCCTCCCAAGAGATAAATGCATTTGGACCAGGAAGCTGCACTTCTTCTTTCAAAAAAAAACCAAACAACTGTTGGGAATACAGTCATGATGTGTTAATCTTTAAAATCTAATTTTATCATTGTTACATCACTGCTTCTACCTGAATTGATTAATCAAAACAACCAAACATAATAACTAATGATTGTTGCTTGGGATTTTCAGATTCTGAAGTTCCCGCAACATTAGGACTGAATGAAGGTCTATGTATTTACACTAAAACGTATTTACACTACGTTTCACTCACTTCCCCTTCTCAACATATCCTCTTTCAAGGGAAAAGCCCATCATGACTCAATATGTAATTTTGTGAATCAAACACTTCAGAATAGAATTTCATTATCCACATTACCACAATGAACTTGCTAGTGTTATATTCGGGGTTATCGTCGTCAATGAAATCTTGATTTGGAGACTGATTGGTGTAGATTCTGGTAATAACATTCAACCGTAAAAACAAGAATTAAATTACTGCATCTGAACATACTACTTAGTTCGAGAACTCGGAACTATAGGAACTCGATTACTGTATTTTGAAATATAAATACGTCCAGATGCAGTGATTAAATTCTTGTTTCTTATCACGTTTGGTTGATCTGGAGACTTTCTCCATACATCAGCTTTTTACTGGGTAGGGCCTATGTGGTTGACTTCGTCAAGCTATGAAGCTTCAGTTTCATAATGGAACTTGAACACATGTGATTGGTCAAGCGAGCCCTCATTATGAGATTTCTGTAAAAGCTGCAACCTTGAACAAAGCCCCCCCCCCCCCCCTCTCTGTAGGATGACATTGTAACCCTATACAAAAACGGAAAAGCATATGTGAAAGAAAGCCCATGAACTCCCCTCGACAAATCTGTTAATAGGAGTACAGGATCCATTTAGTAATTTCAATTCCATGATTAAAATACATCACTGTCGCTTACCCAGGATGATGGACATAAAAATTAAACAGATCAACTTACAGCAGCGCTAGCAGCGCTGTTTTTTCTTCTTTTTTTTTATTGATTTTCCCTCAATATTAACCACTATGAGGAAATGACGATACATCATGTATTTACACTAATATGTATTTACAGTACGTTTCATGTACTTCCTTTTCTCTTCAGGAACTGAGTTTAGGCCTACTGATAAAGGCATATTCAATACACACGTTTGTCTACTATGTAAGTTAGACATAACACAATATAATATCACAATCCTTAGCAATGATAGTACTCTGGATTATTGTTGGTTTTTTTCACAAAAATACCGGAAGTGAAAATGATGTATAAATCTAACTATAAGATGGAAAAGCAAAAGGAAAAACCTCATAAGAAAGTAGTCACGGAATTTGAGTGTTGCCCTTTTATGTGTATAAAATGTTACAGCTTGACAGGCAAACGAATACTACTCATAGCCGAAGAAAGGATCAGCCTGGTAGAAGAGGCAATCTTGAGGGGCGTTAGCGGGTACAAAATCGTAACTAGGCCCCTCGAAACCATCCCTTCCAGCCTTCATACACACCACCACCGTAGAGGGCACACTACCGACACACCTGTTATCGAAATAACATAAAGAGAGAGAGAAAGATATTACTGAGAACACACAAATAAATCGCATTACTTTGTCGTTGTTCCACAAACACAATGTACAAAGCAGTATCAGAGGCCCGTCTCACTGGAAGAGACGTCCCTGCGACTACCGCCCGACTGATGTCGGGGCGACTGGTGCTACTCCAAGACCATGCAGAAAACATCTCGACAGCGACGTCCAAGACGTCTCCAATAGGGGACAACTTATTCGCCCAGAAGTCGCGGGACGTCGCCGCCACGTCTCTAGCCCTTTTGCCTTTTGACAAAGCCTCACTGCGAGAAACGGGTGAACGCCGCAGTGGCGTGGCTGCAGCGTCTCTCGGTCTCGTGTTCACCCGTTCTCTCGCAATTTTAGTCTCTTTTATAGCCACGAGGTCTTGTCAAAAGGCTACGACGTCTCCACATTAATTGGGCAAGATATCGAGAGAGGACTGAGTGTAAAATGAGTAACAATTAAGTGAAAAGACGACTGTTTAACCCTAAAAAGACTGGGGGGGCCTAAAAGGCCTAAAAGGCCCCCCCCCCTCGACATTTCGCGCGATTACTCAGCAACACGCAATGCTCTCGCCGCGATGCTCTATGACTTTTTTCTTTCGAGTTTCCCACACATTTTGACACCAAATTTGTGACGCCCGGGGGTACGGTTCTGAAGTTACATAACTTTTTGTACATGCATGTGAGACCGAAAATGGCTCAAAAATGTGATTTTGTGTACAAAGTCAATACAAATAGAGTTTTATCACATGGTTCATATAAATATGCTTATTTTTACTCTCAATGGCTAAAATCAATTTGTTTTAGTAGTATTATGCTTCAAAAAGGGTCTGCCACAAATTTTGCTGAAAAAAACAACAAAAACAAAAGGTCGAAAAAACAAAGAAATACATAAGAAATTCATAAAACAATAAAACAAATAAGAAATTAATTTTGATACCGATTTTTTTTTCAAGTACATTTGCTAAGAATGCTACAAAGAATATCTAGACCAAAAATGAGCACTTTTGGAGCTTTATTTACTGATTTAGATAAAAAAAGTCTGATTTATCGCATAAATTAGCATAATTAATCAAAATAAAATAAAAGAAGACTATTTTGGAAAATTTAAATATACGATCTTGTAGATTACATCACACACTACCATTGTGCAAATTTCCGCGGCGATCGCGCGATCCACGGCTGAGATCTTAAGGGGGGCCCCTTTAGGCCCCCCCCCCCCCAGTCTTTCGAGCTACCAAAATAGCCCAGTCTTTTTAGGGTTAAATGCGTCCATGAGAGTCCGAATCGAGTAATTAGTAATCGTAACAACAGACATTTATTCTACGACTTTCATATCTTGTTTATTGCTTCAGATTAGTGCTCTCCCTCTCTCAAAATATTCTTTTTCGTCGAGTTGAATTTCCCTTCAGCATAATGCAAACAGAATGAATCTTCTGCGATATGCTATAGAGTGACGGGAATTTATATGTAGAATAATAATATAGGGATAGCAAACCTGATTACGAAAATTTTTCTAAAAACGAGCACATTACGACACAAAATAACGATCACAAGGTATCTTGCCTGCAAAGGTGAGAACAATTTGAATTTATGAAATTGAACACAGCTCTAAACGTCTAGATTATAGTTCAACACCATATAAGTTGGCTTTGTATGAATGTATAATAAAACTAAAAGTAAAGTTTACGGAAGTTAGACAGAATGTGTTGATTACGCTCAAGCACAGGAAAACGAGGAAAGAGTGAACATTCCAACCACTTTGATCAAAAAAAAAAAAAATAATTGTCAGCGTTTTATCATCCATTATTTTTCTTTTTTTTTAATTGTTGTCATTTCTACATTGTTAGTCTGCCCTGATGGGGAAAAAAAACATACCTTTAATCTCGGCATAGTCTCTCGACAGCGTAAATGCCCTCCCCCCCCCCCCCCCCCAAAAAAAAAAGAGTTTTACTATTAAAGAGTTTACAATCAACTCTACATTTTCAGAGATGGAAATCTGCTTCTTGACCCTCATGAACACACTGTGGTCCTGTCCCTACCTGCAATAATCGTCTCGTCCATCATCATCCTCATCTCGCATGTACCAAGTATGGGAGTAACCTGGGTCAAACCATTCGACAGAAGGGTCCGGTGATGTGTAGGCCATCAGATCATCTACTTCGGAGCCAGCGAGAAGACAAGATATAAAAGGTTTTCCGTCCGTTCGTACGATTCTGAGTGGTTGATAAAGAAAAACATTAAATCTTTTAGAGCTACACGTAGCAATCCCACGAAATATGTTTTGAGAATACGAAATTATCACTCCTATCCTGTCAGATTACGCTCTTGTCCCTGAGTCAAATTGTTTTATTTTTGCTGCTGTCGATTTCGAGGGCCAATCAGAATGGAGAACATCCACTACGTCATCTGAAAAGCAAAAGTGACGACGAGAGATAAACCACTGAAGTATAATTCAGTGAGATGAACACATGACATGTCGTCATCGTATCAGTCAACGTCACAATCATAAAAGCTGGCTCCATATTTCAATGCAGGTCTAGCTATATCCACACCAGAGTTTTTCAACAAACCTTTTTGCTGACATGATTTCAAGCAGACCTGAATGCTGTACTTCAAAGCGTCATCAGCCGCCATGTTCAATATACAAAGTGGACCATTCACATATTTTTTTTTCTATGTATTAATGACCTCAGTAGGACGGAGCGAAATAAACTCGTGCTTTATCCACAAGAACATTGGTGTGTGGTACAAATTTAAGTCAGCAAATGGAACAATCGTTAATGATTCTGAAACATCAAAGCAGAGTGTCAGTTATTGTACCTTTCTCCAAAAAAAAAATCTGATAACATCTTTTCTTTACACACGAGTTATACTCGGATTCAATATGCGCAGAGAAGACTGTGGTAAATGAAAATTATGTTCGAGGTTAGCGATGAAATCAAACAAAGTTACAATGAAAAGTTAGCATGCTATTCCACGCCGTGTTGTTACCTTTACATGATTCAGGATTACGAGAAGTCATCTTGTGGTAAATATCCCTTGACATATATCAAACATCAACAATGACAATTTTTATTCAGTTTTCATCGTGACAAACTCACTAAGGTCTCATTAGTGTTTATTTTTTTTGTTTTTTTTTCAATCTAGACTTTGTTCTCCATGAGTATAGTATTCTTTTATTATGAGCTCTTTTTAGAGACATGACTATTATTTTTGGTACTGAATA
Organism: Diadema antillarum; assembly: GCF_040938485.1. NCBI lineage: Eukaryota > Metazoa > Echinodermata > Echinoidea > Diadematoida > Diadematidae > Diadema > Diadema antillarum. The sequence continues at coordinate 1,219,418 of NW_027270909.1, read as the reverse complement.
ATATCACTCTAATAATTCTTATTTGCTTAAGCTTCTTCGTGGAGTTATTTTGTAAGACTAAAGAGCTCCTTGCGGAGACTTCCAATATGAGCTCCCTCGCGGAGACATCATTATGGTATATGTAATATTCTTCTTTGATACCTTTAAGATTTTATTATGTTTGATTTATGTCAGTATTGTCTGGGGCAAATTATTTGTTGTATAGGGCCTTATTTTTTTTTCTCTCTCTCTCTTCTTTCTTTAAAACACAGCACAACAGATTGGCGGGTTACACGCAAACAGAGAAGGGGGGGGGGAGAGAGAGACTAAGGAGTTACATTTACCTGCAGAAGTCGTTGGGAGCGCCCTGTCCCTGTACATCCACCCATCCACGGAACATCTGCACCATTCCGCGGTCGCGGATGGCGTACGATCGGCTCAGCAACTCCCCGGTCGTATTGGTAGCATTACCAGGCATGGTGGTTGCGGTGACACTTTCCATTGGTAACTTCGTGGTTTCGCCCGGTCGATCTGTCGGATCCGGCATAGCTGTAGGATCCGGCCCTTCTGATGGCGTGATGGTGGGCAGACCTAAGAAATTACGCGGACGGAATAAGAAGCATTTTGAAAAGATTTTTAGGCCAATGTTGCATGATACTTTATCACACGTACCCTCACTGTTTACTCCGCCGTCTGTCTGCAACACATTCATGTCTGATAGCAGGTAGTAGAAAAGTTACTCCACGCGTATAATATTCCTAAAATATGCAAAAATGCACAATCATTCTGGTTTGGATAGAAAGAACCTTTACTTCCTTTGCTGTGAGTTTTAGGCTCCTATGTTACCTTTAAACTTCTTTTTATTCATCATTAAATCATGTAACATTAAAAACAATGACTTGAGAAGTTACGTCGGCCTACTTTACTTCACATTCCCAAACAAGGGCTTCTAACCTACCGACAGGTGGTACGCACGCCCCACTTGAAGCGCTGGGGAATCTACTGCACTGCGCACCCTGGGGCCACGTCAGTCCCGCGCCCAGAAGATACGGCGCGCAGTCCGTCATGGCTGCGTTGCAGAGCTCGGCGCACGGCGGGACAATGGCATCTTGACACGGTGGATGGAAGAGGGAACAGACGAAGAGAGGCAGGTTGATGGGCGAGCAGCCGACGGCAAGAAGGGGGAGGAACTGGTACGAAGAGATCTCGGCTTCTAGAGACGTGGTGTGGCCCAGTAGATTCGGATAGAGCGACACGTTGTACGGTAGGACCCTTAGACACCCGTCTGATGTAAGCATCTCACAGGTTTCTGTTCGGAGATAATACAGCATGATTACCAACTACTCAGTATAAACAATGAGGACAATAAACACATCAAAATTACAAAATGTGCCCAAAACATTGAATGTTGTCACAAGGAAAATTTAACAGCAGTCTTCAAGATCGACAATACTGGTTGAGTGTAAATTTAATTTCACTGCTTGCCGAATTCGGTTTCAAATTTAAAACAGGTCATCATACCAATCAATTCTTCAAATTCGTGAAATTCTTCCGTCGAGATGCTTTCATTGCAACTGATTGACAAATAATATTGCCCTGCATCGGCGTAAATAAGCACTGAATTAATCGGTGTTTAGTAGTATCATGGGCGTACATACTCGAGCGGGATTCGAACCAACGACCTATTCAGTGCTTTTTTACGTCAATGCAGGGCAAAAACACAATATTTGTCAATCAGTTGCAATGAAAGCATCTCGACTAAATAATTTCATGAATTTGAATTATTACGCAGTACCCACTGCATGCTTTAAGTATTAGAACCAACACTTGCTGTCGGGCGAAAGCTCGGTGGTCTAGTGGAGATGACGCCTGTGCGGTGATCAGGAGGTCGTGGGTTCGAATCCCACTCGATTATGTACGCCCATGATTGATTCAGTGCTTATACGTCGATGCAGGGCAATTGTCAATCAGTTGCAACCAATCTATTCGTTGAGAGGTATCTTCAGTGTCGGATCCAGAGAGCCCCCCCCCCTTTTTTTATTTTCTTTTAAAACATAAGAAATAAAAAGGAAAAAAAAAAGAAAATGAAACCCGGAAGTGGCACGAGCCACAGACTGTATGGCGCCCCATACAGCTCGTACCAGCTCGCAGGCTAAGGTTGGACAGTGGGCATTCGCCTTAAGGCCCAGTCACACAGTCGCTTACGTTGAGTTACGTCTGCCGCGGATAGATAAGGAAAAGTGGACGGAGCACGGACCTAGGGATTCGCAGGGTCATTAAAAGTAGACGTTACTGATCCGTAGTGAAACGCCAAATTACAGCGGCAGACCCTCGATATTTTGAATGCAGATTATACGTTAATAATCATAACTATCCGTAAGTGAACGTAACTTTACGTAGCTTGGACGCAGACCATCCGGCAAAATGTTTAGGCCCCAGTCACATAATGCTCTGCGTCCGGTGTTACGTCCAATGAAGTCATTTTTTCAGCGGACCCCCGCGGATCCTTTGCCGTCACCAGAAATTTGTACAAAACATACGGGAAAAATGCGGGCGATACGGACAGATACGACCAGATGCGAATACTTGCGTCCACTTGCGGATATTCTTACGAATTGGCACATAATAGTTCTGAACACTTGCGGAGAGTTGCGGATAGTTACGGATAGTTACAGATTGTTATGAATAATTATGGACAATTTGGTTTTCTCTTACGATCCCTGCTAAGTCGGTGTATTATGACACAGCAAGGTTATCACATTTTGGACTGTCTTACATCGTACGCTGGGGAAAACTGAAATTGAATTACGTACATGTTGTGAAAAAATTAATCCTTTAATTTGCTATACAATAATAAAAGATATATGAAATTTTGAACATGAAGTTTGAATTTTGTTTGTGCAACTCAAATATGAATAAACGTCATAAATGTAAAGAATATTATAACATCATTATACCACAAATAAAATACAATATAGATCGATAAGTTACACATTAGAGTAAGAAAATATTACTTACAGTCATGGAATAGACAAACTGTGGTTACGCTGTCGTTGTTCAGCGATATTCATGACTTATTGGGTTATGTTAAGGAGATATTTATTATAAAGCAATTCTTATTAAATTTCCAGAAAAAAAAGACATCAAGACTTTCAAACACCCATCCCACACCCAGATACAATATTTAAAAAAACGTAATACACATTCGATGGAGCGTGAAGTGGGTAAGACTATAGAGAAATACTAAATTCGTTGTCATTTTATATAGTTGCCCTTGTCCCACACCTTCCCCGGCCAGAAAAGTGAATAAAATGCTGTCACCCCATCCCCTACCCAAAATATTGCTTTTTTCGAAAAATATGCATTCGAAGAGTGCAAGAAAAAAAAGTTCAGCACCAACAGTCAACCAATGTCATGAGTATAAATGGTATATGGGTGCCACTTAAAATGACCATTAATTGTGGGAGAAATTTCATAATTTGACCATGCGGTTCTGCCTCTCCACCGCTCCGACTGTGTTGTAGCATTCCTTCAGGTAAAGGCGCTGCAGCTTGGCAACACGAGTTGTGTGGCTTCCCACGAGTTTTTGTGTTCCCATGCGAGTGGAAAACGGAAAACGTCGAAGGACGTAATTGTCCGCAGCATCCGCAGCTGTCCGTAAATATCCGTAAGCGGACGAAACTGTTGTGATACGTTAACTTGCGGTTAATTTCGGATACTTACAGTGGACGTAAGCGAACGCAAACGGACGGGAGGTAAACATTTTTGCGGATTGTCCGCGTCCAAGCCACGGGTAGTCACGGATAGTCACGTTTGGTTAAGTTACGGATAGTCACGTTTGGTTCCGGTTACTTGCGTAAGTTTGCATCCATGGCGTCCCTCTGCGAAATTTTGAACAATTCAAAATTTTGGCGACGTCATTTTGCGTTTCTTTACGGATGAGTTACGGACAGTTACGTCTACATACGTCCCTGCGGATGCCTGCGTCCACGCTGCGTCCCCCTGCGTGCACTCATCCGTATCTATCCGCGGCAGACGTAACCCATCGTAAAGCACTGTGTGACTGGGGCATTACCTCCTGTCCATTTTTTTTTTCTTTTTTTTTTGACGCAATGCCGGACGCATAGCATTAATGTGACTTGCGCATGGGCGCACTTACTTGGCATAGAGATGACCATGGACCTTTGCTCGCTACCAAGCTCGCACGTGTACGATCCGCTGGAGTTTGCCGACAGCGCCGTAATTGATAGGGAGATCGTCTGCCCGCCGATTTCCTTGGTGAACACATTTGGTACCTCGGCCGTGAGACCTGCATTGATTACGTCACAAACCGACAGAAAGGCTATGTTTCATTTTCAAAGACTTTTTTCGAATATGAAAAGACAGGCTGACGGTGAATTTTAACTTACAGGAGTATTTCAGCAATGGTGTAGACTGGATTACGATGACGTGGCTGTGACTACGAAAAGTAAAGCATGATTGCAGTTGAAATATTAACATATCCTTGCCAGAGCGAGAACGGGCACGCATTTAAAAATACTACATGGACTGAAATGGGACTATACTGGCTATTGGGCTATTGTTTGAATAAAGCAAATAGCACTGACCCTCAGGTTTTAGAGGGACAATCTGACCACTTGGATCCAGCCACTGCGGCCTCGAGTCCCTGGTCGTCGACGTGCAGTAAGGCGTGATCGAGTCTCCTTCTTCGACCGCGAGGCGACTCTCGTCCGGCCGCATTATTAAGCCCACTGGAGAAAGAGAGAGAGAAAAAAAAAATTGATAGTTAGTTTTTAAGATTCAATCTTATCGGAACAAATATACAAAACGAGTTTTCCTTCAAGTACATGTATGAGAAAAGGCAGTTTGACACGCCAGTCACCGCAACATATTACTTGTATAAGTCTACTCGTGTTCTCTTGGAACAGCGACAATAATATTATTCATGAGATTCGCATGGTGTCTGTAGGCATAATTCAACGCTTTAATCGAATTGGTTGGTGCCAGTTAAAGGGAAGGTAAACCCAAAGAGCAATGTGGATTGAGTGAAAGCAGCAACATTAGTAGAACACATCAGTGAAAGTTGAGGAAAATCGGACAATCAATGCAAAAGTTATGAATTTTTAAAGTTTTGGTGCTGGAACCGCTGGATGAGGAGACTACTAGAGGATATGACGTATGAGTGGACAACAATACAAAGAAAATATAAAGGAAATTCAACAAAAATTCACTTTTCTTGAATCATGTAAGAGCAGTGGACCAACCGCTTTCAGAAAGCAGGGGGAATAATCCTACCATTAACATATGTCAATATCAAGTCGATGGAATTTGTAATTTTCATGAAAAATGGATTTTTGTAGTATTTTCTTTATATTTTCTTGGTATTGTTGTCCACTCAAACGTCATAACCTCTAGTAGTCTCCTAATCCAGCGGTTCCAACACCAAAACTTTAAAAATTCATAACTTTTGCATCGATTGTCCGATTTTCTTCAAACTTTCACTGATGTGCTCTACTAATGTTGCTGCTTCCACTCAATCCACATTGTTCTTGGGGTTTATCTTCCCTTTAATGTCAAGTTATAGCTTTTTAATGTCAAAGTTAGAGCTTTTACGATACTGTTGTGGAGGGCATCGGATTAGATAGTGGGTTGGTTGATGTTATTCAGTGAGATCGACGGGCACATTAACATTTAAGGTGACGAGGCGAGGGGACGTGATGCGACTTTATGCTCGTTAGTTGTTGCAATGCTATGGATGCTATGGAGCTATGAATTACTAGTAATGGGAACAGTTTCGATAGGTAGTCAGAGAAGGTCTGGCATGATAGACTATCAGTCGTACACAGCGTCTACTGTTTGTTGTTGTGTTTGAGGCGCGTCATTGAGATTTAATTGCGCCTTCATCTGCGTTATATCACTATTTTGCATAAAATTAATTTCTCAGAAAATAAACTAAATATTTCACAATTATTTTTAGGCGCGGTATGATACCTGTCTGCTGTCATACGTTAGGGCAGATAAGTCCTATCATGCTACTTAAATCTCTTTGTAGACCTTTGTCAAGGCCCTCTCGCTGTATGACGTCAATAACGGGCGAGCGAAGCGAGCTCAGCTGAGTGTGACCTCGCGCTGTTCAACTCAGCTGAGCTCACTTCGTTCTCCCCCATCCCCTTACCACCATGCAGCGAGAAGGTCTTGGCAAAAGGCTACCCTCTTTGCGGCATTTCAGTGTAATCTAAGCACATATAGTACACGGCGAGTTGTCACAATATTGGGGTGTTCTTAAAATTTTCTGTAGATTTTGATTTTTTGTGCTATTTCCCCTATTTTGGGGGTGCTGAACGCGAATCCACTTGTTGCCATTTTTCTAACCGACGTCTTCACCCGTTGCCATGGCAACGCCTTATTTTCCTTAAAGGAACATGTATTCTTCATTAAAAATCATAAAAACATGATGTAAACACCAAAATATGTCATTATAAATCCTTTTTAATCAGACTTATGGGTAGAATAAGCAACTCAGAACATAATATACCAAAGGAAAAAAAAAACTCATTAAAAATTTTTTACTTAATTTTAGTAGAAATTGTAATTTATACGTAAGTATTTTCTGAAGTAGGCCTATACTTGTGAAGTATCTTGAATGACAACGAACATGGCAAAAATCTTGGTCATGTTTTGGGATTTTGGGATTATTTGAAATGATTATTTGAAATTTGTGTTCAGATGAATATTAGTTTGATGTAAAATGATAAATATCCCCGTGGGGGGAAATTGTTTTGGGATTTCACGGGAAAAAGTCCTGTAAAGCAGACAGGCACACTGCAATGTAACCTCTTTCTTTGAAGGGATCGAAGGGAAGTACGTCGTTGACTTACCATTATTGAAGCACTTGATACCGCCTTCTTCCTCCACAGATGGAAGCATGGAACAGTCCATGGTTTCAGGCCAATCGTAGCCGAATTTATTCATGAGCGGTTCGCAGCCACTGCGGGCGGACTGACAAAGCTCACGGCATGGTGTAATGACTGCAGACATATACAGAGAGTCACGAACACATACAGAGAGAGAGACAGAACGAACACAGAAACATACAGAGAGACAGAAACATACAGAGAGACACAGAAACATACACAGTGACATAGAAACATAACGAGAGAGAGACAGAAACATATAGAGAGACACAGAAACATACAGAGAGACAGAAACATACAGAGAGACAGAAACATACAGAGAGACACAGAAACATACAGAGTGACATAGAAACATACCGAGGGACAGAAACATACAGAGAGACACATAAACATACAGAGAGACAGAAACATACAGAGAGACACAGAAACATACAGAGAGACAGAAACATACAGAGAGACACAGAAACATACAGAGTGACATAGAAACATACCGAGAGAGATACAGAAACATATATATAGAGAGAGACACAAACATACAGGGAGAGACACAGAAACATACAGAGAGGCACAAAACATACAGAGATGGCGCGAGAGAAACATACAAAGAGACACAGACTGTTAGTCTCGAGGAGCAGACATCAATATAACGACTTTCTATAAACGGGACATGAGTACAAATAGAAATCATTTTAACATTTCGGAACTCCTTTGGACAAAAGTTCATGCGTTCAGCACCCTTCCTAGAGAAACTACACAGTGTTGGCGAAGCTCTGCGTTTCTGTGGCTGCTGACATTTCCACAAAGATCAAACTCAGGTTCAAAGGAGAATTAAAGGAGCTGTTTCACTGCAACATGTAAATCTCAGTAGTAAAACATAATTTCCAAATCACGGAAGCCTTCTTCAGATATACATTACGTCCTGTCCGAGTGACAGAGAATGTTTTGCCTCGTATTAGAAGGGACGGAATGATCACACGCAACATTCCTCAGTGAGACTTTGGTATCAAACCGGGGTCCTTTGGATATGGCTGCAGACGCCCTACCGACTGAGCCAAATCATGGTTCTCCATAAGATCTGCTTTTTATGATCAATAATTTATAGCGATGACTAGAACATTGAGCCGTCGAGCACACCCTCTGAATCCATAAGGAGTAATCATCTCGTTTTCGGAAAAGAAAAGACCCGAGTTCCCACAATTTCCACGAGCACTCATGGTGAATGGAGAGGTGGGAATACCGATTATCGAGAAGAAATCATCGCTTTACTGATGGAAGCATGTGACTTTAAATAACGTGATGAGTTTCTCCTTTTGCCAATATGAAGTACAGAATATACCTTTTGCCTTCACTGGCTAACACCCCATTCAATAGGCCTGTAAACCTTAGATACCAACCTTGGTTGCTGGTTCCCGTGCAGGGTGGGGCGTACATGGAGCAGAGGAATGGTGCGAGATCCGCCGAGCAGCCAACATTGACCAGCGGGAAAAACTGGTTGAGTTCTAGACCTGCGTCTTCCTGTCTTTGGTGCTGTAAGATGTTAGGGAACTGTGTGTAGGAGTACCTGAAGTCTTGACACATAGTCATTGTGATCCTCTCACAGTGATCTGGAATGGGAGATGACAAAGAAACCGATGATGATCACGATGACGATGACGATGGAGAAAGAGACATATGAAATGGATAAAAGAATTAAAAACAAGAAAAAAAAAGGCAGAACAAACGAAATCGAGGCACAACCAATATAAACTGTTGATGAAGAAGACTGAAGGCCATCGCACACCATATACGACTTTCGGTCGCACGACTGACAGACTTTGGATCCGAAATACTGTAAATCAAAATGGCCTCCGAATAAACACGGTGGTTTATTTCAGATCCAAAGTCGCCTGGTCGTGCGACAGAAAGATGTATAGTGTGCGGTGGCCTTTACGAGTACGACAGCTGGTGAATAAAGGCTCAAAAATTTCTGTCATATCTCCTTGCATGAATATAATGAAAGAAATCACTTTATTTGCAGAAAAAAACAATCTGGGCACTTGATCTGAAAGATCCCTTGATCTGAAAGATTTCCTAGGCCAGCTCCTGCCGTGATTTGAGGCTCAGATATCTATTAAGGATTATTCGTGCACAGATCAGCTGAATTAGTTCGTTAGAATGGAAGACGACCCTGACATTTTCTTACACATTCTGAAAGCTGATGGGTGGAAGATGTCAGCTAACAGTTTTAGTCTTGCAAACTAATTCAAAATTATCAAAATTCCTGCGTGGGATGAAAAGTATGAAATTTGACAGTGACGTTGTCAGATTTCAAGTTCATTCCAGCGTGTCTCACTTACACTAATATGATCAACTTTTACCTACATTTCCCAACGTTGAGGCTTATTGAATTCTCAATCGAAATTGTTCCTATAATTATTGACTTTGATAACGTCTTCATGGTAATCGATTGAAGTTACCTTTGTCAAATTAGATTATTTGACATTTTACCATTATGGCAGTCCCCCTTTTTTTTTGCGAAACACAAATCGACATGACCTTAATCATTGAGCAGTAAATCATTTATCCCTGGTTGGATCTCTCTCCAATTTCGACATGTTGTAGCTGGCTCTTTGGGATATCGTCACATGAAAATTGTTTGTTAACTATAATCTTTCAATCATTTCTAACAATGTGGTTGAATTTGAATCTCAGGCTTCACGGAGAATGTGTGCAATGTTCATCGTGTATGAGCAAAACCTGAAGTTTATAGTCCGCAAGACGCAAAGTTCGAATATTTATAGTTCTGTGTTAAAGATATAAGAAATTGCATGGCCACTTGCTCCTAATCATAAATTAAAATGGCTCACCAAATTTATCAGTTTTGACAAATTTCTAGGTCTAAATTACAGTGGACTCCCGTCCTAAGAAAGATCCTCGGGATCGGCAGTTTTCTTTCGTCAGATCGAAATTTCGTTAAAACCGAACAAATAAACTTATAAAAATGCATAGAGTGGATAATGCTGCAGCCTGAATATTTTACTTCATTGAAATTCGTTATAACCGTGTTCGTTATAACGGAATTGTACTTTATATGGTATTGACACTTGATCTCTGATCCAAAGACTCTTAAAGCACTGGGACATTTCAAAGGAGAACACGAATTCTCACCGTATAGATATTCAGGCACGATAGCATCTACGTATTCACTCTTGCCCCAGTCATTGAAGGCGCGAACCATGAGGGTGTACTGCGATCCCGTCATCACATCGATATCCGCCACACCCTCGGCATCCACTGCGGTGGTAAGCGTGCCCTGATCGTCGCCCATTGCAGTGAAGAAGGTGATCTCGAGACCGCCGACTCTGACCTCGGGAATGGCCGGTTGCTGGAAGTACATCCGGGCTTGCGACGCGGCTGGGCGCGTAACGTTCATAATGATCGGTTTGGCAGGGGCCCGGATGTCTAGGAGAAACGTTCATGCAGACATTCAGTAACTCACAACTTACTGGAACATACGGATTATCAAAGGATCAGGGAGATAGCGAAGAACAATAATCAGGATACAAGCTATGTTACAAGCATCTCAGCAAATTTTCCTGATAGGTCAAGAAGATTCCTGACAGTGTCAGGAAGCCTCCCTCAGATCAAAGACCGCTAAGCAATCAATTTTAATACAAATATGTCCTTACTATCGAAGTGTCTAAGAAATCGCGGTCATGTAGCGAACTATTTCATTCTTGAAAGAAAAGTTGCAGACATATTAAAAGTTGAAATTGAATTATTATCCGAATTACGTCAAGTGATGATAAGTGCTACTGCCATAATCTCCTATTATTACCACCATCAAATCAAATCAAATCATCATCAAATCATATCACGTTCAAAATCTGGATTACCTGATATTCTGTTATGCAACCACTATCGCATCGAAAAACTAAGCCAGACAAAACTATTAAACCATATAAAACTAAACGGGATAAAACTAGACAGTCACCTAACACGCATGCGCCTGGATCCTTCTTCGACGCGTAGTTTCTGCAGGAGAAGAGATCCAGCCTTCCTAGAGACAGTTCCTTGATGGTGTCTTTGCATTCCTTGGAGATTCTCCTGCATGTTTCCTTGCACGGTTTAATGGCTTCGTTGGTCACAGGGTTACACTTGGGCATATAGGCACCACATACGAAGGGGATGATGTCATTGGAGCACTGCGAGCCGATCAGACTCGTGAGGGCGCTGATGTCGACAACCGCGTCGTTCGGTCCCGTGTGGCCGAACACGTTGGGGAACTTGGTGTGGGTAAAGCCGTGCGCTTGGCAGAGGGCGATATTCACAGGAACGCACGCGTTTGGATCGGGTGTTGGAGCAGGTGGTGGAGGGGCTGTGATTTCATTTATGGTGTCCAGTACCCCTGAAAAAAAAGGAGAAGATGTTGGATTATCCCTTCTGTTTATCCAGAAGGAAAGAGAAAAATTCTAATTATAGGATACATCATAACCTATCAACTGGTGAACAGTTCTCAGCAACCTTGCTTGGATGTCGAATGAGAATGAGCGATACTCAGCGATTCTGGATAGACGAATAATGAACTTAAATGAAATTATATTAAGTCTTTTTCAGATTTTAACAATGGTGACCAAATTTGAGTTTGATGCTGTGTCTAGGTAAGGTTGAAAGAGTTAGAAGCAGGCAAAGGTGGGACTGTTCTAAAAAATACGTCGTCTTTGTTAATAATTTTATCCATTGATATTAATGTAATTTCTTTGCGTTTGGTATCGCATTTTCAGAATATCTATGATTTATCAACGAGGCCGTTTATGAAAGCGATAAAAACACATCGTTGATTTCCATCTAAAAAATCTAAACGAACACAAGAATAGCTGAAAAGAATCCGCTTTGACATCTGTTCCTTTTCCTTTAACCCGTCCTTGAGAATGAACTACAGTGTTTTTGAGGTGTGAATTTTCTTCCATTTGTCTCCATCTGCAAATGAAATTTGTAAGATCGCAACTGCTGGTCTATAACCTCAACCTTCATCCCTCTACTTAATACACTCTTGCTTTCGTGGAATGGTTTTCTCCATTGGTTTTCTCACTTAGTTCTGGCTCCGCACAGCGGACAGATCCCTCAGTCATCATGGGGAAACGGTCGCACTGGAACTGCTCGGGCCACGGGACACCAGCGGCTTGCAAGAGGGGAAGACACTGCTGTTTGGCATCCTCGCACACGTGTCTACATGGCGGTATGGAGACGGCAGCTCCCCCTACCTCCACGCAGGGAGAGCCGAAGAGGAGGCACACGAAGTCGGCCATCTTGTCGCAGCCGAACTGGATGAGCGCACCAAAACTCTGCGAGAAAAGAAAGTAGAATTTACCGCGTGGTAGGAACTGCGATGCAGAATGACCATGTCCGACACGTTTGGCCGAGACCAGACCTGGGGGCATTTCATGAAGCGATTTGGTCAGATATTTTTCTTACAAACTGTTACAAGCTACTAAAATCCTTGCATCTGCATGGCTGAGAGCAAATTTGTCCGACAACTTTGTCGGACAAAATGCTTCATGAAATGCCCCCTGCAGTTAAAAAGATACTCTTCATGTCTGTGATTTATGGCAAATCATAATCATTGAGACTAAAATAATATCTCCACATTTATATCCATAATCTTACAACGTGAAAATGTCGTCTGTAAGATGCACTTTGTTGAATTCCGAAGAACCAATTATCGGCAAAAACCTGAAACCATTCATACACAAGCATTCTTGATTGTCACAGGACCACAATTTTCGTTGAGCTGATATCCATAATATGCAAGTTAAGTAAATAATTCATACTGCAGTGATTCTGAAAAGGGCCAAGGGGCTATTATTCACTTCTTTCTTCTGCCCATGCCCCCCCCCCCCCTGTTCTAGATCTTCATGTTTCTAGTACAGTGCTTACTCGATAATCGGGAACCGCATGACAATCTTTATTCACTACTTGGCCACCCGATTAACCGGGGACTAGTGCATACCTCCAAGGCAGTTGCTGCATCGCTCTGTCGGGCGAGTCCAGCCATGTTGGGAAAGAGGGTCTGATCATAGCCAAGATCTCTCTGGACACATATCGGTAGAGTTAGCGGTTCACACTGCGGAGAACCTGTCAGCGTGTGAACACAGACGGATGCGTGAGAGAAAAATCATTGAAGGCAGAAATTTGAGTCGTCGACGTACACGAACACAAGGTGAGATGCGAGTGTACACATTATTCATCAGCCTGATGTTCTCGAATCTTGCGATAACTTGTGACATATAGGCTTCCTTATAATCAGTATTGTCACTATCATCGTCATCATAACATAATATTTTGGTCTTATGTAGACCACGGGTATGGTGTCTTCAGTATTAGCACTGCACATGCGTGTAACCATCATTGGGATCATGCCAAATTTGATCCATTTCTATCGTACGATGAACTGACAATAGGCCTACTTGGCCTAGCTTCCGTCGCCCATATAAACAATGTTTATTCACTGAGCTGCAATAACTATCAGTCATTCAAACACAGGATATTTCTGCTAATTGATGGTAAGCTTAACAAGTGTTATATTTAAAACACGATTAGAATAGATTGTGCATGCTATTATGTGGACACAAGTGCACCAGATATGCGCATTTGGACGTAATCTTGACAACGTTCGTTACAAAGACTAAAGGACACTAATTCAATCACAAAGATGCCCTAGTTCAGTCTTTTCCGGTGAAACAAATATCAATGTAGATGACTTACCAACGGCTGACGAATTCTGTAAGGGAAGCTGACCTTGAACCACTACGGAAAGAAACAGGAAAAGTAGAGAAATATGGCTTCATTTCCGAGAGGAAACAACAGGTGCAAAGATCAAGTAAGTTAATAAAATAGACAGGCACACATCACATAGGCCTATACACCTCCCCTTCCTAACATGCCATGGATAGGAATTTTCGTTAGTTGTTTGGTTTGTCTTCTTAATAAGTTGTTTATTAGTTTGTTTGTTTGTTTGTTTGTTTGTTTGTTTTAGATAAAAGCTCAGAAAATTTTTATTTGCTTTACATAGCAACTGGTCTGAGAGTAGGTCGACCCACATCAGTTCAGAAATATTAAAATGAGCTTTTTTAATCTTAATAATTTGTTTTTGTTGCATTTGAAACTCAACACTAGGTTCATTCAAATACAGGCTATATCTCGCTTTGTTTCTTAGTTTTTGTTGGGGTCTTTTTTTTTAAGTGTGAATAAATTTCTGAATATCTCGTTCAATCTTCGTCTGAAGAAGTTAATAATAATCTACTTGAAAAAAATGTATTCATAAAGAGTGGATTTTTGTGCAGAGATCCATTATTTTACAGCGCAGCAGACCAATTACAAATTGGCGATTGAAAGTGTTATTGTTGTTTTGTTTCTTGTTTCGTTGAATACTATAGCAATGAAAGCATTTCATGTCGTGATGGAATAGTCCATTTCATTGACAGGGTGAGAAGTGGATCGCAGCTATGAGGGGCTGAGGGATTGTGCCTTATCACTCATTGTCTCCCCTGCGGTCCGCACTCTTGGTTTTGACAAGGGGTCGAGACTGGCTCCTGCTAATAAACATCATATGTTTCACAAGTTGCTTCGATCATGCTGCGATAATTGTTCGTAATCATCCGTCAATCATTGTCAATTATGATGCTAAATGAATTTCCAAAGGGAGATTGGGTTAAAGGCACCCTGCTAACTCACACAAGCACAGCTGGGTAACAAGGATAGAAGTACGCCCTCAAACCACGAAAATGAAATGCTGACATGAACATCGTAAGGACACATAATAATATACGCGTACGGGACACACAGCCGTACACACATGCACATAACCATTACTATAAATGGTAGCCACGTAAGCCCTTCCATATTAGTCGACAGGAAGTCCGAGAGGGTAAGGGTCGAGCAACTTTTCCATATGGGAAATCAGTTTTGGAATAATATGACATGATAGTCTTTTGACCCCATCTCTTCCACCTGAGGCATCACTCCTCAAGACATCAATCGTAATTTCACAACAATGGAGGTAGGAGGGTTAAAGGGGTGGTATAGTTTTGGGCTGAGATCGGTTCAGGTTTAGCTTTTTATGAGCTAATGAGAAATCGCTAATGAAATAAGAAAGGGCATACAAGATTTTTTTTATGAAATCGGATTTGAAATGGCTGAGATATTTAAAAAAAAGTAAAACAAAGAGGTCCAAATGAAAGATGGGTCCCACCTTTTATGACTACCTCTTTGTTTTTTGGATATCTCAGCCATATCAAAACTAATTTTCATCAAATAGACTTTCAATTCTTCTGAGAATAGTATGTTCTTTTAATTTTCTCGCAAAAAGTTATAAAATCTGAATTCCCCCATCTCAACCAAAACTGTATCATTCCCTTTAAATACTCATGTCTGCCATGATACTGTCACAAGCACCTGTCGTCACTTCGTGCACGCTGTCAATCGACTCTCTGGCCAGCTCACTGGTTATCGCGTTAATGGCTCATTCGTCATCCTCCGCCCATATCACAATTGTCCTAATTTTTTGGTCGGTCAGCAGAAACATTACTCCGCCTATATGAGCTCTGTTTTGCAAATAACCCAGACGCAACGGACAGAATCGTACATGTGTAGCCTTTGTGCAAGTCACTATTCATGTCACATTATGTAACCACAATGTTCGAATTTCCTTTATCCTGGGACAGATATCCTCTCATTATAATCATTTTAGTCTGATTAACGTGACGGTAAACATATATCTATTACGTCTTTAACATGAGCGACCGTTTTGTGAATGAAAGTTTTGTGATTTGCTGTTCGGGTGTTCATATTTTTGTTACTCTTTGTTGACAAACTCCAATAAATATCAGAAGAATCCTGCCTACTATGTGAAGACTTCAACTCATCTACTCCAACACGCACACACACACACACACACACACACACATACACACACAGAAAACAGCGCGTGGTATGTTTTATGTGTGAAATTATGCAGTCTACGCTGAGAGAAAAACTGTATCGAACCATTATATTTGCGAGAGAGAGAGAGAGAGAGAGAGAGAGAGAAAATCCAATCTAATTTGTCGGAGGGATATTTAAACCGTAGGCTCAGCTACAATATGCTGCTATATAGTCTTGGACAGTGGTCTTGGAATTGGATGCAGAATTTTAGTACTCAAATTTTGAATTTAGGATCAGCACATAATATGACATATTTCTAAAACTTAGGCCCTCCTATATACAGTATATAATATAATTGTCACATATTGAAAGACGCAGAGACGAATGCTGCAATCGCATCACAGGGAGAGAAATCAGGGAGATAATTATCAGACTGCATTGGAGTGAGGCTAAACTACACATGTCATTTATCGCTGGTTGTTTAACAGCACCGGATATTGGCTTGGGGAACCTAGAGGGAGCTCAATCAATCAAACATAAGAGTAAAAGTATAAAACAACCATAAACACAAACAAAAGAAAAGCAACGAAATGAAAATTACTGTGGGTATGATGCAATAGCAAACCATCTGTCATTACATTCTGGAATAACTATTGGGTAATATTGTTAATATCGATAATTTACACATTATTTTCTCATACCTCCCTATACAATCCTATTACAAAAAGAAAGACATTATGAAAATGGCTAAAGTTCATTTCGGATTATAATCCTCATCCATCGCCGGGTCATCCGGCATCCCCTACTTTAAATTCCTGACTCCTATACATTTCCTGTACCCAGGATACCATACCTACAGATATACAGTTTTTCCAAGGTCTTCCAGATAGCTAGTGCATGATAGTGATAAAAGTCATGCCATTACTTTCGGCGCCTCTGTCCTCTTCCGACGACTATACACTCAGGGAGATGGAAAATTGGTGAAAACAGTGCGCGGTTTCAAAGAAATTTGAGAATTACAGTTTTGACATTTGTTTTGGAATTACATTATGTTTTCACTGAGGACTAGATACTAGTCGTAAGCACATAATTATGCAAATCAGACGTGGCGAACATGACATAAAAACCTACCGGTGTAAATATGTAACGTGTTTCAATATAACAATTGGAGTTTTTAGACCTAGGCCTATAGGCCTATGAATTACATTGAGTTGAAGGCTACTGAAATAGACCATTTGATCCCAAATCCTTGGTAGGTGCGACCATCGAAACCATCACGTGACCACAGACAGACACACAGGAAGTGAAAGGTGATTTTAAAATGACTAATTATCAAGATTCACGTTCGTGATTTAACCATAATTGTTGGGTAAGTCTCATTTTGATTGGACCAACAAGTACTCATCTTTGTATACTATATAGTATATTGTTAACTTGTTATTGTAAAAACATTGTGGTATCTAAGAACAAGAGGCCAATACCCCTATATGACTGCATAGACCTTTCAACCGCAACCACATGTTCACATCCATATCACTGAACACTGAAACTACTGAAATCCATGCGTATACACATAATAGCTGATGACTGGGATATGAAGTAAGACAAAGTGATCTTCTGAAGAATTAGAAGAAAGCTGAAAATCTTCAGACGCAAACCCTGAAATGATTATAGCGTTTCGTCTCCCCTCCCGGCTGTAGCATGGCACACCATGCATGAGCGGGGTTAGGAAAGCCTGTATTCCAGAAAACTTCCCGAAAGTTCGATTTTGATTTGCAAACGTATAATAGGATGAAGACCAGCAATACGTGGAATATAATAGAGAACGCCAAAGTACAGGATTATATTCAAAATAAAATTCTGGTAAAAGATTTGGTAAAACATCATTAAAAAAAAATATTGTGGCAGCCCCTAAAACATTCTACATTGTGTTCAACGTGCAGTCATGCCGGTACTTCTGGGCACTTGTTTTTCTTTGTTCCTGTTTTTTTTTTTTTTCTCATAAGAGCTAATGTTTATATTGCCCAGCCGTGAATTATTTCAAATGTTCTTTGATTACGTATTGAACTACTGGAGGAAAACATTTTATTTGAATGTGAAGGATGTATAGCTGGAGCTTGACGAAATCTGGTCTATATATAGGCTTATACCTAAACTGGCATAATAACGTCGGAAAACTGTCTCTGAGACTGGGAGGTAGACTAGAAACGGACAGGTCTTTTCATTTACTGCTAAGCCCCTGACTGACCGGGGACTAGCACTGAATGTTTGGCGCTGGGATTGAACTTGGGTGGTCAGTGAGCACACCTCCTCGTTGTTATGAAAACGCTACGGTACCAGATCGTTGCTATATGGATATGCAACTGCTCCGTCGTATATACACCTCCATGGTTCTACCTTCGGGGCGTGGCCTTCACTGGAGTGGAAGAATGCAGTAACAATACAGAATATGTATTTTATTTAATGAAGAGACCTCGAGCTCTTCTGCGCTATTTGAGGAAATAATCGGAGTTATTCAGGAATGTTTCACCTGAAAGGAGAGATATGATGTCCTCTTGCGAGAGGATGTCGCGTTTCAGTTTTCCGATCAACTTAAACCAACATTTCCAAAGGATTTTTAGCCTCATCTTCATTTCTGCATGTCATAGCATACTGAACTCTACGTAAGAAACATCATTGATTATTACCTATATGAGGTAGTTTTGCGGGGCAATTGTAGTTGGTATTTTGATCGGTCTTCGAGGTCAGCGGGCGATAATCGTGCGTATCACCCTTCATCCGGGTCTCGCCATTCACTTTACATGTAAACATTCCGGTCAATCACAAAGAGGAGACATTCACAAATCCGGGACACACGGACCGCAGAAGAACGCCAATAAATCAACTCATACAAGGTCGACCACTTCCAGCAGCACTATACGCGTCAAACAATGACTATAGTCCCATTCGTGCTCAATAACTGCACAGTGACCATCAGTTATTACAACTCTCCAAATTGAAACAGAAGCAAAAACAAAGTGTAAATACGTTCAGATGTTTGAAGTTCGCCTGTTACAACTACATATGTATCTTGGAAGTTAGAGATGAATGATGTACATTGATGAACATGTTTGCAATTATTCGACATGTTGGTGATGATCTACAGGTAGTCAAATGTGGCTTGATCTATATCATAGTGTATAGCCGTATTCACTTATTATTTTCCTAATTTACCTATAGGGGATAGGTAATAATTTTATGATATTGACTGGCTCCATCCATCCACTACCTCTCGTGTCCTTCTATTTTTTTTTCACTCCACGCAATAAGCTGCTTTCTTCCCCCCCCCCCTCTCTCTCTCTCTCATACACACACACACACACACACTCACACACACACACACACACACACACATACTTCTTTGTTTCTCTCCTCTCTCTTCCGGCATGACAGCGACTTAGTGTAGGGATTTGTTCAGGGTTTTTGTTTCGGATAAGTTAGGTTATAGGTCTTTTTGTCTTAGTTTCTTTGTTTCATCCATATTCAATGTTTATCAGTCAATCGATCATATAATTTCTTGTATTACGCGTGGGGGGAATGCACCCTACAAGCTCAGCTTTTTAGCATTCCTCCCCATTTCCAACA